>NC_091283.1:699121952-699424983 GCF_032444005.1 Ranitomeya imitator
TCACCACACATCAAACAATTTACCAGTTGGTGCAGTAGATTCTAAGAAAACCATCAGACTCCCCATTCAAGATCTACATGTTTTTGAGTTTGTGTATTAGAATAATTAATTGAAAGGGGGTGTTCAAAATAATAGCAGTGTGGAGTTCAATAAGTGAGGCCAATCATTCTGTGAAGAAACAGATGTGAATCAGGTGGCCCTTATTTAAGGGTGAAGCCGGGACATGTTGTACCTGCATTTCTCCTTGAAAGCCTGAGAAATATGGGTTGATTGGAGAGGGTAAAACTTATAAAGAAGTGCAGACAATGATAGGCTGTTCAGCTAAAATGATCTCCAATGTTTTACAATGAAAAGCCAAACCAGAGAGACGTGGAAGAAAACGGAAGACTACCATTCGAATGGATGGAGGAATAGCCAGAATGGCAAAGGCTCAGCCAATGATCAGCTCCAGGATCATCAAAGACAGTCTTGAGTTACCTGTGAGTACTGTGACAGTTAGAAGACGCCTATGTGAAGCTAATCTCTTAGCAAGAAATCCCGGAAAAGTCCCACTGTTAAACAAAAGAAAAATGTACTCAAGCAGATACAATTTTCCAAAGAACACATCAAGTGGCCTAAAGAGAAATGGATAAACATTTGGTGGACTGATGAAAGTAAAAGTGTTTCTTTGGGGTCCAATTGCCGCTGACAGTTCATCAGATGACCCATAAACTAAGCATTTAAACCACAGTACACACTAAAGACAGTGAAGCATGGTGGTGCAAGCATCATGATATGGGCATGTTTCTCTTACTATGGTGCCGCACCAAGTTACCACTTACCAGGGATTATGGACCAGTTTCCATATATTAAAATACTTGAGGAGGTCATGTTGACTTACACTGATGAGGATATGCCCTTGAAATGGACGTTTCAGCAAGACTACGGCCCTAAACACACCAGTAAATGAACAACCTCTTGGTACCAGTCCATATAAAATTAACGTTATGGAGTGGCCATGTTAATTCCAGCTCCTTAATCCGATAGAACACTTATGGGGTGATGTCAAAAATTCCATTTCAGAGGCAAAGCCAACCAATTCCAAAAAATTGTGTGATATAGTCCAAGCATCCTGGGCTGGAATAACAGGTGACAGGTGCCAGAAGTTTGTTGACTCTATGCAACATAGATGTGAAGCAATTCTAAAAATCTGTGGGTATACGACTAAAAATTAGGTGATTCATAGGAATCCACAAAAAAAAATGTATTGTGAGTTGTAACGACAAATGCAGACATTGCTATTTTTTAGAACAGTCCAATGTTTATTTTTTGTATTTTCTGTAAAGCAGTTAAAAAGTAAAGTAGTTAAAATTATAACTATTTCTCTTCATGTTTTGAATTAGAAAACAGTGTGCAATGTTCCCAATGCATGGAAATAAAAACTGGTATAAAGATTTTGTGATTAGCTCAGGTTTTTGAACACACTGCTATTATTTTGAAAACTACTGTATATTAGAGCATGGCCATAATACCCCGACCACCCTATAGAATAGTATGTGGATATAAGGAGGGTTTTTGCAGCCATATTGGGGGTGCTACATTGTGCCACTACACGTATAGTTTTGTAAGGGTGTGGAAGAATGATAAGCACCAACTGAAGATCAGATGATAATTGTAATGTGTTATGGTGATGCATTGAAGTGTACTGTGAAAACTATTGTTGGCTGCAGGAGTTTTGGTAAACTAGTGGGAAGCTCAGCGAGGGTCTTCAGCTATATAATGACCTCGTGCATCAAAGTGCCTGTAGTTACAGCGCAGTGAACATCAGCCAGACAGAAATCCATAAAGCGTGGAAGAAGCATTATCCAGGAATGACAGCACTTCATTGTGTGGCATTCTAATTCATGAGCCAGGCAAAGAATGCAGAAGAGGAAGACAAGCCGTACCCCACCATTCAGCATGGGAGCGGAATAAGGTGAGTATTAGATTTTCTATTAGCCAGACATGGTGGGCATTGTTAATTTATACTAAATTAATTAATTATTACTATAAGTAGGTATGTGGGGGTAATTTTAACTATAGAGGGGTTGCCTAATATAAGAAGGCACATGGTACATTTTATGGCTTTAGAGTGGTGGCTTTACTATAAATAGGGGATCTTTATTAATATGAGGGGCTGCATTTCAATAGTCACTGAGGATATTATTACTATAAGGGGATATGGAGGCATGGGGGCATTAATACCATAGGAGGCACATTATAGGATGGTTATGGCACTTGTAGTGCAGCGGGGTTGGTGCAGTGCAACAGATAGGCAAGGTCCACAAAAAGTTCAACATAAAAAAGTGTCTATATTTTCAGACTCACATACAGGAGTGATATTCTCCGAATCGCAGGCGGGTTTCCCCAAATACAGTCCGTGTTCAAAACCCATTGCTGTGGACAATGGCACCGCTGTGTCTCTTGGGTGTGTCAGCTGCCTTGATGTCCCTGGTTCTGTCTTAGGCCGGGATCACACATACGTGATATACGGCCGAGTCTCGCAGGCAAAATCCCTCCTCTGGCGCTGGCACTCCGGAGCGGAGAGTGTAGCCGCACAGCAACACATGGAGCTGCACGCTCCGCTCCGGAGTGCCGGCACCAGAAGAGGGATTTCACCTGTGAGACTCGGCCGTATCTCACATATGTGATCCCGGCCATAGTCTCTCCCAGACCTGGGTGCACAGAGCCTCCTGCTCTGCAGCTTGCAAACTCCAAACTGACACACCCAAGGCAAAACTGACAGAATTAAATGGAATCATGGCCATAGAGCCACTTCCAAAACCCTGAGTGGAGAGAGGCATTCGCCCCACTACCAATCCTGCAAATCCCTCTAAAAATTAAAGCCCTTGATGGGTTTTCCTAAAAATCTGACTGGGTCAAGTACTTGGACCCAATCCACTCTTTCTTTTATTTTGCCTTGTGATCCACAGGCGTTCTGCGGTGAACATAAGGCGCTCCAGTGGGTTTAATAAGACTCTGTCTGCATCCTGGGGGACACATATCGACCCTCGCATATAATCCCCCTCACTGCCTCACACACTATATGGTTTATGTAGAGGTAAGGGAAGGTGAGAGGGTTGCTGGAAAAGTTATAAGCCAAAGATGTCTGCTGCACTCCGGAGGGACTAGTTATGAATGGAAGAAGTGGGCACGATGGAAAAGAAAAAGGAAGATGAATGACCAATATGGTCTGAGGACGCACTAGTGCAGAACAGGTATTACCATTATATGGTCACACTATGGTGGTAATATCAGTCTTTTTACAGTGGTTTTTGTTAATAATCAGTATGGTGGTATTATCCTTACTGAATATGTTGGTTATATGTGGTTATGGTCTGGAGGTATAAAGTGTCTCATATTGTAGTAATGATAGTAATATTGGTTTGGTAATTATAATTACTTAGAACATTGGGTCATTATATAATGGCATTATTTAGTCATAGCACGGCGGTATTATTTACTTTGATATATTAGTAATATTGATAATATTGATCTTGCTATCCTGGATTTTCTTCAGTAACAGTGTGGTGATAATACTCTTAGACTACATTCACAGACATTCCAGACAAATGGAATTAGTGTCCAAAATGGAACTGTTTGCTAACTGATGCAAATGGAAGCAGAAGGACCCTATGGATTATGATGGGTTGGTTTGTGTCCTTTATGTGTTCATTTTTAAAACTGAAGTAAAAGCGCATCATGCAGAACTTGTTTCTGTTTGAATCAGTTATGCAATAGAACTTTTTTGTGTGAATTTTATATGAATTCCTTTCGCTGTTCTTAGAAATGGATTTTCCAAATGTTGGTGTGAACGTAGACTAAGACTGCATGCACACAACATATGCATGAGAAAAGTATTCTCCGACTGCACATGGACCAATTGAGTCTTATGGATTCTACACACATTCTTTTCTGATCCGAGTTTAACGTCAGAATTAGACATTTTTCGTCTCTTTTCTGAAGGAGCTGTAATTTAAAGCAGTCTTGCAGTATGAGGTTTCAATTCTTGTTTGAATTCATACATTTAAAAAGTTGTTCACCACTAGGACAACCGCTTCTCATCTCCCATGTTTGCTCCCTTTAAAATTAAAAAGCTTATACTCACCTCCCTGTGTCGGTGCCGTTCCAGTGATGTCGGCACTTTCTCACCCGGGGCTCATGTGAAGTAGTTATGGAACATGAGCCCTGCTCCCAGTCATCAATGGTGTCACTGTCCTGCCTCCAAATGTATAGGTAATCAAGAGTAAATCCGAGCTGGGCTCACTGCCCATTAATTACTTATACATCTGAAGGTGGGGACACTGACTCTATAACTGATTGTTCGAAGGGCTCATGTGACACAACTACCTCACGCTAATGCTGAGACCACTAAAATAGCGCTGGCACGGAAGATGAGTATGAACTTTTTTATTTTAATGAGGTCAAATATGGGGTTACCCAGTAGGGAACAACTCATTTAAGGCTGGTTTCACACATCCAGATAATTCCAGTACCGGAAAAAATCGGTACCGGAATTATCCGTGTCCGTGTGCCCCTGTTTCTGTGGCACATCAGTGTGGCACACGTGTGCCGCCCGTGTGCCCACTGGGTACCACACGCACTGTGCTGGGTACCACACGTACCAGCATCTGGTGCTGAAGCCGCGATTCATATCTTCCCTGCAGCAGCATTTGCTGCAGAGAAGATATGAATAATAGTGTTTAAAATAAAGATCTATGTGCCAAACACCCTCCCACCCCCTGTGCGCCTGTGTGCGGTACGTGTTTTACACGGACCCATTGACTTTAATGGGTCCGTGTAATCCGTGCGCTCCCACGAACACTGACATGTCTCCGTATTTGGCACACGGAGACACGGTCTGCAAAAAGCAATGACATCTGCACAGATGCATTGATTTTAATGTGTCTACGTGTGTCAGTGTCTCCGGTACGTGAGGAAACTGTCACCTCACGTACTGGAGACACTGACGTGTGAAACAGACCTAAGGAAGTGTTCACAATGAGTCTTTTTGCTGAGTTTTTGGAGTGAGCACAAACTTTTTTGACCTTTTTGAGAACTTTTGAGGAGTTTGAAGAGATTCTGCTCAGTTTTTGCTCGAAAAGTTCCTGAAAAAGACTCAGCGTGAGCATACCCTAAAGGGGTTTTCCATTTTTATGCAAATTAAGTTCACTGATTATGTAATAATAAAAACATCCTGCAATACTTTGTGTTTCATTTCCTCACCACCTGTAAGATATTTGTTTGCTGCCAGTGAGTGGAAAAATTCTTGTTTACAGCGAGAGAATGAAAAGCTGTCCTGATTAGGTGTAAGTGACATAAGCGTCTGGCTAATGAAGGGAATCAGTGCTCCGTAATGAGTCCCAATGAGGCAAGTAAAGAATGACTGCAAGTGACGGCTGGAAGCAAGATCGCAAGGGGAAATCAGCAGAAAAAGTGTCATTGCTTTACTATTTGCTAGCTCCCTATTTTAACTTAAGGAGTGTATCCACGTGTAGGACCTGGAAGTCTCCTTGAGGCCAAGTTCACACAGGGTGTTTTTGCTGCGTTTTTCTATGCAAATTTTCAGCTGCTTTTTACAGTACCAGCAAAGCCTATGAGATGTCAGAAATCTCATCCACATTGGTTTTTTTGTCACCAGTATTTTGTGCTTTGCATGGTTTTTTTGGACATAGAGCATGTCACTTCTTTCAGCGTTTTTTCAGTGTTTTTCACCGATTGACTTGAATGGGTGGTAAAAAAAAATGCAGGTATTATTTTTTGCTGCTTTTTTGTGCAAATACCTGATACTATAGAATAGGACTTTTTTTCAACACTAAACTATCAGTATGCACAAGAGACAAATCTAGCATGCCAAAACCGCCTTAAAAAAAACTCACAAAAAAAGTCTTAAAAAAATGTTAGAAAAACCAAGGAAAACATGCTTTTTTATACAGCTTCTTTATTGCCAAGAGATAATAAGGTTTTGCTGCAGAAAAAAAACACTGAAAAAATGTCTAGTGTGAACTTACCCTAAAAAGGGAAAAAATGATTATCCTGATGGACTATTACTGGTATGGGGCTGAGCTGCATTAACAGGCACAGCACATACACAGGAGGGGTGCAGTCCCTGGAAAATAAGCTGACCCTTTTATGCAATCTCAAATTACCCTTTTTATGCTTGTGGTAGGCGCAAACTACTGCAGACCCCACAAATGCCATTTGAAGGTGCTCTGAACCAGTCATCTTGCCATCACAATGTGGCACTTTGCCAAAGTTGCTCAGATCATTATGCTTGCCCACTTTCCTTCGCTTCCCCCTCAACAATTGTAAGTACTGACTGTTTCCATGCTGTCTATTATAGCCCACCATTTGTCTGGTGCTACTGTAACGGGAATCTCAATTTTATTCACTTTATCTGTCAATGATAATATTGATGGTAATGTATTTTCCAAGTACTTTCTTCACTATTTTCTCTGGAAATTAGTGAGTGTTAGTTTTGTGACTCCTGGAATATTACATAGAAAGGATAAAAAAGTATTATGTAGAAAAATGACAAATCCTAAGAGGAGATATATAATTATTATCAGCTTTAGGCCGGCGTCACACACAGCGTATGAAAATGCGGTCCGTATATTACGGCCGTAATACGCTGAAAAGTCCCGAAAATAGTGGTCCGTAGCTCCTCCGTAGCCAGGGTGTGTCACCGTTTTTTGCGCATGGCATCCTCCGTATGTAATCCGTATGGCATCCGTACTGCGTGTTTTTATTGCAGGCTTGCAAAACCGGCATACAGCTATACAAGGGATCCGTGTGTAAAATAAAAAAAAAAACCATATATACTGTCTATATATATATATATATATATATATATATATATATATATATATAGTCAGTAGACACATATATGTATATTTATTAATATTTCATCCAGCGCGATATAGCAGAAAGCCGGTAATTCAATTACCGGCTTTTGCTTTCTCCTATATAATGACCTATATTTAGCTTCATTTGCGGTGAGTCGCCCTCTGCTGGCTGTTCCTAGATCGTGGGAACTTTCCTAGAAAGCTCCCTGGCTCGAGATCATAAGAGGGCACCCTCTGCTGGTTGTCCTCATATGATCTCGAGCCAGGGAGCTTTCTAGGAAAGTTCCCACGATCTAGGAACAGCCAGCAGAGGGCGCCTCTAAATATAGGTCATTGACCTACTTTACCTTCATTCGCTGGGTTTTTGCAGGCAGGAGTAGCGTTGCATTAGCAGAACTCCTGCCTGCAAAATATTTTAACCCCTTCAGATGGATTTACATTGTTGGACCTTACAGATCCTCGGAAGGTATGTATATTCTTGGTTTATTTTTTTTTTTTTGATTTACAGATTGAGGGTCTTCAGTGAGTGGATTGAGAGTAGAATAAATTAATACAACAAAAAAAAAAAAAAAAAAAAAAAGAGCATAAACCGCACATCCCAAAATCATACGTTGATCTAAAGCCGCTAGGCAAAAATTTATATACTGAACATGAGGTTTTCAGTTTAACATTCTGATCAGACTGTATGAAGCCCACTGCCACTTCACGGCAAACCTCGTAGTGGGTCCTATAGCTCTCTCTATAGCTATAGCTATCTCTCTCTCTTTTTTTTCCTTTTTGCAAAGCAAATTAATACAACAACCTTTGTGTTTTTTCATTAAATTAATTTTTAATAATGTGTGTGTGGTTTTTTTTTTAACCCTTTACTAGTATTGGATTAATAATGGATAGGTGTCAGAATTGACGCCTCTCCATTATTAATTTGGCTTAATGTCACCTTACAATAGCAAGGTGGCATTAACCCTTCATTACCCCATATCCCACCGCTACACGGGAATGGGAAGAGAGGGGCCAAGTGCCAGAATAGGCGCATCTTCCACATGTGCCTTTTCTGGGGTGGCTGGGGGCAGATGTTTTTAGCCAGGTGGGGCCAATAACCATGGACCCTCTCCAGGCTATTAATATCTGCCCTCAGTCACTGGCTTTACTACTCTGGCGGACAAAATTGTGCAGGAGCCCACGCCAATTTTTTCCGCCATTTAACCCCTTAATTTACTAGCTAGAACGGCCAAATTTTGCATATACACACTACTGACATTAGTAGTGTGGAATATGCAAAAAAAAATGGTGATATGAGATGGTTTACTGTATGTAAACCAGGTCTCATATCATGTCGGGTTTTAGGAAGGAGAAAGCAAAAGCCGGTAATTGAATTACCGGCTTTAAAGCTATCTAGCGCAGGAAGAAATATTAATATATATACATATATGTGTCTCACTGACATATACGAGGGGCGATCCAAAAGAAATGATAATCAATACTAAACACAATGAATATAGTCAAAAATTTTTTTTATTTTTTTACATAGTCTCCTATCAAGTCTATACATTTAGTCCATCTCTTTTCTAAACTTAGAATTCCCTTAGAAAAAAATTCTTGATCTTGACCCTCAAAAAAATCCCCAACAGCGGTTATCACGTCGCTATTGTCATCAAATTTCTTGCCCCAGAGGTGTTCCTTGAGTCGAGGAAAGAGAAAGAAGTCACTGGGGGCTAGATCTGGCCAATAGGGGGGGTGTTCCATCAGTTCAAAGCCCGCTTCTTGAATGGTAGCCATGGCAACTGCAGCTTTGTGAGCCGGCGCGTTATCTTGGTGAAACAGCACTCCAGCCCGCAGTTTGCCGCGCCTTTTCTCCTTGATAGCCTCCCACAATCTTCTTATTTGTTCTGCATAGTAGGAGCCCGTAATAGTGGCTCCCTTCTCCAAATAGTCCACCATAATAATTCCTTCATCGTCCCAAAAAACGGACGCCATAACCTTCCCTGCTGAGCTTGACACTTTGAATTTCTTCGGCGTTGGTTCGTCGGCTCGTTTCCACGTCATCGATTGTTGTTTAGTTTTGGGATCAAAGTGGTGGATCCAGGTCTTGTCCATGGTCAAAAAACGTGAGAAAAAATTTTCCTTGTCTGCTTGGAACTTTTCGAGATTTGCTATTGAAATGTCAACTCGTTTCTTCTTTTGCTCGTCGGTTAACATTTTTGGCACCCAACGCGCGGAGACCTTTCTCATATGCAATTCTTTTGCAAGGATTCTTTGAATACTGCCATATGAGATCCCTGGGACCTCAGCTACATGCCTGATAGTCACTCTTCGATCTGCCAATACAACTTCTTCAACTTTTTTCACGTTTTCTTCATTGAGGGACGTGGATGGGCGTCCTTGACGATGTTCATCTTCCGTCGATGTTCTTCCCAGCTTAAATTCCTTGGCCCAGCATGCAACTGTGGAATATGGAGGAGAAGAGTCCCCCAATGTTTCCACCAAGTCGCTGTGTATGTCTTTGGTAGTCATTTTTTTCAAGCAGAGGTATTTGATGACAGCTCTGAGCTCATTTTTTTCCATTTTGATGTTCACTCCTCGGCAGTTCATATTCAAATGAATGTAGCTCCCGGGAATCGTGGTCTATTTAAGTGATTTTTTTTTTTCCTGGACTAGTGGGTACCAAAGAGAGAAGAAAACATTTTATTTTAATTTCTGTGTGCAATAGAAATAACCGATTATCATTACTTTTGGATCGCCCCTCGTGTGTATATATATATATATATATATATATATATATATATATATATATATATATATATATACAGTGGGGCAAAAAAGTATTTAGTCAGTCAGCAATAGTGCAAGTTCCACCACTTAAAAAGATGAGAGGTGTCTGTAATTTACATCATAGGTAGACCTCAACTATGGGAGACAAACTGAGAAAAAAAAATCCAGAAAATCACATTGTCTGTTTTTTTAACATTTTATTTGCATATTATGGCGGAAAATAAGTATTTGGTCAGAAACAAAATTTCATCTCAATACTTTGTAATATATCCTTTGTTGGCAATGACAGAGGTCAAACGTTTTCTGTAAGTCTTCACAAGGTTGCCACACACTGTTGTTGGTATGTTGGCCCATTCCTCCATGCAGATCTCCTCTAGAGCAGTGATGTTTTTGGCTTTTCGCTTGGCAACACGGACTTTCAACTCCCTCCAAAGGTTTTCTATAGGGTTGAGATCTGGAGACTGGCTAGGCCACTCCAGGACCTTGAAATGCTTCTTCCGAAGCCACTCCTTCATTGCCCTGGCGGTGTGCTTTGGATCATTGTCATGTTGAAAGACCCAGCCACGTTTCATCTTCAATGCCCTTGCTGATGGAAGGAGGCTTGCACTCAAAATCTCATGATACATGGCCCCATTCATTCTTTCATGTACCCGGATCAGTCGTCCTGGCCCCTTTGCAGAGAAACAGCCCCAAAGCATGATGTTTCCACCACCATGCTTTACAGTAGGTATGGTGTTTGATGGATGCAACTCAGTATTCTTTTTCCTCCAAATACGACAAGTTGTGTTTCTACCAAACAGTTCCAGTTTGGTTTCATCAGACCATAGGACATTCTCCCAAAACTCCTCTGGATCATCCAAATGCTCTCTAGCAAACTTCAGACGGGCCCGGACATGTACTGGCTTAAGCAGTGGGACACGTCTGGCACTGCAGGATCTGAGTCCATGGTGGCGTAGTGTGTTACTTATGGTAGGCCTTGTTACATTGGTCCCAGCTCTCTGCAGTTCATTCTCTAGGTCCCCCCACGTGGTTCTGGGATTTTTGCTCACCGTTCTTGTGATCATTCTGACCCCACGGGGTGGGATTTTGCGTGGAGCCCCAGATCGAGGGAGATTATCAGTGGTCTTGTATGTCTTCCATTTTCTAATTATTGCTCCCACTGTTGATTTCTTCCCTCCAAGCTGGTTGGCTATTGCAGATTCAGTCTTCCCAGCCTGGTGCAGGGATACAATTTTGTTTCTGGTGTCCTTTGACAGCTCTTTGGTCTTCACCATAGTGGAGTTTGGGGTCAGACTGTTTGAGGGTGTGCACAGGTGTCTTTTTATACTGGTAACAAGTTTAAACAGGTGCCATTACTACAGGTAATGAGTGGAGGAAAGAGGAGACTCTTAAAGAAGTTACAGGTCTGTGAGAGCCAGAAATCTTGATTGTTTGTTTCTGACCAAATACTTATTTTCCACCATAATATGCAAATAAAATGTTAAAAAAACAGACAATGTGATTTTCTGGATTTTTTTTTCTCAGTTTGTCTCCCATAGTTGAGGTCTACCTATGATGTAAATTACAGACGCCTCTCATCTTTTTAAGTGGTGGAACTTGCACTATTGGTGACTGACTAAATACTTTTTTGCCCCACTGTATATGTATATATATATATATATATATATATATATATATATATATATATATATATATACCTATTCTATGTGTACACATTTATTCTACCTATTCTATTGTAAGCTGCCAGTGTGATTTTACTGTACACCGCACTGAATTACCGGCTTTTCTCTCTAACACCGCTGCGTATTTCTCGCAAGTTACACTGCTGGTCCGTGTGTGATCCGTATTTTTCTGGCTTCCATAGACTTTCATTGACGTTTTATTTGCACAATACGGTGACAAACGCAGCATGCTGCGATTTTCTACGGCCGTAGAAAGCCGTATAATACTGATCAGTTTAATACGGCAGATAGGAGCAGGGGCATAGAGAATAATTGTGCCGTATTTTTTGCGAGTTTTACGGACGTAGTTTCTGCGCTCTTACGTCCGTAAAACTCACAAGTGTGACGCCGGCCTTAGGGTACGTTCACATAGCGCTTTTCAGGCAGGTTTGGAGAAGGTCCACTCCAAAACCCGACCGCTTCATGTTTTTCTAAAAAACGCTAGGTGGTTAAAAGCAGTGACCTGACCATTGTATTCTTTTCCGCTTGGAAGACACTCTATACTTTACAATGAAAGTCAATGAGAAGGCAAAAAACATCCCCGAAGATGACTGAGCATCTTCCTTAACCCCTTCACCCCGAAGCCCGTTTTCACCTTCCTGACCAAGCCAATTTTTACAATTCTGACCACTGTCCCTTTATGAGGCAAAAACTCTAGAACACTTCAATGGATCCTGCTGATTCTGAGAATGTTTTCTTGTGACATATTGTACTTCATGATAGATAGATAATTTATTTGATATTACTTGCATTTATTTGTTAAAAAAATGGAAATTTGGCAAAAATGTTGAAAATTTCGCAATTTTCAAACTTTTTTTGTTTTGTTAGGAAGTTATAAGGGTTTAAAGTTGACCAGCGATCTTTCCTTCTTACAACGAAATTTGCAAAACCATTTTTTTACGGACCACCTCACACATGAAGTGACTTTGAGGGGCCTATATGAAAGAAAATACCCAAAAATGATACCATTCTAAAAACTGCACCCCTAATGGTACTCAAAACCACATTCAAGAAGTTTATTAACCCTTCAGGTGCTTCATATGAATTTTTGGAATGTGGAAGAAAAAAATACTTTTAATTTAATTTACTTTTCCTTCACAAAAATTTTCATTTAGACCAAATTTTTTTTAACCTTCACAAGGGTAACAGGAGAATATGGACCATACATTTTGTGGTGCAATTTCTCCTGAGCATGCCAATACCCCATATGTGGGGGAAATCTATTGTTTGGGCTCACAGCAGGGCTCAAAAGGGAAGGAACGTCATTTCTTTTTTAATGTAAAATTTGCTGACATAATTAGCAGTCGCCATGTCATGATCGGAAAGCCCCTGATGTGCCTAAACAGTGGAAACCCCCCACAAGTGACACCATTTTGGAAACTAGACCCCTTAGGAAACTTATCTAGATGTGTATTGAGCACCTTGATCCCCCAGGTGCTTTAGCTGATGCTCCCTCTCCCATCATTCCACTCTGCCTCTGACACTGCGGGTGGGCGATGACGTCACATCATCGCATACCTGCTGTGTGCCAGGAGCTGAGCCTGGAGCACAGGGAGCAGAAGGGGACACGAAGAGAGGTGAGGATTGTGTTTTTTTTTTTAAATATATGAATGAGTGATTACTGGACTGGAGGTCCACCATTCTCGGCGAGGGGGCTACATAATATTCTATGGGGGCCTACAGTATATTCTATGGGAGTGCTGTATTAGATTCTATGGGGGCCTACATTATATTCATTGGGGGGCTGTATTAGATTATATGGGGGCCTACATTATATTCTATAGGGGACTGTATTAAATTCTATGGGGGCCTACATTATATTCTATGGGGGTTGTATTATATTCTATGGGAGGCTGTATTATATTTTATAGAGGAGGGTTGCATCAAACTCTTTGAAGAGGCTACATTATATTCTATGGGGAGGTGGGCTGTATTATATTCTCTGGGGGGGCTACATTATATTCTATGTATTAAATTTATTCTATGTATTAAATTTATTGTATTCTATGAGGGGTGATTGCGTCATACTCTATGAGGGGGCTACATTGTATTCTATGGGGGCTGCATTATATTCTTTTGGGGGCTAGATTATATTGTATGAGGGCTTCATTATACTCTATGAGAAGGCTACCATATTTTCTATGGAGGGGCTGCATTATACTATATGAGTGGGCTGCATTATATTCTATGCGGGTTACATTATATTGTATGGTGGGGCTGCATTATACTCAGGGGGCTACATTATATTCTGTGGGGTGGCTGCATTATACTCAGTGGGGTGGCAGCATTATACTATATGTTGGCTGCATTATACTGTATTGAGGACTATGAGGAATACATTATACTATATGAAGAACTATGGGGTGCATTATACTATGGGAAGTGAATTGTACTACATGGATGACTATGGCAGTGCATTATACTATATGGAGCACTATGAGGAGTGTATTATACTATATGGAGGACTGAGTGTATTTTAATATATGGAGGACTAAGAGGAGTGTATTATACTATATGGAGGACTATGAGGAGTGGATTATACTATATGGAGGACTGAGGAGTGTATTGTACTATAGAGATCTGAGCAGTGTATTTTAATATATGGAGGACTGAACAGTGTATTATACTATATGGAGGACTATGGGTAGTGTATAATACTATATGGAGGATTCAGGAGTGTATTTTAATATATGGAGGACTATGAGGAGTGTATTATACTATATGGAGGACTATGGGTAGTGTATTTTAATATATGGAGGACTATGAGGAGTGTTTCACACTATATTGAGGACTATGGGGAGTGTGTTATACTATATGGAGGACTATGGGGCACATTATATTATATGGAGGATTATGGGGTTTGCATTTAACAATAAGGAGGACTGTGGTGCACATTATACTATGTGGAAGATTATGGGGTGTATTATACAAAACAAGCAAGATGCTGCATATTCATCGAGTGATTGGATTGTTTATGCTGGAACAAAAAAACATTTTTCTCAGCATCGCATCACCCGGTGTAAACTGTACATGTGCTGCTGGTGACATGATACTGTATAGGGACAAACTGATCTTATAGTGATTGTTCTGTTCCCATCATTTTTTCTCAGTTGGTGTAAAGAGGCTGAGGAACAAGCGAACAACTTCAATATTGTCTATCACACTTGTTTAGCGGCCTGAACTCAGAGCATGTTAATACAACAGAAATGCTTCTGTGTGATGTGCAATATGTTAGCATTTGGGGCCGCATTTTAAACTTTTGCCTAGGGCCCCACTTTGCCTAAAACCGGCCCTGCCCATATGTAGGGGAATACTACTGTTTGGGCGCACGGCTTGGCTTGGAAGGGAAGAAGCGCCAATTGACTTTTTGAATGTAAAATTTACTGGAATAATTAGCATATGTGTGGCACCCCAGGAGTTGAGGTACCACAGTGGTATTGCCTTCCTCTCGGGGAGGGTAATGCCATGCTTGGAGACAGGAGGAATCCCTTTAGCAGGTAACCTTACATCCAACACATTCTGACTCCAGGCCAGAAGGGGGAGCTCTACACCCGATTTGAGGAGAGCTGCTGTCTCTGGTCAGGAAGATGAGTCAGTTGCTAGGCAGTTGCTAGGCAGACAAGCAGACAGTTGACAGTTGGTAGCAGACAGTGAAAGAGCACAGAGGTACTTAGGAGCTAGAGAAAGACTGCTACTGGTCCTCTCTAAGGCTGGGTTCACATTGCATTCAGTGTCTCCGTTAAACGGACTACGTTACACCGCAGCATAACACGGTGTAACGTAGTCCGTTAACGGCGCCGTTGAATGCAATGTCGGATGTTTCGCTAGCGCACGCCCATGGACCCGCGAGGCAGGCTGCAGCGTTTCTGGGTCCGTCACCGCTAGCGCAGATGGCGCTAGCAGATGCTCCATCTGCGCTAGTGCTGTGCAAAGTCGGCACTTGCGTCAGCGCAGTCCGTTTAACGTATGAATTGAACGGACTGCACTAACGCAATGTGAACCTAGCCTTAGCTTACCGCGGAAACCGGGTACCGAGAGCCCGAGGCTGAGGGGGACTGCAAGCCCCATGGCAGAACCAGAGGGCAGGAAACTAAAAGGGACTTGCCCACATAATACCTGAGGTACAGCAGCAATCAGAGTCCAGAGTCACCGTGAACAGAGACCCAAAAGAGTCGTCTCAAGTTGCCTACCGTGCAGGTACTGTCCCTGGACAGGGAAGAAAGAGGGCCTTGTTAGAGAGCTACAGGCAGCAAGGGACCACAGACCAGCGCATAGTGGAACGCTCCCAAACTGACCTGTCAAGGGGATTTCCACCTGTCTTCAGGCTGCCTGGACTCCAGCTACACCTGTTACTGGTACCCTGGAATGAGGCTGAATACCATCTCAGTAAACCAGGTAAAGACTGCAACCCTGTGTCCTCCAATTATTTGCGGCATTCACCATCCCTGCCAAATACACCGGGAGACCTGGGGACACTGCTTCATCTGTAGGAAGTGACCCCATCTTTGCTGCAGCACCATCGCCCCCAGAGGACCCCTTTAAGCAGCGTCGGTCAACTCTGACCGAGAACCACAGGTGGCATCACTAACTTTCCTTATTTCCACAACCCCTTTAAAGACTGTCCCTTTAACATGGGCGCCCAGGGCCACGGCCCGGGTCACCGCCGCCATGACACGTCCCTTTAAGTAACGGACCCGTACCGAGTACCCCAAGGCCCTGCCGGGCGACTCATATGCCATGTAGCGTTGTGTCTAAACAGTGGAAACTCCCCTCAAGTAACCACATTTTGTAAACTATAACCCTTTTATCTACAGATGTAGTGACGATTTTGACTCTATTGGTGTTTTCCAGAAACAGGCAGCAGTGGATAAGGGTGAGTGAAAAGTGCAAATTGCCATTGTAGTGCCAAGTACATTATGCTCAGCTCATGCTTCTGGAGACACACCCATAAATTAGGAGGACATTTGGATTTGGGAGCGCAGAATTTGCTGAATTTCTTTTGAGGAGCGTGAAGCCATTTAGGTTTTTGAGAGCCTTTGTGCTACCAGTAAGGTGGAAGCCCCCCATATTTACATCAACAGATGACGGACCTGAGTGGGGACTTGTTTTTTTTTGTGAATTGAGTTGAAGCTTTTATTTGGAAAATTTTAGATAACGTTAGGGATCACATTTATCCGTTGCTCTACGCTGAGCACTTTGGGGTTTCCATCTAAATCTCTGAGTGAAGTGACAGATGAAAACCCCGAGGGATCCATTCACTATAATGAAGCAGCAGAGTTACTCTGGACTCTGTCTGACCTCAGTTCAGCAATTTCCTTTTCAGAAGTGCACAAAACTGCGGCATTTTAAGCAATCCTAAAAAACAGACACCGCCGGATCGAAGGTCTTATGGCGCCCACAGTGCCTCCATCTGCCTCATTATAGGGAATATTCTGCCGGGGGTTCTGTCTGAATCACATATTTCAGAGATTTACACAGAAACCCCAGTGTAAGTGCTGAGCGCAGAGCGCAGAGCGCAGAGCGCAGGATAAATGTGCGACGAGCCTTACTGCGATCTTTGGGAGGCAGAATGAAAAAAATCAACAGCAGGTGAAGAATTGGTTTTATTTTTTACGTCGTTCTTCATGTGGTATAAGAGATTAGGCAACTTTATTCTTCGGGTCAGTGCAATTGCAGCGATACCAGATTTATATTGGGTTTTTATGTTTGGCTGCTGTCATACACTAAAAGATGCGAAAACTAGTTTTTGCATCACCATATTTTGAGAGCTATAATTTTTTCATATTTCGGCTTACGGAGTCATGTGAGGGCTTGTTTTTTGCAGGACAAGCTGATGTTTTTATTGTTACCATTTTCATGATGTTGCATGATGTTGCATGACATCACAGACCTGGCAGTGTATTAATCAGAGTTCAGTTTATCAGGGTCAAATCGGACTGGGGGCTCAGCAACAGCTTAAATGAGTTTGTGTTTTTTGATTGGTTCTTGTTATCTCTATCTATATATATATATCTATATATATATATATATATATATATATATATATATATATATATATATATATATATATATATATATATATTCTGGCTGGAGGGAGAGTTAGTCAGTCTGTCACAGAGGAGTGAGGAGAGAGGAAGAAACCGAGAGAGTCAGGAAGACTGAGGGGTCATGCTGCAGCTCCTGGAAAGGAAAGAAAGGACGCAACAAGCGGTAGAGAGCATGAAGGAGGGAAAGCAGCCAAGGAGAGTGAGGAGCTGGAGAGAGAAGCTGCGTCACAAACTCTTATTATTTCACAAATCCCTTTAAAGACTGTCCCTTTTACTTGGGCGCCCAGGGTCACGGACCGGGTCACCGCTGCCGTGACACCTCCCTTTAAGTACCGAATCCGGTACCGAGTACCCCACGGCTCTGTATTCTGTCACAATTCCTTCTATGGCCGGCTTCACACTCGCGAGTTTTACGGACGTAAGAGAGGTGCAGAAAATACGGATTGCACACGGTACAATGCATCTCTATGGCCAAGCTTCTATCTGCCGTATTTTACGGTTCCGTATTATACGGTCTTCTACGGCCGTAGAAAATCGCAGCATGCTGCGTTTGTCACCGTATTGCGCAAAAAAATCGCCAATGAAAGTCTATGGGGGCGAGAAATATACGGATTACACACGAACCAACAGTGTGACTTGCGTAAAATACGCCAGACATCTCCAGACATCGCCAGGTGCAAGGAATTGAGCCAAGCCCTCAATCATGAAACTCAGACATGCTAATTAGCTCAAAAAGCCACACAGACATCCCGGAAGTCTGGTGCTCGCCTCCACAGAGTTCCAAGCAGCATGGCAAACATCATCAATGTTGATATGCTCCTCATCCTGGTCCAAGAAAGGCCTGAAATATGGGACCAGAGGGATCCCAACTACTCCAACCGGGCCAGGAAAGAGGCAGCTTGGAGGGCCATCTGTGGGCTACTATTCCCTGATTATGCCCAACGGCCACGTGCGGAGCAGACAAGTTTATGTAAGTACACTCATGTATTCACAAGATTTAACTTTAAAAGATGCTTTCCCTACATGATTACTTGAGCAATCATTTTTATCTTTATATGTCATTTATGGCCTTATTTGTCATTTTCTAAAGCTGAGGAACATGCCAAAGTGTTTCTGGACATAGTTCATGTTGATCTTGCCCTGCTAAATATTTTCTTGGCCTCATACCCCGTCCAGAGGGTTGTTGTCCCTTGTCTTATTTTTAGATATTTTTGAGCATTATTCTCATTATAGCACAAGTCATTTTCCTTTCCTATCCTAGCATATCTTACCTAATGTATGTTTGCAAGAACAGGGTTCTCTCCCCTCTCTACCAGTCTGATACTGTCAAGTTCTTAACTGTGGGCGATATATAGACCTCTGCATGTAACCCCTTTATCATCTGACTCACCATGGAAATTATTGTGCTATAGCCACTTTTTGCTTTAACAATACAAATATGTCTGACAACTGGACTAAGCTATGTTCAGAATGATATAGAACATTATTTGTGCCCTTGTAATTGCAGTGGATGATGTTATGACAAGATGGCGCAGCATCCGGGACCAATACCGGCGGGAAAGACAGCAGCGGGCTAGGAGTGGGTCAGCAGCCCCACTGAAGAAGAGGAAGTATATATATTACGACCGTCTTTCCTTTTTGGATGCCAGTATGGATCTTAGGCAGTAAGTACAAACCACTCTAGACATTTGTAATGTAACTAAATTTTTATTTTTTTTGTGGATTAGGGTTATGACATTGCAAGTTCCATGTAAGGATGTGTCAATATAGTGCCAACAATAATGTAAACAAGCATAAATTCCAAAAGTGTCCTGGAGGAGAGAGGACCCTGGCCGCCAAGCATCCCAAGATTCAACAAGGGATGGGTGAGAATGTAGTATGCGAGTTTAGAGATGTTCAGGCAGTGTTTTGTGGTATGGGTTGTTACTGCATGGTATGTTATTGTTTGAAGAGGTGGTTGTGCCTGGTTTTTTTGTAGCTTGAAATGGTATGCCACATTATGATGTGTCGTGATAGTGTTTGTTACATTTGTGGGGCTCTACAAGACAAATCTTGGATATTCTTGTGTGAATATGAGATAATAGGGGAGTAGAGAAGGAGATGTTGTGTTTTTTTTTTTTTTTTGTTTTATTTTAATATTGCACACCGATGTCTAATTAAAGGGAACCTGTCACCCCCGTTTTTTGAGATTGAGATATAAATACTGTTAAATAGGGCCTGCGCTGTGCGTTACTATAGTGTATGTAGTGTACCCTGATTCCCCATGTATGCCGAGAAATACATTACCAAAGTCGGCGTTTTCGCCTGTCAATCAGGCTGGTCTGGTCAGGTGGGCGTGTTCACAGCGTTCTTTTCTTCCCCAGGTTTCCGTTGGTGGCGTAGTGGTGTGCGCATGTCCAAGGTCCGGATTCCCTGTGCCCACGTGAAGACACAGCGCGCGATCTGCGCTGTCATTCCTTTCATCGGTGCGGGCGGCCATCTTCCTGGGGCCGCGCGTGCGCAGATGTAGTGCTCTGCTGCACGGGGCTTCAGGAAAATGGCCGCGGGATGCCGCGCGTGCGCAGAAGAGATCGCGGCGGCCATTTTCCCAAAGCCGAGTTTGCATCTCGGCTTTGGGAAAATGGCCGCCGCGATCTCTTCTGCGCACGCGCGGCATCCCGCGGCCATTTTCCTGAAGCCCCGTGCAGCAGAGCACTACATCTGCGCACGCGCGGCCCCAGGAAGATGGCCGCCCGCACCGATGAAAGGAATGACAGCGCAGATCGCGCGCTGTGTCTTCACGTGGGCACAGGGAATCCGGACCTTGGACATGCGCACACCACTACGCCACCAACGGAAACCTGGGGAAGAAAAGAACGCTGTGAACACGCCCACCTGACCAGACCAGCCTGATTGACAGGCGAAAACGCCGACTTTGGTAATGTATTTCTCGGCATACATGGGGAATCAGGGTACACTACATACACCATAGTAACGCACAGCACAGGCCCTATTTAACAGTATTTATATCTCAATCTCAAAAAACGGGGTGACAGGTTCCCTTTAAACAATGTCAAAATAAAAATTTTATTTTATTGTTTTCTTTACAGAACACAGTCAAACCTCACAGAGAGGGAAACCGGATCAGAATCAGACCCTATCATTGATCCTGTAAGTGTGGAGGAAGAGGTTGCAGGACCATCTGTGGCTGCATCAGGATCCATCATTGAGGACCCATCAGCAGCATCATCACTGCAGGCAGCAGCAAGTGATGAAGATGCTGCACCATCACCCTCAGCAGCACATGTACCAAGGCCTGTGGAACATGGGCACAGCAGCAGCCCTACAGGCCCACTGGTGTCATCCCCACAGGCAGCTGGGCCTTTACGGAGATCCCGGCGAAGGAGAGAGCTTGAAGGCAGAAGAAGTGAAGTTGATGCTGGGGTCCTCAACTATTTGGCCAGGGCAGCCACAGATGATGGCGAGGAGGCCTTTGCCCGCAGCCTTGCCCGATACCTTAGACCCCTTCCCCGTGAGGTGAGGCTACGTGTCAGAGGGTGTATGCAAATCCTGATTGATTTAAGCACCCCTCCAAATATCCCCTATGAGGTTTTTGAATACCTGGAGCGAAGGCAGCTTGGCCAAACAAACCTCTTGCGCCTTCAATTCCCTCAACAGGAGCCAAATCAATCAGGATTTGCTGCACCTACTCCACGTATGCCTCCCCTTCAACCACTCCCATCCCAAAATCTACAAAGGCCATTAGAGTACCAAATGGCAGGCTTCAACCCCCAATCCCAATATGGCCACTTCTCCAGACACAGTGATGTTGGCTGGTCCCAACCTGGGTTTGGACAACATGGCCATTTTGGGTTGGGGTATGATGCAAGGCAATCTGTACCTCAGCATGATGCCCAGAGCCAAATGGCTTTTGGTCAACACACATCTGGCCAATATGGACAAGGCCAGTATTCTGGGCCGCAAGCCACTGCATCCTCACAGGATGAACTGCCATCGGCCCAACAAAGGCCACCAGACCAGGACCCAGAGCTGCCAACATCTCCCCCACCAACTTACAGGGATCTGTAATTTAGTTTTGTTTTTTGTGTTTTATTTTGGTAGCTGGCTACCATGTTAATGTTGTGTTTTCAAAACATTTCCACTTTGTTGTGGATCCTTGGTACAAAGCAACCCATAAAAAAGGCTTCTCAAAACCATATGGCAAAAATATGGGGTTAACAACCAAAAAAAAAGGGTTGCAAAGTTAGTAAAAAGTTTACAAAAAAGACAATTGATGTTTGTAGACTAATCATTTTTGCATCACACACATATTCAGAAAACAGAAACATATGGTAATTAAGGAAAAAAACACACACAGTACGTTTTCAGTGGTTGATAATAATATATTACAAAAACATATCTTTAAAATAACAAAAATCACAACTGAGAAACAGCATAATCTTGCCAGGGAGTAGAACCCTGAGGAGAAACAAAATAATTGGTCAAAACATCCCTAACTTTGATACCAGAAAGGGGACGGCGCGGAGGTGGGCCATGTGGTGTTGGACTACTGACACTACGCAACATGTGTTCATCATTACCATCTGAGAAGCAATCATGTATGCGGGTATAGTTGTGCAAAATTACAGATGCTTTGATTACTTCATTGACTGTAGCCTCACTGAGCTGCATGGCAGTCTGTAGGACACGCCATTTGGCCACCAGAATACCAAAGGTGCACTCCACCAGTCTGCGCGCCCTAGAAAGGCGCAAATTAAATATCCTCCGACGGTGGTCCAGGTTGCGCCGGGGATAAGGCCTCATGACGTGTCTGGTGAGTTGGAAGGCCTCATCTCCAACAAAAAAAAAAGGCAGTGCTTCTGCAGTGGAGCCTGGGAGTTGTTGTGGTGGTGGGAGGTCTAACTGGTTTTCACCTAGCCGCCGACCCATTATAGACGAATTGAAGACCCTAGAGTCTCCAGTTCGTCCATAGGCCCCAATATCTACAATTATAAACCTGTAGTTACTGTCAACTACAGCTAACAGAACTACAGAGAAAAACTGCTTATAGTTGTAGAATTGGGAGCCAGAGTTCGGCGGCTTACGTACCCTAATATGTTTCCCATCCACCGCTCCAATGCAGTTTGGGAAGTCACAATTGACCTTGAACCCACGGGCTATTTGGAGCCAATCAGCCTGTTTGGGCTCAGGCATCACAAGGTCCTTAAGTCTATCCCATATTTGGCGACAGGTTAACCGCACAATGCCAGAAATGGTGGAGCGGCCAATCAAAAATTCAAGGTGGAGACCTGCAAAGGACAATCCAGTGGACAGAAATCTGTAAGTGAAACAAACACAATAAATTAGGTTTGTTTCAAGAGTGCACACAAAACATGAATAAGCACAATCATATTTGCATTTGTGGCCTACTAAATTAACACTGAAATGGGAAAAATGGCCTTAAGGGGCTGAAATATAACAGTTACGTCACGTTGTCACATCTGCTTTGGCCTTAATGTACACATATTATGGGTAAAAATTTAAAAAATAAGAAACATTTATAAAAAAGATCATCAACATACAGTATGTGAGGATGGAGAATACATACCGTAACGTGAGGAGAAGACGCTCCTCAGCAGAGATGGCTTTGCGCAGCCTTGTGTCCTGAAATGTTATTCCTGGGCGTAATATCTCCAACAATCTGTCAAAGGTTTGTATAGACATGCGACAGTACAGATAAAACTTGTCTGGATGTTCCTGCAGAGCTGTATATAGCCGATGAAAATGGCCTTTAGTGAGGCGTTTAGTCAGAAGAGGATGCACCCACATTCTTCTGCTCCTCCTTCGCGGATCCACAATCACAGGGTATGGGTGCCCAAACCGACGAGACAATAGCCAGTTAAACAAAACACGCTGCGTTGGGGTGAACTGCAGGTGGTCAGACATGGTCCAAATGTTACAACAACACTCCAACAGTTGCAAAACCACAAAATGACCATATGGGAGTGAGACACATGTTGTAGAGGCCTTAAATAGGGTTGCTGAGGGTAATTTAAATCAATTTCATCCGCAAAAACCGTTATATGTCCATTTTGTCAGGTTGCGTGAAAAATACGCATTACGGTGGGCATACGGATTACATACGCAACATTACATGCGCAAAATACGCGACCACACCTTGCCTACGGAGTTCTTACGGACCACCGTATTTCTAATTTTGGAGCGTATTACGGCCGTAAAATACGGACCGTATTTTTCAACGCTGAGTGTGAGGCCGGCCTATCAGTGTATCTGGACACAGTGAGTGACAATTCAGCCATCCAATCTAGGACTGGGGCGAGTTGATCTGTCAATATGTTGATGGACATCTCAGCTGTCCAATCTGACGCTGTGGATTGCTGAGTTGTCAGTGTTTTGAGTGATAGTTCAGGACCGGGTTTTCCTCCATGTGTCTCCTGTTCGGGGTGATTACCTGGCTATTTAGCTGACTCTCTGCCTCCAATTACTGCAAGTTATAGCTTAGCTTAAATAGTGTGTGTTCAGGGTATGTGCACACGTCAGGATTTCTTGCACAAATTTTCCTGACAAAAACCGGACATTTCTGCCAGAAATCCACATGCGTTTTTACCGCGATTTTGACGCGTTTTGATGCGTTTTTTGTGCGTTTTTTCCCAAATGCATAGAATTGCGGGAAAAACGCAGAAAATCCGCAAAAATAATGAACATGCTCATTTTTTTTACCGCGATGCGTTTTTTTCGCGGAAAAAAACGCATCCATGTGCACATAACATGCAGAATGCATTCTAAATGATAGAATGCATAATGTATGCGTTTTTAATGAGTTTTTATAGCTTTTTACCGCGAAAAACCGCAAAAAAAAACGCAAAAAAACCTGAACGTGTGCACATAGCCTCACTCTGTGCCCTGAGTAATTATTTTCTTATTTTTCCAACCTTGGAATTGCCTTTTGACCATCTGTTTGTCCAGCCCCTTTGTCTTTATCTATCTTCCTGGAATCCTGACCTCAGACTGTGATTTGAATGCACCTCTGTCTTTCCCCTTAAGGTACTGTCACACTAGACGATATCGCTAGCGATCCGTGACGTTGCAGCGTCCTCGCTAGCGATATCGTCCAGTGTGACAGGCAGCAGCGATCAGGCCCCTGCTGGGAGATTGCTGGTCGGGGAAGAAAGTCCAGAACTTTATTTCGTCGCTGGACTCCCCGTAGACATCGCTGAATCGGCGTGTGTGACACCGATTCAGCGATGTCTTCACTGGTAACCAGGGTAAACATCGGGTAACTAAGCGCAGGGCCGCGCTTAGTAACCCGATGTTTACCCTGGTTACCAGCATAAAAAAACAAACAGTACATACTTACATTCAGCTGTCTGTCCCTTGCCGTCTGGTTCCTTCACTGACTGCTGGCCGTAAAGTGAAAGCAGAGCACAGCCACAGCGGTGAGTCACCGCTGTGTGACTCACCGCTGTGCTGTGCTTTCACTTTCACTTTACGGCCAGCAGTCAGTGCAGGAACCAGACGGCAAGGGACAGACAGCTGAATGTAAGTATGTACTGTTTGTTTTTTTACGCTGGTAACCAGGGTAAACATCGGGTTACTAAGCGCGGCCCTGCGCTTAGTTACCCGATGTTTACCCTGGTTACCGGGGACCTCGGGATCGTTGGTCGCTGGAGAGCGGTCTGTGTGAGAGGAGGAGGAGGAGGAGGAGGATCTACGCTGCTGAATTATACATGCTTACTCTATGTGCTTTGGATATCTTGTCAGTTTGAACAAGTGGAAAGACTAACTATACGTTCTTGTAAGAGAGTATTTTGTATTTATATATGCAAATAGGGTAACTTATGCATCCCTAGCGGATACATTCAATTGATATTGAACTATACCCCTCTTTTTCTTGTTAACATATGCTTGTACACTGACGTACTCCCCCTTGAGTAACAACTAATATATGTGCTGGGTCCATAGGTACAAATAGACCGGCACAGGTGTGTTAGTTATTCCCTACGTACCCTTTTGTGTCTATAAGGCTTCTTTCACACTAGCGTCGGAATCTCCCTGTCGCAATGCGTCGGGGAGAGATTCCGACGCTAGCGTTGGCTGCATTGCACAATGGAGGCAGCGAATGCATTTTTCCGGCGCATCCGCTGCCCCATTGTAAGGTGCAGGGAGGTGGGGGCGGAGTTCCGGCCGCGCATGCGCGGTCGGAGAAAGCGGTCCGTCGGGAGAAAAAAACGTTACATGCAGGGTTTTTTTCTCCCGACGGTCCGCCAAAGCACGACGCATTCGTCGCAAGACGGATGCGAAGTGTGCAAATCCGTCGCAAATGCGTCATCAATAGAAATGTATGGGGAAAAAACGCATCCTGCAAGCACTTTTGCAGGATGCGTTTTTTCTGCAAAACGACGCATTGTGACGGATTTACAAAAAAACGCTAGTGTGAAAGTAGCCTTAGAGTGAACGCAAGTCCCTCTTTTTTAATTTCCCCTTGTTTGTACATCACTTGGTGACGATATCACGTTGGTCTGTCCTTTTAAGTGTATTTATTAAAAGTTAATTTTTAGTCCAATTGCTCTATACATAGGGGTGATCTGAGCATCATCTCTATGTAGCAGAGACGATCGAGTAGTGGATGCTTCTAGCATCCCATGTAGGCTATTGAAGCATGGCAAAATGAAAAAAAAAATTTGTTTAAAAATATATATAAAAATATCTAAAAGTTCAAATCACCCCCCTTTCGCCCCAATCAAAATAAAAAAAAAAAATCAAGCATACATATATTTGGTATCACCGCGTTCAGAATCGCCCAATCTATCAATAAAAAAAAGGAATAACCTGATCGCTAAACGGCGTAGCGAGAAAAAGAATCAAAACGCCAAAATTATTGGGGTTTTTTGTCGCAGAGACATTGCATTAAAATGCAATAACGGGCGATTAAAAGCACGTATCTACACAAACATGGTATAATTAAAAACATCAGCTCAGCACGCAAAAAATAAGCCCTCACCCGACCCCAGATCATGAAAAATTGAGACGCTACTGGTATCGGAAAATTGCGCTATTTATTTATTTTATTTTTTTAGCAAACTTTGGAATTTTTTTACCACTTAGATAAAAGAGAATCTAGACATGTTTGGTGTCTATGAACTCGTAATGACCTGGAGAATCATAATGGCAGGTCAGTTTTAGCATTTAGTGAACCTAGCAAAAAAGCCAAACAAAAAACAAGTGTGGGATTGCACTTTTTTTCAATTACATCGCATTTGGAATTTTTTTCCCATTTTGTGTTACACGTTATGGTAAAACAAATGGAGTCATTCAAAAGTACAACTTGTCCTGCAAAAAATAAGCCCTCATATGGCCATATTGACAGAAAAATAAAAAAGTTATGGCTCTGGAAAGATGGGGAGCGAAAAATGAAAATGACAAAACGAAAAAAGCGGGGATTAAGGAGTTAAAGTACATCACAGACCTCTAACGCGATTAAATGTTGTTTCCTAAAACAAGTGCAAATTCTCTGCATACAGAATAGGCTCCATTGTATTACTGGATGGTACAAATAATTTAGCTGATGTTTTCTTAATTTAATGCATTACATTTTTTTAAGCACAGCCATGAAGAAGCTGACATCGCTTATGCTAGCCGATATGACATGCACGATTAGCTCATTAACACTAATGACTGAAAGATGCTAATGTATCGTAGATGTCTACAGTTCTCGCCAATTAATGTCAGTGGCTATGTAAGGCTCAGTTTTCACAAATATGCAAATTTTAGATGACATCTGGCAATAATAAGAAAACAGAAATCTATTTAAAAAAAAAAAAATCCCAATGACAAAAGCATGACTAATGTTTTATAGCACACGCAATAATCTATTTATATAATTGCCTTGTAATGTTTTCATTTCCTGTTCTGTCCAGATGTCACCGTATCCCAGAATTCCAAGCGGAGGAAGTTCACCGATCGCCAAGTGATGGGTGTCTCAATATGGAAACTGCTGTTGGTACCAACCTATTGCGCGGTACCACCAGCGGAACACCGTTGCACACACACACTCTCACACATTCACATACTCACACTCACACACTTTCAAACTCATGCAGCCTCTTGCGCGGTACCACTAGCGGAACACCATCGCGAACATATCACCACCAGAAACATGATTCACTGACTGCCGCCATCTTTGTACAGGAGGAGGGCATGCGCAGTTTATTACGTGCAGGTGCAGTGAATCATTCAGCTGATCCCTGCGGCAGATGACGTGTCTACAGGCAGAGGAAGCCGGTCACATTAAAGAGGTTTTCCCACAAACGAAAGTTCATTTTAAAAATTGACTGTGTCTGGCCGTGTACGGAGCATAATAATAATAATAATCTTTATTTTTATATAGCGCTAACATATTCCGCAGCGCTTTACATTTTGCACTCATTATCATCACCGTCCCTGATGGGGCTCACAATCTAAATTCCCTATCATGATGTCTTTTGGAATGTGGGAGGAAACCGGAGAATCCAGAGGAAACACACACAAACACGGAGAGAACATACAAACTCTTTGCAGATGTTGTCCTTAGTGGGGCTTGAACCCAGGACTCCAGTGCTGCAAGGCTGCTGTGCTAACCACTGCGCGACCGTGCTGCCCATACCACATCTCCTGGGCAGGGGAGCAAAAGATAATACTGACATTACAGCAGGGGATCACAGTGGATTCATTTTGTGAGGTAAAATATTTCATTGACTGTTTTTAAAAAATATGTTACCTCGCAAAATGTATCATCTGCGATCTCCTGCTGTAATGTCAGTATTGTCTTTTGCTTCCTCCCCTCCCCAGGAGCTGTGGTATGTTCAGTACACGGTCAGACACAGACAATTTTTAAAATGAACTTTTATTCCTGGGAAAACCCCTTTCAAAAGCAAATATCAACGCCAACATGGCTCCTCATAAAAGTACGCCAATGACAATGAAAGGAAAGCAGCAAAAGCACAACGTCAAAGACAACAAAGGGCAAATGAGACTCTTGAAGAGCAACAGCATCGCTGGGACAAAAACAATACATATAAGCGTAGGCGTCAAGCACATGAGTCCCCTGATGCAAAAGTCATTAGATTATCGCAGGATCCCGTTAGGCAACAACAGCGCCGCATGCCTGCCCCATAGTGACATTACTGCCCCCCCGATGCAATAGCATCGGCCCTCCATCTAGTGTAACAATATACAACAATAAATTGCAATGGAAATATAGATGCAATTCATCCACTGTACTTTCCTGGTAATAATCACTACTGATATGCATTAGAATATTGGCTGCTTGCATTCATTATATGACATTGGTAAAGAAAATAAAGAATAAATATATGAAGACTTGAGCTAAGAAAGCTTAAACGGGTATTCACATCTCCGAGATCCTATCCCTATATGTAGGAGGTGTAATAAAAATAACATTAGCAAATACCTCCCATTAGAAATGTAGTATAGTTTTTCTGATTCAATATGTATCTTTCCTCATGTGCAGGCATTGCAGGATCTTAGGTATCCATGGTTACGACCACTGATATAGTGACAGTTAGTTGGCTAGTTGTTATTGGTCGTAACCATGGATATCTAAGGTCCTGCAATTACTGCACATGGGGAAAGAGACACAGCGAATCAAAAAACTATACTATAAAACCACTTTAAGTCTTTCTGCAGATAGCAATGTATAGTCCAATACAGAGGCTATAAAAGGCAAACAGTGCAAAATGTTTCATTAGCACTTTCCCCATGTGCAGGCATCAGCTGCGGGCTGAAATTAACCAGCTGGAAAGGGGCCATGGATATTGACCCACTCCCAGACTAAGCCGCCTCAGAAATGGCTCATCCATTAGATGTACCAATTCTGGCGCGTAGCTCTTCCCACTTGCCCGGATGGTTTGGTGAGCGGTGACATCAGTAGTGTGATGGTTTACGACGCCTGCCGGAGCACACTGAGCTTAGCGTGAGAACGGTTGTAACAGTGTTGGGGATGGTCGTGGGACCTCATCATTATGGATTAACAGAGGACAGGTGAGGATTACTTTGCCTTTTTATTTGTAGGTTGGGAGTGTTTATTTCAATTAAAGGACTGTTCTCTGTGAGTGTCTTTATTGATTTTGACCACGGGGTTGGTAGTGGGTTAGTAATGCCTCTCCATTACTAACCCCTGGGCTTGATGTCAGCGGCCAGAAAATTATATCAATAAAAACGTCAGCTCAGATTCCAAAAAAATGAGCCCTCACACAGCCTCAGATGCAAAAAAATGGAAGCAATACAGATCTAGGAAAATGGTGACAAAGGCAATTTTTTTTCATGCAAATTTTCGATTTTTTTTACGCCACTTAAATAAAAAAAACTATACATATTTGGTATCTGCGTAATCGTACTGACCTGAGGAATCATATTGCCAGGCCAGTTTTACCATATATTGAACATAGAAAATAAAAAAAACAAAAATATTTGTAGAATTGCATATTTTTGCAATTTCACCACATTTTTAAAAAAAATATTTTTCCCACTTTCCAGTACAGTATATGGTAAAATCAATTGTGCCATTCAAAAGTACAATTCGTCATGCAAAAAACCAAACCCTCATTCAGCTATATTGAAGGAAAAAGAAAAACGTTATGGCTCTTGCTAGAAGAGGAGGAAATAACAAAAACTGAAAATGGCCTTGGTTGATGGAGTTAATATCACAAATGAGCCAATGCATCTCTTGCTCTGCCAGTGACCAGGGCTGATGTGAGGGAGTGTGAACATGGGAAGCTGAGAAGTCTTGTTCTTCACACCCCCCGCCCGGCAGCTTCGCGCCCGCTCAGGTGATTCTGTGCTTACGTACTCCACACTTGCCTTAGCAGCAGCTTTTTCTGACACGGTAACTAAATATACACAAAGTGCCTAAGGTGACCGTCATCTAACAGATGTGCTGGATAAACAAGATAACAAATCACTTATATTTTCTTCATCTTAAAGGCGAAGAAAATTCCATTACCATGAACTGGTTTCATTTTAAGATGGGTTAAATCATATTTGACATAGAATTAGTTATAGCTAACAAACAACAAAATGATGAGAACAGATATAGAAATGTGAAAAAAAGCAAATAAGGAGGAATTTACAAAAGTTGATTAGCAAGAAATATGTGTGAGAGGTAGGAATGACAAGAATTCATAAGAAGAGTACATTCAGTGCTTCTCAAGATCTGAAGAAACATTATGGGGTTGTCCGGCCATGAAATATTATAGTGGTTCTTACATTTTTGTCCGGCACCAAGTACCTTTGCCTCGGCCAACAGGTAGCACCGCACTTGCACAGCACAAAGAGATGGCAGTGTTGTATTATTGAGTGACGCAAGCACAGTCTAGCGAAGTGTTTTGATGTGGCTGGGACTTGTGGTGCTGACCATCTAGGGAATGTGTATGTTTGGGCAGAACAGCTTGTCAGCAGGTATACAGTAATTTGCTCCCTGTCATGACCTACAGAGCAGAACAGCACCACAACTCACAACTGTCTGCTAGGAGATGCCTTGTATTAATGTACTCTGACCCTGGTTTGATTTTCCTGTTTCTCTGCTATCTGACTCTGCCTGATACCTATTGCTGACCCTGGACTGACTTTACCTTCTGCATGCCTTACGATTCTGACTCTAACTCCATACTTTTTTTTTCTTATCTTGACTTCTTTTTGACCGTGTACATATCATCTAATTTCATCTTCTTATGTTTTTGCCCTTTCTGGTTTTGACCCAGCTAATTGGCTGCCAGCTTGCTCCACCGATCAACAGAAACTCTGTTGTAAGTCTATATCCCTGTAAAAAGTTTAAAGGTAGAAGGCCAGAGCGCCTCTGAAGCCTGCTAAGTGTAGTGGCTTGTGCAAAGTCCATCTGTAGAAACACCTTTATGATCTGCCAAGTTTCCAAGTTCAGTATTATAGTAATTCTATTTATAACAGATAATTATTATTATACATTTTTTATAGCACCATTTATTCCATGGTGCTTTACATGTAAAAATAAAAGGGGGCAAATATAGACAAATATAATAAACATGAGGAAAAAACAAGGTACTAACAGGTACAGAAGGAGGGAGGACACTGCCCGCGAGGTCTCACAGTCTGCAGGGTATGGGTGAGGATACACTAGGAGAGGATAGAGCTGGTTGTACTGCAGCTCAGTAGGTTGAGGATCATTGCAGGCTGTAGGCTTGTCTTAAGAGGTGAGTCTTCAGGTTCTTTTTGAAGGTTTCTGTGGTAGGCGAGAGTCTGATGTGTTGGGGTAGAGAATTCCAGAGTATGGGAGAAGCACGGGAGAAGTCTTGGATGCAGTTGTGGGAATAATAATCTTTATTTTTATATAGCGCTAACATATTCCGCAGAGCTTTACAGTTTGCACACATTATCATTGCTGTCCCCAATGGGGCTCACAATCTAAATTCCCTATCAGCATGTCTTTGGAATGTGGGAGGAAACCCACACAAACATGGGGAGAACATACAAACTCCTTGCAGATGTTGTCCTTGATGGGATTTGAATCCAGGACTCCAGCACTGCAAGGCTGCAGTGCTATACACTGAGCCATCATGCTTGCCAAAGAAGAAGAGATAAGAGGGGAGTAGAGAAGGAGATCTTGTGAGTATCGAAGGTTGCGTGTAGGTAAGTACTGGGAGACCATGTCACAGATGTATGGAGGAGACTGGTTGTGGATGGCTTTGTATGTCATAGTAAGGGTTTTGAACTGGAGTCTCTGGACGATAGGAAGCCAGTGAAGGGCTTGGCATAGGGGAAAGGCTGGGGAATAGCAGCGAGACAGGGAGCTTAGTCGGGCAGCAGAGTGTAGGATGGATTGGAGTGGTTCCAGAGTGCTAGAGGGGAGGTTGCAGTAGTCAAGGTGGGAGATGATAAGGGCATGCACTAGTGTTTTTGTGGTTTCGGGGTCAAGGAATGCGCGGATTCAGGAAATATTTTTGAGTTTGAGATGGCAGGAGGAGGCAAGGGCTTCGATATGTCGCTTGAAAGAGAGGGCAGAATCAAAGATTTCCCCGAGGCACTGAGCATGCGGGACTGGGGAAAGTGAGCAGCCATTGACATTGATGGATAGGTCTGGTAGAGGGGTAGTGTGAGTTTGGGGAAAGATGATGAATTCTGTTTTGTCCATGTTCAGTTTCAGAAAGCGAGCAGAAAAGAAGGCTGAGATAGCAGACAGACAGTGTGGGATTTTGGTGAGTAAGGAGGTGAGTAGTGTTGAGCGATACCGTCTGATATTTGAAATTGAAAGTATCGGTATCGGATAGTATCGGCCGATACCTGAAAAGTATCGGATATCGCCGATACCGATATCCGATACCAATACAAGTCAATGGGACACCAAGTATCGGAAGGTATCCTGATGGTTCCCAGGGTCTGAAGGAGAGAAAACTCTCCTTCAGGCCCTGGGATCCAGATTAATGTGTAAAATAAAGAATTAAAATAAAAAATATTGATATATTCACCTCTCCGGCGGCCCCTGGACATCACCGCGGGTAACCGGCAGGCTTCTTTGTTTAAAATGAGCGCGTTTAGGACCTGAGAATGACGTCGCGGCTTCTGATTGGTCGCGTGCCGCCCATGTGACCGCCACGTGACCAATCAGAAGCCGTGACGTCATTCCTCAGGTCCTAAATTCCTAGAATGAGGAGTTTAGTGCCTGAGAATGACGTCGCGGCTTCTGATTGGTCGCGTGGCGGTCACATGGGCGGCACGCGACCAATCAGAAGCCACGACGTCATTCTCAGGTCCTAAACGCGCTCATTTTAAACAAAGAAGCCTGCCGGTTACCCGCGGTGATGTCCAGGGGCCGCCGGAGAGGTGAATATATCAATATTTTTTATTTTAATTCTTTATTTTACACCTCACTATGGATCCGATACCAATACCCGATACCAGAAAAGTATCGGATCTCGGTATCGGAATTCCGATACCGCAAGTATCGGCCGATACCCGATACTTGCGGTATCGGAATGCTCAACACTAGAGGTGAGGTCAGGTCCAGATAGGTAGATCTGCGTGTCATCGACGTAGAGATGATGCTGCAAACCGTGGGATTCTATGAGCTGTCCCAGGCCGAAGGTGTAGATGGAGAAGAGTAGGTGTCCTATAACTGAGCCTTGAGGAACACCAACAGACAAGGGGCGAGGTGAGGAGGTGGTGTGGGAGAGGGAGACACTGAATGTTCGGTCTGTTAGATATGACGAGATGCAGTATAGGGCCAAGTCTGTAATGTCAAGAGATGATAGAATCTGTAGCAGGAGGGAGTGGTCCACAGTGTTAAAGGCAAAAGACAGGCCAAGGAGAAGGAGAACAGAGTTGTGTCACTTGCTCTTGTCAGTTAGTAGGTCATTGGTGACTTTAGTTAGAGCAGTTTCAGTTGAGTGATGGGGTCGGAAGCCAGATTGTAACCGGTCAAACAGGGAGCAGGAGGAGAGTTGGGAGGATAGTTCAAGATTGACATGCTGTTCCAGTAGTTTTGAGGCATAAGGGAGAAGAGATATCGGGCGATAGCTAGACACAGAGGATGGGTCGAGGGAGGGCGTTTCCACTTTGACACTTTTCTGTCCTGCTTGTCAGTAAGGACCAGTTGCCCTACAGCAGAATGGAATATATCTGAACTTGACCTGATTCACCAAGACCAGGGATCTTCACAGCAGTCTTGATGAGGGTGTGCAGTAGAGTGCAACACTCCTGATCTATTAGCAGGCGTACATCTCTTAATGAATCAGGAGTGTCTGTCGAGTGGAGTGCACCTCCGAGTGTGCCTCACCACACATCTTACTCCACTCTATCCTTCAGTGAGATTTGCAGCGTAGCAAAAGTGGCAGCTCATCATGAATTTGAAAAGTGGCCCCCGTCCCTCCCCAACTCCACCCGCTTAGTCTAAGCTAGGCAAAAATGGCGTGAGAACTCCAAAGTTGAAAAATGCTATGTATATGAATGCTATAATATTACGTCTCTGACATCAAATGTATCAGCTGTGAAAAATAGAAAATGTTACTGGAATAGGGTTTTACAAAATGTCCTAGCTCCTACACCATTCTTTGTGACTGCTTGTGTGAGAGTCATTATGCTATGTTGTTCATGCCTTCAAGGCTCTACTGAACTTTTCCACGCTGGAGTAGAAAACACCTGAGTACAGACTCTTACGCATGTGGTTCTATACATAGCACAGCTTGGCAGGCATCTGTCTACAAAGCAGTATATATCCATTATTAACAACGTAACAGTCGACAAACCTTTGGTCTAGTCTAGTTGTTTCCTACAGTTTAGAGGGAACTAGTTAAAATACTTTCCTACAATTTATAATCCACTATTCTAGAGGCAACCGTAGTGACTGATCAGCAGATATGGTCACTTCCTTGCTGACACGCACTGCCCAATGAGAAAGTGGCATGGAATTTTTTTAGTACTGATTGTGGCTTATTCTTTTAGTTATTGATTGAATCTATTTTTCCATGCCTCTTGGCTAGCCTTACCTATAAGGCTGGTTTCAAACTTGCGTTCGGCAGGGCTGCGGATAAAAGCCTTCTTCCTCCGCTCTGCCTACGTCTGCATGTGTCCTGCATACCCTATCTTTAACATTGAGTACGCAGACCATGCGGATGTATGCGGATGCCACCGCATGCGTCGACTTGACGCTGTGCTGACCTGCATCAAAGGCAACATGTTGCGTTTTGTTGCGGTCGGTGCAGCTTCAAAATGGCGCATGCAGAGGCATCCGCATACATCCGCATGGCCTGCGTACTCAATGTTAAAGATACGCAGGATGCATGCAGACGTAGGCAGAACTGAAGGAAGCGGCATTGCAGTGGGCGGGGCTTCACGGAGGAAGGAGGCTTTCATCTGCAGCCCTGCCAAACGCTAGTGTGAAACTAGACTAACTCAGTATTTTCCCTTGGTCTTTTGACAGATTCCAACAGTTACAACCCTTGCAATGTTTATTGACTGCAGCTGCAAGAATGGTTATGAAGCTATAGGTGGGTACAGAAAGAACAGGGCACTTGTGCAGGAACAGCATTTGGGCTCCTCTTTGTGTCTGTGACAAAAGTTGCTTGCTGCTTTGGATGTGGAAGTGGGCCACCTCTCCTCTCAGGCCCGAGCACCAGTGATAGCGCTAACAATGAATCTGCTCCTGCATCACTATGACTAGAGTTGAGCGACTTACTTTTTTAGGATCGAGTCGGGTTTCGCGAAACCCGACTTTCTCAAAAGTCGGGTTGGGTGAAATCGGCTGATTATTTCGAAAAGTCGGGGGTCGGCCGAAACACGAAACCCAATGCAAGTCAATAGAGAATCAAAGTCGGCAGTGAGTGGAGGACAGGAAAACACCTACAGTGTCCATTTTAATGCCTAAAACATCAATTCGTATTACTGAAGCTTGTCAATCTTAATTTAATTTATAATAATAGTTAGGCATTGAAAACAGGGGCTCATTTTGCTAAAGTTGTGGGGGGGTAAGGCTGGCTCAAGATTTTTGTGTGCCCGGGAAACGCGGAATACGTCACGGCAGTGGAGCAGGGAGAGGTAAGTATTTCAACTTTGCAAGTGCTGTGATCCTGAGCAAGCAGGGGGGGGCCCACTAGTTGGCACTGGCACAGGGCCCCTCACAGTATGGCGGTGTGTTTGATGGCGGGTGGCGCCTCCCACTGCCAGAGACACTTTTGCGTACTATGAGGGGCCCTGTGCCAGTGCCAACGAGTATGCCCCCCCCCCACCTGATGAAGGAACCTGCACTTTCATCTGCACCTTCCTCTTTGTCCCCGTGTAAGGTGGTATAGTATGCAAGAAGGGGAACCTGACTTTCAGCAGGGTCAGATTCTGGCTGTGTAGAGTGCAAGGGGAATGTAGTGGTCTGGGTCAATCTACCAGCAGACTCATCTAGCAGTGGCTGGCCAATGGGCAGGATGAGGAGGAAACACAGATATAGGCCTAAATAATAAAGTAGGCTAAATGCAGTTCAAAAGTGGTAACAGGACTAAACAGGCGGCATTGCTTTGTTCAGTGGAGGACAATTGTAATGAGTGGCAGACACAGTTAGTAGGCCCAAGTAATAAAGTGGGCCAAATGCAGTTCAAAATTAGTAACAGGAGTAAACAGGCGGCTCAGCTTTGTTCAGTGGAGGAGAAAAGCAAGGAGTGGCAGACATCTTTAGTAGGCCCAACCAAACAAGTAGGCCAAATGCAGTTTAATATCCAAAACAGGATGAAAATTGAGGCTCAGCTTTGTACAGTGGAGGAGAAAAGCAAGGAGCGGCAGACACCGTTAGTAGGCCCAACCAAACAAGTATGCCAAATGCAGTTTAATATCTGAAACAGGATGAAAATTGAGGCTCAGCTTTGTTCAGTGGAGGAGAACAACAAACAGCGGCAGACACCGTTAGTAGGCCCAACCAAACAAGTAGGACAAATGCAGTTTAATATTTGAAACAGGAGTAAACTGGCGGCTCAGCTTTGCTCAGTGGAGGACAACTGTAATGGGAGGCAGACACAGTTAGTAGGCCTAAATAAGTAAGTAGGCTAAATGCAGTTCAAAATTGGTAACTGGAGTACACAGGCGGCAAAGCTTTGTTCAATGGAGGACAACTGTAATGAGTGGCGCAGACAGACTTAGTAGGCCTAAAATAAAAAAGGCTAAAAGCAGTTCAAAATTGGTAACAGGAGTAAACAGGCGGCTTAGCTTTGTTCAATGGAGGACAGCTGTAATGAGTGGCGCAGACAGACTTAGTAGGCGTAAAATAAAAAAGTAGGCTAAAAGCAGTTCAAAATTGGTAACAGGACTAACCAAGCGGCATAGCTAGGTACTGGGGTGGGCTCCTCTGCTGAGAAGCAGACAGTGGTAGTAGGCGCAAAGTATTAACTGGTCTAAATGGAGGCCAGGGCCCCTGTATATTTTAACTATCATCTATCATTTCAATAAATTTGTATTGGCAGTGCCATTGAAGGATTTAACAGCACAGACTACACAGTGGTGGAGCAGGGAGAGGTAAGTATTGCAAGTGGTAGAGCACTATTCGAGCTAGGGGGAACCCTCTCTCGTGGGTGGCGGTACTGGCACAGGGCCCCTCATATTACGACGGTGTGTCTGACGTTGGGTGTGCACCACCACCATCAGAGACACTTCATTGCACTATGAGGGACCCTGTGCCAGTGCCGTCGCCCAAAAGTGGGCACACCCACCTGTCCAGGCAAAACGGCACTCGCACAGGTGCTTGCGCCAAGTGGTGACCACGGCCCCTTTTGGGGGTGTCAGATCATTTAGGGAGGCATAAAAATGGCCTATGGTGGACATTCAGCAGCTGCAAATGGAGGAATTGGAGCAGTCAGTAAGAGGAGGTCAAAAGCAAGACATTTTTCAGGCAAGCTACGTGTCAGCAGGGGAAGGTGGGGCAAAATAATTTGAAATCCATGATTGGTTCATTTTAATGAAGGTTAGATCATCAACATTTCGGGTAGCCAGAAGAGTCCTTTTTTTTGGTCAGTATTGAACCAGCAGCACTGAAGACTCTTTCTGACAGCACACTGGCAGCTGGGCAAGCGAGCTCCTGTAATGCATATTCTGCCAATTCAGGCCAGGTGTCTATTTTTGATGCCCAGTAATCAAAGGGGAATGACCTGTGAGGGAGAACATCAATAAGGGAGGAAAAATAGTTCGTAACCATACTGGACAAATGCTGTCTCCTGTCACTTTGAATCGATGCAGCAGTACCTGTCGTGTCTGCGATCATTGCGAAATCACTCCACAACCTGGTCATAAAACCCCTCTGTCCAACGCCACTTCTGATTTGTGCACCTCTAACACCTCTGCCATGTTGCCCCTACAGCTCGTGTGAGAACCATTCCCGCCGCTGTGTTCTGGGAATGCCTGAACCAAACGGTCTACAAGAGTTGCTTGTTTGGTAGCCAATATTTGCTCAAGGTTCTCATGTGGCATGATATTTTGTAATTTATTTTGTGGATCCAGGAGGCAGGCCAACCAGTAATCGTCATCGGTCATCATTTTTATAATGCGGGGGTACCTTTTTAGGATACGCAAGGCATAATCAGCCATGTGGGCGAATGTTCCAGGTGTCAATTCACTGCTTGTGCTGGCTTGAGGAGCACTTTCTTGCAAATCAACATCACTTGTCTCCCGCAGAAACCCTGTACCTGACCTTGCAATGCCACCAGTTTCTATTGCCCCCTGAGAAGCATCCTCCTCCCATAAATATTCATCCCCATCCTCCTCCTCCTCTTTGTCTGCCACCTCATCCAGGAGAGTTCCCTGAGCAGACAATGGCTGACTGTCATCAAGACTTCCCTCCTCCTCGGCTGCAGACGCCAGCTCCTTAATGTGTGTCAAACTTTGCATCAGCAGACGCATTAGTGGGATGCTCATGCTTATGATGGCGTTGTTTGCACTTACGAGCCGTGTGCATTCCTCAAAACACTGAAGGATTTGACAGAGGTCTTGTAGCTTCGACGACTGCACAACAGACAACTCCATGTCTGCCATCCAATTGCCTGCCCGTGTATGTGTATCCTCTCACAAATACATTACAGCATGCCTCTGTTCGCACAGCCTCTGAAGCATGTGCAGTGTGGAGTTCCACCTTGTTGCAACATCAATTATTAGGCGGTGCTGGGGAAGCTTCAGCGATCGCTGATGGTTCAGCATACGGCTGGAGTGTACGGGCGACCGGCGAATGTCCGAGCAAAGTCTTCACACCTTCAGGAGCAGGGCTGGTAACCCCAGATAATTTTTCAGGAAGCACTGCACCACCAGGTTCAAGGTGTGAGCCAGGCAAGGTATGTGTTTCAGTTCTGAAATGGCTATGGCAGCCATAAAATTCCTTCCGTTATCACTGACTACCTTGCCTGCCTCAAGATGTACACTGCCCAGCCATGATTGAGTTTCTTGCCGCAAGTACTCAGCCAGTACTTCCACGGTGTGTCTGTTGTCGCCAAAACACTTCATTTCCAACACAGCCTGCTGATGCTTACCACTAGCTGTTCCATAATGAGACACCTCGTGTGCAACACTGGCAGCTGTGGATGGAGTGGTCGGGCGACTGCGCTCTGTGGATGAGCTTTCGCTTCTGGAGGAGAAGGAGGAGGGGTGTCGCCTACTGCTAACTGTTTCCTAGACCGTGGGCTAGGCAGAACTGTCCCACTATGGCTGTCCCCTGTGGACCCTGCATCCACCACATTAACCCAGTGCGCCATTGATGAACACGTAACGTCCCTGGCCATGCCTAATGGTCCATGCATCTGTTGTGAGGTGCACCTTTCTACTGACTGATTGCCTGAATGCATGGACAGTGCGGTCTTTGACATGCTGGTGGAGGTCTGGGATGGATTTTCTCGCAAAGAAGTGTCAACTGGGTAGGTCGTAGCATGGTACTGCGTAGGCCATCAGGGCTTTGAAAGCGTCGCTTTCAACCAACCGGTAGGGCATCATCTCTAATAAGATTAGTCTAGCAATGTGGGCGTTCAAACCCTGTGTACGCGGATGAGAGGATGAGTACTTCCTTTTCCTAACGAGAGTCTCTTGCAGGGTGAGCTGGACTGGAGAGCTGCATATGGTGGAACTAGCGGGAGTGCTGGTGGACATGGCAGACAGAGAGGGTTGGTGATGGTATTCTTGATGTTGGCCTACCTACAGTGTTTCCTACCAAGAACCTTGTGATTCCCTGACTGCTTTGGTCTTGCGACGATACCTCCACATTTGCTGTTGGTGGTGTCCTAACCTGTGGGCTTACAGTGAGGGAAGCAATGTAGCGTTGCTGACTACTAGTGTTGAGCGATACCTTCCGATATCGGAAAGTATCGGTATCGGTTTGGATCGGCCGATATTCAAAAAATATCGGATATCGCCGATACCGATACCCGATCCCAATGCAAGTCAATGGGACCAAAATATCGGAATTAAAATAAACCCTTTCTTTCCTTGTAGGTTCATTCTACATGAAGGAAAACAACTAAGAATAATGTAGGATGTATTGTGGGAGGTGGCGGAGACATTAAAGGCAATGAGGTTTAGCCCAATCAAATAGAATAGCATGTTTTTTGTTTTTTTTAAGACGTTCGGAGTGAAAAAGATATTGAGTATGTAAATTTTTTTTTATTTTGTCAAATATTGATGTTTCACTATTCCACGCCCTTCCCCTTCTTTTTTTTTTTTTACTTTTCCCACACTTTCATCTTCATCATCATCAGCATCTTTGACATCAACTTCTTCTTCACCTTATTCATCTTCTTCTTCATCTTCTACCTATTTTTTTTTTTATTACATTCTTCATATTCATTTTATTCAACTATTATTATTCTTCCTATTCTACATATTCTTTTTATTCCACTGTTATTATTCTTCCTATTCTACTTCTTCATCATATTCTCATTTGTGACAGGCATTCCCGTAGTTGTTATCTATAAAAGTTGGAAGATTACACCTTCCGTTCTGCCAGTCACAAAAGTTACATTTGTCCGCGTTCAGTTTGGCCTGCAGCATCAGGCTTTATCCAGGGGCACCACGAGGAGGAACGGACTCACCCCCATACACTGCTTAGTCTTCTTCTGCATATAATTTAGATAATATCTTTTGCTCTGATATTAAGTCTTATGCTTAATGTTCTTCTGCTCTTTGTTCTGCAGTCTCTTGTTCTTCTGCTCGGTCTTCCATGTCGTCGTCTCCAGGGTCGTCGTCTCCAGTGTCGTCATCTCCGCCGTCGTCGTCTCAGCCGTCGTCGTCTCCGCCGTCGTCGTCGTCGTCATCGGGGTGGCCTTCCGGGTCGTCGTCATCGGGGTGGTCTTCCGGGTTGTCGACGTTAGGGTCTTCAACTTGGAAATGTAGCAGAAGGTACAAGAAGGCTGAGAAAATGCCAAGAACCAGCTGATGGAACTGGAACTTGAATGGCTACCCGAAGGTTCAAGAGCCTATGGAACTACCGAGGACCAGCTGACGTTACTGGAACCCGGTTACTAAGCAGGAGGTACCCGTGCTAAAAAGCACTACCAAGGACCGCCTGACGTTGGCGGAACTCGGATACCCAGAAGGAGGCACCTAAGCCAAAGGCTCTGCCCGGAACCAGCTGACGTTACTGGAACCAGGATGGGGAGCAGAAGGTACAAGAGCAAAAGACACTGCCGAGAACCAGCTGACGGTACTGGAACCCGGATGGGTAGCCGAAGGTCCAAGAGCCAATGGAACTACCAAGGACCAGCTGACGTTACTGGAAGCTGGTTACTAAGCAGGAGGTACCCGTGCCTGAAAGCACTACCAAGGACCACCTGACGTTGGTGGAACTTGGATACCCAGAAGGAGGCACCTAAGCCAAAGGCTCTGCCCGGAACCAGCTGACGGTACTGGAACCAGGATGGGGAGCAGAAGGTACAAGAGCAAAAGACACTGCCGAGAACCAGCTGACGGTGCTGGAACCAGGTGGTGGACCCGAAGGCCCACAGGAGAGGAGAGAACAGCTAGGCCGCGAGGCAGCCGCAGTTACCGAACCCCAACAGTCCTACAGGGGGAGCTGGGCCTACTGGCACTACAGAACCAGCCTTGACTACCAGTTCACGCAGCCCACATAGGAAGCTCCTAAACTGGAGGCACCCTGGAGTTGGCTAACTCGACCGCACCACGACGGGGCAAGCATAGGCGTCTCAGTGAGCTTGACACAACCCGGAAACAGCTGACGGTGCTGAAACCAGGCTTGGCACGAGGGAGTACCTGTGACAAGAACACTGCCGAGAACCAGCTGGCGGTGCTGGAACCCGGATGCGTTGCCCCAGTGTGCAAGAGCCAATGGCACGACCGAGGACCAGCTGACGGTGCTGGAACCCGGTTACTAAGCTGTAGGTGCCCGCGCTTAAAAGCACTACCAAGGACCGCCTGGCGTTGGCGGAACTCGGATACCCAGGAGGAGGCACCTAAGCCAAAGGCTCTGCCCGGAACCAGCTGTCGGTGCTGGAACCAGGTGGTGGACCCCAAGGCCCACAGGAGAGGAGAGAACAGCTAGGCCGCGAGGCAGCCGCAGTTACCGAACCCCAACAGTCCTACAGGGGGAGCTGGGCCTACTGGCACTACAGAACCAGCCTTGACTACCAGTTCACGCAGCCCACATAGGAAGCTCCTAAACTGGAGGCACCCTGGAGTTGGCTAACCCGACCGCACCACGACGAGGCAAGCATAGGTGTCTCAGTGAGCTTGACACAACCCGGAAACAGCTGACGGTGCTGAAACCAGGCTTGGCACGAGGGAGTACCTGTGACAAGAACACTGCCGAGAACCAGCTGGCGGTGCTGGAACCCGGATGCGTTGCCCCAGTGTGCAAGAGCCAATGGCACGACCGAGGACCAGCTGACGGTGCTGGAACCCGGTTACTAAGCTGTAGGTGCCCGCGCTTAAAAGCACTACCAAGGACCGCCTGGCGTTGGCGGAACTCGGATACCCAGGAGGAGGCACCTAAGCCAAAGGCTCTGCCCGGAACCAGCTGACGGTGCTGGAACCAGGTGGTGGACCCCAAGGCCCACAGGAGAGGAGAGAACAGCTAGGCCGCGAGGCAGCCGCAGTTACCGAACCCCAACAGTCCTACAGCTGGGCCTACTGGCACTACAGAACCAGCCTTGACTACCAGTTCACGCAGCCCACATAGGAAGCTCCTAAACTGGAGGCACCCTGGAGTTGGCTAACCCGACCGCACCACGACGAGGCAAGCATAGGTGTCTCAGTGAGCTTGACACAACCCGGAAACAGCTGACGGTGCTGAAACCGGGCTTGGCACGAGGGAGTACCTGTGACAAGAACACTGCCGAGAACCAGCTGGCGGTGCTGGAACCCGGATGCGTTGCCCCAGTGTGCAAGAGCCAATGGCACGACCGAGGACCAGCTGACGGTGCTGGAACCCGGTTACTAAGCTGTAGGTGCCCGCGCTTAAAAGCACTACCAAGGACCGCCTGGCGTTGGCGGAACTCGGATACCCAGGAGGAGGCACCTAAGCCAAAGGCTCTGCCCGGAACCAGCTGACGGTGCTGGAACCAGGTGGTGGACCCCAAGGCCCACAGGAGAGGAGAGAACAGCTAGGCCACGAGGCAGCCGCAGTTACCGAACCCCAACAGTCCTACAGGGGGAGCTGGGCCTACTGGCACTACAGAACCAGCCTTGACTACCAGTTCACGCAGCCCACATAGGAAGCTCCTAAACTGGAGGCACCCTGGAGTTGGCTAACCCGACCGCACCACGACGAGGCAAGCATAGGTGTCTCAGTGAGCTTGACACAACCCGGAAACAGCTGACGGTGCTGAAACCAGGCTTGGCACGAGGGAGTACCTGTGACAAGAACACTGCCGAGAACCAGCTGGCGGTGCTGGAACCCGGATGCGTTGCCCCAGTGTGCAAGAGCCAATGGCACGACCGAGGACCAAATGACGGTGCTGGAACCCGGTTACTAAGCTGTAGGTGCCCGCGTTTAAAAGCACTACCAAGGACCGCCTGGCGTTGGCGGAACTCGGATACCCAGGAGGAGGCACCTAAGCCAAAGGCTCTGCCCGGAACCAGCTGACGGTGCTGGAACCAGGTGGTGGACCCCAAGGCCCACAGGAGAGGAGAGAACAGCTAGGCCGCGAGGCAGCCGCAGTTACCGAACCCCAACAGTCCTACAGGGGGAGCTGGGCCTACTGGCACTACAGAACCAGCCTTGACTACCAGTTCACGCAGCCCACATAGGAAGCTCCTAAACTGGAGGCACCCTGGAGTTGGCTAACCCGACCGCACCACGACGAGGCAAGCATAGGTGTCTCAGTGAGCTTGACACAACCCGGAAACAGCTGACGGTGCTGAAACCAGGCTTGGCACGAGGGAGTACCTGTGACAAGAACACTGCCGAGAACCAGCTGGCGGTGCTGGAACCCGGATGCGTTGCCCCAGTGTGCAAGAGCCAATGGCACGACCGAGGACCAGCTGACGGTGCTGGAACCCGGTTACTAAGCTGTAGGTGCCCGCGCTTAAAAGCACTACCAAGGACCGCCTGGCGTTGGCGGAACTCGGATACCCAGGAGGAGGCACCTAAGCCAAAGGCTCTGCCCGGAACCAGCTGACGGTGCTGGAACCAGGTGGTGGACCCCAAGGCCCACAGGAGAGGAGAGAACAGCTAGGCCGCGAGGCAGCCGCAGTTACCGAACCCCAACAGTCCTACAGGGGGAGCTGGGCCTACTGGCACTACAGAACCAGCCTTGACTACCAGTTCACGCAGCCCACATAGGAAGCTCCTAAACTGGAGGCACCCTGGAGTTGGCTAACCCGACCGCACCACGACGAGGCAAGCATAGGTGTCTCAGTGAGCTTGACACAACCCGGAAACAGCTGACGGTGCTGAAACCAGGCTTGGCACGAGGGAGTACCTGTGACAAGAACACTGCCGAGAACCAGCTGGCGGTGCTGGAACCCGGATGCGTTGCCCCAGTGTGCAAGAGCCAATGGCACGACCGAGGACCAGCTGACGGTGCTGGAACCCGGTTACTAAGCTGTAGGTGCCCGCGCTTAAAAGCACTACCAAGGACCGCCTGGCGTTGGCGGAACTCGGATACCCAGGAGGAGGCACCTAAGCCAAAGGCTCGGCCCGGAACCAGCTGACGGTGCTGGAACCAGGTGGTGGACCCCAAGGCCCACAGGAGAGGAGAGAACAGCTAGGCCGCGAGGCAGCCGCAGTTACCGAACCCCAACAGTCCTACAGGGGGAGCTGGGCCTACTGGCACTACAGAACCAGCCTTGACTACCAGTTCACGCAGCCCACATAGGAAGCTCCTAAACTGGAGGCACCCTGGAGTTGGCTAACTCGACCGCACCACGACGGGGCAAGCATAGGCGTCTCAGTGAGCTTGACACAACCCGGAAACAGCTGACGGTGCTGAAACCAGGCTTGGCACGAGGGAGTACCTGTGACAAGAACACTGCCGAGAACCAGCTGGCGGTGCTGGAATCCGGATGCGTTGCCCCAGTGTGCAAGAGCCAATGGCACGACCGAGGACCAGCTGACGGTGCTGGAACCCGGTTACTAAGCTGTAGGTGCCCGCGCTTAAAAGCACTACCAAGGACCGCCTGGCGTTGGCGGAACTCGGATACCCAGGAGGAGGCACCTAAGCCAAAGGCTCTGCCCGGAACCAGCTGACGGTGCTGGAACCAGGTGGTGGACCCCAAGGCCCACAGGAGAGGAGAGAACAGCTAGGCCGCGATGCAGCCGCAGTTACCGAACCCCAACAGTCCTACAGGGGGAGCTGGGCCTACTGGCACTACAGAACCAGCCTTGACTACCAGTTCACGCAGCCCACATAGGAAGCTCCTAAACTGGAGGCACCCTGGAGTTGGCTAACCCGACCGCACCACGACGAGGCAAGCATAGGTGTCTCAGTGAGCTTGACACAACCCGGAAACAGCTGACGGTGCTGAAACCAGGCTTGGCACGAGGGAGTACCTGTGACAAGAACACTGCCGAGAACCAGCTGGCGGTGCTGGAACCCGGATGCGTTGCCCCAGTGTGCAAGAGCCAATGGCACGACCGAGGACCAGCTGACGGTGCTGGAACCCGGTTACTAAGCTGTAGGTGCCCGCGCTTAAAAGCACTACCAAGGACCGCCTGGCGTTGGCGGAACTCGGATACCAAGGAGGAGGCACCTAAGCCAAAGGCTCTGCCCGGAACCAGCTGACGGTGCTGGAACCAGGTGGTGGACCCCAAGGCCCACAGGAGAGGAGAGAACAGCTAGGCCGCGAGGCAGCCGCAGTTACCGAACCCCAACAGTCCTACAGGGGGAGCTGGGCCTACTGGCACTACAGAACCAGCCTTGACTACCAGTTCACGCAGCCCACATAGGAAGCTCCTAAACTGGAGGCACCCTGGAGTTGGCTAACCCGACCGCACCACGACGAGGCAAGCATAGGTGTCTCAGTGAGCTTGACACAACCCGGAAACAGCTGACGGTGCTGAAACCAGGCTTGGCACGAGGGAGTACCTGTGACAAGAACACTGCCGAGAACCAGCTGGCGGTGCTGGAACCCGGATGCGTTGCCCCAGTGTGCAAGAGCCAATGGCACGACCGAGGACCAGCTGACGGTGCTGGAACCCGGTTACTAAGCTGTAGGTGCCCGTGCTTAAAAGCACTACCAAGGACCGCCTGGCGTTGGCGGAACTCGGATACCCAGGAGGAGGCACCTAAGCCAAAGGCTCGGCCCGGAACCAGCTGACGGTGCTGGAACCAGGTGGTGGACCCCAAGGCCTACAGGAGAGGAGAGAACAGCTAGGCCGCGAGGCAGCCGCAGTTACCGAACCCCAACAGTCCTACAGGGGGAGCTGGGCCTACTGGCACTACAGAACCAGCCTTGACTACCAGTTCACGCAGCCCACATAGGAAGCTCCTAAACTGGAGGCACCCTGGAGTTGGCTAACCCGACCGCACCACGACGAGGCAAGCATAGGTGTCTCAGTGAGCTTGACACAACCCGGAAACAGCTGACGGTGCTGAAACCAGGCTTGGCACGAGGGAGTACCTGTGACAAGAACACTGCCGAGAACCAGCTGGCGGTGCTGGAACCCAGATGCGTTGCCTTGCCTATTAAAGATTGTCTTCCTAGAGCCCCAACTAGCGGTGTTGGAGCAAAGGGTAAGCAGGGGGAGATGAGTGTAGGCCGAAGCCTGCACTGGAGGCAGCTTTGTGTCTGCGTTGCGTTTGCAGGACACTTTGCCGGCTACACACTGGGGGAACAGCTGGCGTTGCTGAACCCCACTAACACAATGGCTTGTGTTTTTCTCTGTGCAGCTAGCACTTGCGGGCAAAAACTAGCGATGTTAGAGCCCGTGTTGAAGCAGGAGGAGGAGGAGAGGAGCAGAGTGTAGGCCGAAGCCTAGTTGAACCAATTTCAAAGGAAACCTTTAACCCCCCCCTCAGGTGTTACAAAGTACAAGAGACACACCTTGTGCAGTATTAATGCTGCACAAGTGAAAGGTTGCTCTATTAATTTGTCTACTTGCACACGCTGAATGAAAGACATACACAATTTACCCCATTCTACAGTCAAACTGTAGTGGATGCGTGACTTGGTTTTTTGATGAGACGCAGCACAGGTGTCCAAAATAACGCCTTGGTGCTTGGCGCAGCTTCCTGAGCGTTGTTATTTGCTGTACAGGAGTCTGCGCTCTTGTGTTATCCCTTGGCAATGCCCTGTTAGCGCTGCCCATCTTATGACATCATTTCATGTTGGCCGGTGCGGTTAACGATGGCCATAAATCCCAGACCCACAGTGTCTTTTCATAAAGCCACACTGCGGTGCTGGGATTCGTGGCCTTGAGCAGTAAATATTTTGGCCGCTCACACACGTCCTTACACCTGCTTCAGACTGGGCGGCCTCTGCTGATCCCTTATCGCATGCCGCGGCCATGAGGCTGCACAGTCTGAAGAAGGCGGAAGGAGATGAGTTAAGACAGGCGAACATATGCACTGCTCGTGCCCATCAATCACACCCTCGCAGTCAAAATAATTAAGACAACGAGGAGCATTTTATTCAGGCAGGGCGGACGAACAGGCGCAAGTAGCCAACCAATGATGTCAGAAGACGGGAAGCGCTACCAAGGGGGGTGCTGCGTATCATTAGAAAGGAAAGTCACACCTCAGGGACAGTGGAATGGTCTCAAAGAGACACATTTTGTATGTGTTGAGTTCCACGTGGGCAAGGAGAAAACATCAGCCACCTTGTACAAATGCAGCAGTACTGCTGTACAAGGTGGCTGTTATACATAGAAACACCTGGGGGTGGGGGCCAGGCTCCCTTCAATTTCAGTTCATGTGCCTGCGTGGCGTTTGCAGGTCACGTTGCAAGCTGCACAGCAGGGGAACAGCTGGCGGTGCTGAACCCCACTAACACATTGGCTGGTGTTTTTCTCTGTGCAGCTAGCATTTCCGGGCAAAAACTAGCGTTGTTAGAGCCGAGGGTCAGCAGGAGGAGGAGAGGAGCAGAGTGTAGGCCGAAGCCTAGTTGAACCAATTTCAAAGGTTACCTTTAACCCCCCCTCAGGTGTTACAAAGTACAAGAGCCACTCCTTCTGCAGCATTAATGCTGCACAAGTAAAAGGTTGCTCTATTAATTTGTCTACTTGCACAAGCTGAATGCAACACGTACACTATTTAGCCCATTATACTGTTAAACAGTAGTGGAGGCGTGACTTGTCTTTTTAAAGAAAAGCAGCACAGGTGTCGAAAACAACACCTTTTTGCATGGGCGAAGCTTCCTGAGCGTTGTTAGTTGCTGTACAGGAGTCTGCGCTCTTGTGATCCTTTGGCCATGCGCTGTGAGCGCTTCCTGTCTTATGACCTCATTTCATGTTGGCCGTTGCGGTTAGCGATGGACATGAATCCCAGACCCACAGTGTGTTTTTAAAAAATCACACTGCGGTGCTGGGATTCGTGCCCTGGTGCACTAAATATGTTTGCCGCTCACACATGTCCTTACACCTGCTTCAGACTGGGCGGCCTCATCTGATCCCTTATCGCCTGCCGCGGCCATGAGGACACCCAGTCTGAAGAAGGCGGAAGGAGATGAGTGAACACAGGCAAACATATGCACTGCACATGCCCATCAATCACACCCTCGCTGTCCAAAAAAATAAGACACCGAGGGGCGTTGTTTCGAGCAGGGGAGATGCACAGGCGCAGCCAGCTAACCAATGATGTCAAAAGACGGGCAGCGCTAACAAGGGTGGTGCTGCGTGTCATTACAAAGGAAAGTCACACCTCAGGGACATTGTAATGGTCTCTAATGAGACACATTTTGTACGTGTTGAGTTCCACGTGGGCAAGGAGAAAAAGTCAGCCACCTTGTACAAATGCAGCAGTACTGCTGTACAAGGTGGCTGTTATACATAGAAACACCTGTGGGTGGGGGGCAGGCTCCCTTCAATTTCAGTTCATGTGCCTGCGTGGCGTTTGCAGGTCACGTTGCAAGCTACATAGCAGGGGAACAGCTGGCGTTGCTGAACCCCACTGACACATTGGCTGGTGTTTTTCTCTGTGCAGCTAGCATGTCCGGGCAGAAACTGGCGTTGTTTGAGCCCAGGGTCAGCAGGAGGAGGAGAGGAGCAAAGTGTAGGCCGAAGCCTGCACTGGTGGCAGCTTTTGTTCTGTTGTGCCAGCGTGGCTTGTGCTGGACACGTTGCCGACTACACAGCAGGGGAACAGCTGGCGTTGCTGAACCCCACTAACACATTGGCTGGTGTTTTTCTCTGTGCAGCTAGCATTTCCGGGCAAAAACTAGCGGTGTTTGAGCCCAGGGTCAGCAGGAGGAGGAGGAGAGGAGCAAAGTGTAGGCCGAAGCCTGCACTGGTGGCAGCTTTTGTTCTGTTGTGCCAGCGTGGCTTGTGCTGGACACGTTGCCGACTACACAGCAGGGGAACAGCTGGCGTTGCTGAACCCCACTAACACATTGGCTGGTGTTTTTCTCTGTGCAGCTAGCATTTCCGGGCAAAAACTAGCGGTGTTTGAGCCCAGGGTCAGCAGGAGGAGTAGAGGAGCAGAGTGTAGGCCGAAGCCTAGTTGAACCAATTTCAAAGGTTACCTTTAACCCCCCCCTCAGGTGTTGCAAGGTACAAGAGCCACACCTTGAACAGCATTAATGATGCACAAGTCAAAGGTTGCTCTATTTAATTTTGCTCCTTGCACACGCTGAATTAAACACGTACACTATTTAGCCCATTATACTGTCAAACAGTAGTGGAGGCGTGACTACTAGTCTTTTTAAGGAGACGCAGCACAGGTGTACAAATTTACACCTAGGTGCTGTGCGCAGATTCCTTACCGTTGTTATTTGCAGTACAGGAAACTGCGCTCTTGTGTTATCCCTTGGCAATACCCTGTTAGTGCAGGCCGTCTCATGACCTCATTTCATGTTGGCCGGTGCGGTTAACGATGGCCATAAATCCCAGACCCACAGTGGCTTTTCCTAATGTCACACTGCGGTGCTGGGATTCGTGGCCTTGTGCAGTAAATATGTTCGCCGCTCACACATGTCCTTACACCTGCTTCAGACTGGGCGGCCTCAGCTGATCCCTTATCGCATGCCGCGGCCATGAGGCCGCACAGTCAGAAGAAGGCGGAAGGAGGGGAGTGAAAACAGGGGAACATATGCACTGCTCGTGCCCATCAATCACACCCTCGCAGTCAAAATATATGAGACAACGGGGGGCGTTGTGTCGGGCAGGGGGGACGCACAGGCACAGCCAGCCAACCAATGATGTCAGGAGACGGGCAGCGCTAACAATGGGGGTGCTGCGTGTCATTAAAAAGGAAAGTCACACCTCAGGGACATTGTAATGGTCTGTAATGAGACACATTTTGTACTTGTTGAGTTCCACGTGTGCAAGGAGAAAAAGTCAGCCACCTTGTACAAATGCAGCAGTACTGCTGTACAAGGTGGCTGTTATACATAGAAACACCTGGGGGGTGGGGGACAGGCTCCCTTTAATTTCAGTTCATGTTCCTGCGTGGCGTTTGCAGGAAACGTTGCAAGCTACACAGCAGGGGAACAGCTGGCGGTGCTGAACCCCACTAACACATTGGCTGGTGTTTTTCTCTGTGCAGCTAGCATGTCCGGGCAGAAACTGGCGTTGTTTTAGCCCAGGGTCAGCAGGAGGAGGAGAGGAGCAAAGTGTAGGCCGAAGCCTGCACTGGTGGCAGCTTTTGGTCAGTTGTGCCAGCGTGGCTTGTGCTGGACACGATGCCGACTACACAGCAGAGGAACAGCTGGCGGTGCTGAACCCCACTAACACATTGGCTGGTGTTTTTCTCTGTGCAGCTAGCATGTCCGGGCAGAAACTGGCGTTGTTTTAGCCCAGGGTCAGCAGGAGGAGGAGAGGAGCAGAGTGTAGGCCGAAGCCTAGTTGAACCAATTTCAAAGGTTACCTTTAACCCCCCCTCAGGTGTTACAAAGTACAAGAGCCACTCCTTCTGCAGCATTAATGCTGCACAAGTAAAAGGTTGCTCTATTAATTTTTCTACTTGCACAAGCTGAATGCAACACGTAGACTATTTAGCCCATTATACTGTTAATCAGTAGTGGAGGCGTGACTTGTCTTTTTAAAGAAAAGCAGCACAGGTGTCGAAAACAACACCTTTTTGCATGGGCGCAGCTTCCTGAGCGTTGTTAGTTGCTGTACAGGAGTCTGCGCTCTTGTGATCCTTTGGCCATGCGCTGTGAGCGCTTCCTGTCTTATGACCTCATTTCATGTTGGCCGTTGCCGTTAGCGATGGACATGAATCCCAGACCCACAGTGTGTTTTTAAAAAATCACACTGCGGTGCTGGGATTCGTGCCCTGGTGCACTAAATATGTTTGCCGCTCACACATGTCCTTACACCTGCTTCAGACTGGGCGGCCTCATCTGATCCCTTATCGCCTGCCGCGGCCATGAGGACACCCAGTCTGAAGAAGGCGGAAGGAGATGAGTGAACACAGGCAAACATATGCACTGCACATGCCCATCAATCACACCCTCGCTGTCCAAAAAAAAAAGACACCGAGGGCCGTTGTTTCGAGCAGGGGAGATGCACAGGCGCAGCCAGCTAACCAATGATGTCAAAAGACGGGCAGCGCTAACAAGGGTGGTGCTGCGTGTCATTACAAAGGAAAGTCACACCTCAGGGACATTGTAATGGTCTCTAATGAGACACATTTTGTACGTGTTGAGTTCCACGTGGGCAAGGAGAAAAAGTCAGCCACCTTGTACAAATGCAGCAGTACTGCTGTACAAGGTGGCTGATATACATAGAAACACCTGTGGGTGGGGGGCAGGCTCCCTTCAATTTCAGTTCATGTGCCTGCGTGGCGTTTGCAGGTCACGTTGCAAGCTACACAGCAGGGGAACAGCTGGCGTTGCTGAACCCCACTGACACATTGACTGGTGTTTTTCTCTGTGCAGATTGCATGTCCGGGCAAAAACTAGCGGTGTTAGAGCCCAGGGTCAGCAGGAGGAGGAGGAGAGGAGCAAAGTGTAGGCCGAAGCCTGCACTGGTGGCAGCTTTTGGTCAGTTGTGCCAGCGTGGCTTGTGCTGGACACGATGCCGACTACACAGCAGAGGAACAGCTGGCGGCGCTGAACCCCACTAACACATTGACTGGTGTTTTTCTCTGTGCAGATTGCATGTCCGGGCAAAAACTAACGGTGTTAGAGCCCAGGGTCAGCAGGAGGAGGAGGAGAGGAGCAAAGTGTAGGCCGAAGCCTGCACTGGTGGCAGCTTTTGGTCGTTTGTGCCAGCGTGGCTTGTGCTGGACACGATGCCGGCTACACAGCGGGGGAACAGCTGGCGGTGCTGAACCCCACTAACACATTGGCTGGTGTTTTTCTCTGTGCAGCTAGCATGTCCGGGCAAAAACTAGCGGTGTTTGAGCCCAGGGTCAGCAGGAGGAGTAGAGGAGCAGAGTGTAGGCCGAAGCCTAGTTGAACCAATTTCAAAGGTTACCTTTAACCCCCCCCTCAGGTGTTGCAAGGTACAAGAGCCACACCTTGTGCAGCATTAATGCTGCACAAGTAAAAGGTTGCTCTATTTGTTTTGCTCCTTGCACACGCTGACTAAAACACGTACACTATTTAGCCCATTATACTGTCAAACAGTTGTGGAGGCGTGACTTGTCTTTTTAACGAGACGCAGCACAGGTGTCAAAATTTGCACCTAGGTACTGGGCGCAGATTCCTGAGCGTTGTTATTTGCTGTACAGGAGTCTGCGCTATTGTGATCCCTTGGCCATGCGCTGTGAGCGCTTCCTGTCTTCTGACCTCATTTCATGTCGGCCGTTGCGGTTAGCGATGGACATGAATCCCAGACCCACAGTGTGTTTTCAAAAAATCACACTGCGTGGCTGGGATTCGTGGCCTTGTGCAGTAAATAGGTTTGCCGCTTACACATGTCCTTACACCTGCTCCAGACTGGGCGGCCTCAGCTGATCCCTTATCGCCTACCACGGCCAGGAGGCCGCACAGTCTGAAGAAGGCGGAAGGAGATGAGTTAAGACAGGCGAACATATGCACTGCTCGTGCCCATAAACCACACCCTCGCTGACAAAATAAATATGACAACGAGGGGCGTTGTTTCTAGCAGGGCGGATGCACAGGCGCAGCCAGCTAACCATGATGACAAAAGACGGGAAACGCTACCAAGGGGGGTGCTGCGTATCATTACAAAGGAAAGTCACACCTCAGGGACAGTGGAATGGTCTCAATGAGACACATTTTGTACGTGTTGAGTTCCACGTGGGCAAGGAGAAAAAGTCAGCCACCTTGTACAAATGCAGCAGTACTGCTGTACTAGGTGGCTGTTATACATAGAAACACCTGGGGGGGTGGGGCCAGGTTCCCTTTTAATTTCAGTTCCTGTGCCTGCATGGCGTTTGCAGGTCACGTTGCCGGCTACACAGCAGGGGAACAGCTGGCGTTGCTGAACCCCACTAACACATTGGCTGGTGTTTTTCTCTGTGCAGCTAGCACTTCCGGGCAAAAACTAGCGGTGTTTGAGCCCAGGGTCAGCAGGAGGAGGAGAGGAGCAGAGTGTAGGCCGAAGCCTGCACTGGTGGCAGCTTTTGTTCTGTTGTGCCAGCGTGGCTTGTGCTGGACACGTTGCCGACTACACAGCAGGGGAACAGCTGGCGGTGCTGAACCCCACTGACACATCACCTAGTGTTTTTTCTGTGTAGACAACACTTCCAGGTGGCAACTGACAGTGTTGAAACCCAGGGAATCAAAGAGGAGCAGAGTGTAGGCCGAAGCCTGCAGTGGAGCAAGTTGAAAGGGAACCTTTAACCCCCCCCCCCAGGCATTTGTTGCTGAAAGAGCCATCTTGTACAGCAGTAATACTGCACATGGAAAATGGTGGCTCCGAAAATTATGCTCCTTGCAAACGCTGAAGTACACACTCATATAATGTGTCCCCTCACACCGTCAAACCATCCCGGAAGTGGGACTTTCCTTTGTAATGTGACACAGCACAGCCGTCATTCCAACCCCCTTGGTGCCAGGCGCCACCTCCTCAACGTTGTTTGGTTCTGTCACAGAGCCCGCGCTGTAATGTTATCCCTTGGCCATGCACAGTTAGCGGTGCCCGTCTTCTGACATCATGTAGGTGTCAGGCTGGCAGTGCCTGTGCGTCCAAGCTGCCCGAGATCCAACCTTGCAGTGTCATCTAATGTAGTCCCACTGCGGGCCAGGGATCCATGGGCATGCGCAGTGCATATCATCGCCTCTCACTCACCTCCTTCCTGCTTCTTCAGACTGTGCGGCGTCACGGCCGTGGCATGCTATTAGGGATCAGCTGACGCCGCCTAGTCTGAAGAAGCGTGAAGAAGGGGAGTGAGAGGCTAGTATATGCACTGCGCATGGCCATGGATACCAGGCCCACTGTGGGATCACATTAGACGACACTGCGAGGTGTGATTTCGGGCAGCGTGGACGCACAGGCGCAGCCAGGACGACAACAAATGATGTCAGAGGACGGGCAGCGCAAACTGTGCATGGCCAAGGGATAACATAACAGCGCAGGGTCCATGACGGAATCAAACAACGCTAAGGAGGCAGCGCACGGTGCCAAGGGGGTAGCAATGACGGCTGTGCTGCGTCACATTACAAAGGAAAGTCCCACCTCCGGGACGGTTGGACGGTGTGAGGGGACACATTACATGAGTGTGTAGTTCAGCGTTTGCAAGGAGCATAATTTCAAGAGCGACCTTTCCCTTGTGCAGTATTAGTGCTGCACATGGTGGCTCTTTCAGTAACAAACGCCTAGGGGGGGGGGGGACAGGTCCCCTTACATTTTAGTTGTGCCAGCGTGGCGGTCGCATGACACGTTGCCGGATACACAGCTGGGGATCAGCTGACGTTACTGAACCCCAATAACAGAGGAGCGACTGTTGACTGTGCACACAGCACTTCCAGGCACCAACTGGCGGTGTTAGAGCCCAGGGACAGCAGGAGGAGCAGATTGGAGGTATTGCCGCACACACAGCTGGGGATCAGCTGACGTTACTGAACCCCAATAACAGAGGAGCGACTGTTGACTGTGCACACAGCACTTCCAGGCACCAACTGGCGGTGTTAGAGCCCAGGGACAGCAGGAGGAGCAGATTGGAGGTATTGCCGCACACACAGCTGGGGATCAGCTGACGTTACTGAACCCCAATAACAGAGGAGCGACTGTTGACTGTGCACACAGCACTTCCAGGCACCAACTGGCGGTGTTAGAGCCCAGGGACAGCAGGAGGAGCAGATTGGAGGTATTGCCGCACACACAGCTGGGGATCAGCTGACGTTACTGAACCCCAATAACAGAGGAGCGACTGTTGACTGTGCACACAGCACTTCCAGGCACCAACTGGCGGTGTTAGAGCCCAGGGACAGCAGGAGGAGCAGAGGAACAGAGTGTAGGCCGAAGCCTGATTGGAGCAAGTTGAAAAGAAACCTTTAACCCCCCCCCCCCCCAAGACGTTTGTAGCTGAAAGAGCCATGTTGTGCAGCACTAAGGATGCAAAAGGAAAAGGTTGCTCTTTTAATTATGCTCCTTGCAAACACCGAAGTAAACACTAAAAATGTGTCCCTTTATACCGTTAAACCGTTCCGGAGGTGCGAATTTCCTTCGTAATGGGACACAGCACAGCTGTCATTCCTATCCCCTTGATGCCGTGCGCTGCCTCCTCAGCGTTGTTTTAAGCTGTCACGGAGCCTGCGCTGTTCTGTTAGCCCTTGGCCATGCCCAATTAGCGCTGCCTGTCTTCTGACATAATTTGGTGTCAGGCTGTCAGTGCCTGTGCGTCCACGCTGCTCCAGATCCCACCTCGCAGTCTCATCTAACGTAATCCCACTGCGGGCATTGGAACCATGGGCATGCACAGTGCATAACCTCGACTCTCACTCCCCTCCTTCCCTCTTCTTCAGACTGTGCGGTGTCACGGCCGTGGCATGCTAGGGATCAGCTGACGGCGCACAGTCTAAAGAAGGCGGAGGGAAATGAGCGAGAGCCCGAGGGGAAGATATGCACTGCGCATGCCCATGGATCCCAGGCCCGCAGTGTGACTCAATCAGAAGACACAGCGAGGCGGGATCTCGGGCACCGCGGCCGCACAGGCGCAGCCAGCCTGACACCAAATTATGTCAGAAGACAGGCAGCGCAAATAGGGCATGCCCAAGGGATAACAGAACAGCGCAGGCTCCGTGACAGCTTAAAACAACGCTGAGGAGGCAGCGCATGGCACCAAGGGGGTAGGAATGACGGCTGTGCTGCGTCACATTACGAAGGAAAGTCCCAGCTCCGGGACGGTATAACGGTATCAGTGAACACATTTTATAAGTGTTAAGTTCTGCGTGTGCAAAGAGCTAAAAAAAAAGAGCTACCTTTTCCTTGTGCAGCATTACTGCTGCACAAGATGGCTCTTTCAGTAACAAACGACGGGGGGGGGGGGGGGACAGGTTCCCTTACATTTAGGTTGTTGTGCCAGCGTGGCGGTCGCAGGACACATTGCCGGCTACACAGCTGGGGATCAGCTGACGTTACTGAAACCCAATAACACTGGGTCGTATGTTTTTACTGTGCAGCCTGCACTTCTGAGCCGCAACTGGCGGTGTTGGAGCCCAGGAATAGCAGTTCAGGTGGTAGAAAGATGAACACAGCAGGAGACCTGGATGACACCCAATTACTTAATCAGGCAGAGGAGTGGCAAATTCCTGCGAGATCCAGGCCTGGTTCATTTTCAGGAAAGTAAGCCGGTCAACGTTATCGGAGGATAGTCGCATGCGACGGTCTGTTAGTACACCACCTGCGGCACTAAAGACACGTTCCGATAAGACACTAGCCGCAGGGCAAGCCAGCACCTCCAATGCATACTGGCTTAGCTCTGGCCATGTATCCAGCTTAGAGACCCAAAACTTGAACGGGGAAGAGCCGTCTGGGAGTACAGTAAGAGGGCAAGCCATGTAGTCTGTCACCATCTGACGGAACCGTTGCCTCCTGCTGACTGGAGCCGCCGGTGATGGTGTAGACATTTGGGGCGGGCACACAAAAGTGTGCCAGAGTTGTGCCATACTGGGCTTGCCTTGGGCAGAGGCACTGCTTCTGCTCCCTCTTTGGGCAGAGCCTCCCCCACTGCCTCGACGCACTGAGCTGCTTTGTAAAGCACTAGCAGCACTCCTCTCAGTTGGACAGGAGAAGATGATGGAATTCACCAGTGTGTCGTGGTACTCCCGCAATTTACGCTCCCGGGTCAACGCAGGGATGAGGTTTTGGACGTTGTCCCGGTAGCGAGGATCGAGGAGGGTGAACACCCAATAATCAGGCATGTTGAGAATGTGGTCGATGCGGCGGTCGTTTCTCAGGCACTGCAGCATGAAATCCACCATGTGCTGCAGAGTGCCAACTGGCCCAGAAACGCTGTCCCCTGCTTGAGACATGATCTCTGCCCGCTCGTCATCACCCCACCCTCGCTGTACACACTGACCACTGGACAATTGTGTCGCTCCCTCCTCTGGACGGAGCTCTTCCTCCTCCATTGACTCCTCCTCATCCTCCTCACAAATTGGCCCCTGCGTACCACTTTGTGAGGAACCACGTGGCGCTGACTCTCCAGAAGCTGATGGAAAAGGTGACTCCTCATCCTCCACCTCTTCCACCACATCATCCCTTAACCCTTGCAAAGTTTGCTGAAGCAGGCAGATAAGGGGGACAGTCATGCTGACTAGTGCATCATCTGCACTTGCCATCCGCGTGGAATAATCAAAAGGACGCAAAACCTGGCAGACGTCCTTCATAGTGGCCCACTCTGTGGTTGTGAAGTCTGATCGGCGCTGACTGCGACTTCTTTGCGCCTGATGCAGCTGGTACTCCATAACTGCTTGCTGCTGCTCACACAACCGCTCCAACATATGTAACGTGGAATTCCACCGGGTAGGTAGGTCACATATGATGCGGTGTTCCGGAAGGCGGAATCGGCGCTGCAGAGCAGCAATGCGGGATCTGGCCAAGCTGGAACGCCGCAAGTGAGCACACTCTAGGCGGACCTTGTGCAGCAGGGCATCAAGATCCGGATAGTCCCTCAGAAAACTCTGCACAACCAAATTGAGCACATGTGCCAGACATGGGATGTGAGTGAGGTTGCCAAGGGCCAAAGCTGCCACCAGATTTCGGCCATTGTCACACACTACCATGCCTGGCTGGAGATTCGCTGGCAGTAACCACAATTCGCTCTCCTGCTTTATGGCATTCCAGAGCTCCTGCGCTGTGTGGCTTCGATGCCCCAATGAAACTAGTTTCAAGGCGGCCTGCTGACGTTTGGCCACGGCTGTGCTCATGTCGGTCATAGGTAAACGTTCACGGGTCCATGTGGGGGTGGACTGTGACGGATCCTGCAGAGAGGAATCAGAGGAACTGGTGTAAGAGGAGGAGTCGATGCGTACAGACTGGATTCCTGCAATCCTTGGAGTGGGCAGGACACGTCCTGCGCCACTCGCACGATCTGTACCTGGCTCAACAACATTAACCCAATGGGCAGTGAGGGAAACATATCGCCCCTGTCCATGCTGACTGGTCCACGCATCGGTGGTGAGGTGGACCTTGCTACTGACGGCGTTCAGTAGCGCATGTTTTATGTTTGCCTCAACATGCCTGTGCAGGGCAGGGACAGCCTGCCTGCTGAAGTAAAAGCGGCTGGGCACCTTGTACTGTGGGACTGCCAATGCCATCAAGTCACGGAAGCTGTCAGTCTCCACCAGCCTGAACGAGAGCATTTCCAGGGACAACAGTTTGGCAATGCCTGCATTCAGAGCCTGTGCTCGGGGGTGGTTGGCCGAGAATGCCCGCCTTTTCTCCCATGCCTGTACTACCGATGGCTGTAGAGTAGACTGGGAGTGTGAGGATGACTGGGAAGGTGGTGCTGTGGGTGGAATTACACAAGGTCTCTGGGAGGAAGCCAAACCAGCTGTGCGTGAGCTGGAGGAAGAGGCAACACGAGCTGAAGAGGTGGTAGCTGCCGCTGTTGGTTGGCCTACATCTTCAGTGTGTTTCTGTAACTCCACCGCGTGCCTGGTCCGCACATGTTTCCACATATTTGTGGTATTGAGGTTGCTGACATTTTTCCCTCTTTTTACTTTATGATGACACAGCTTGCATTTGACAAAACAAATGTCATCTGCAACTGTGTCAAAAAAGGACCAGGCACTGCAAGTCTTGGGAGCGCCCTTTTTGGCTTTGGAAAGAGACAGGCTCCTAACGGGTGCCAAAGTGGAGGCTACAGGCTCCGCAGTCTTCCCCCTCCCTCTCCCTCTTTGGCCCGTAAGAGGAAGCTCTTCCTCTGAGCTGCTCCCACCACCTTCCTGTTCCTCACGCCACGATGGGTCAAGGACCTCATCATCTCCACTACCCTCTGCCACCAACTGCTCCTCCTGGGTAGTCTCAGCAGCACAGTACGCACGAGAAAGCGGCACCTGAGTTTCATCATCAGATGCGTACTGCGCTGTGGTCACCGGAGGCACTGGCCCACCTGCCTCTTCAGAGTCAGAGAGAAAAAGGTGTTGGGCATCACTGCACACTGCCTCTTCTTCCATTTCTCCAATGCTGCTTGGCTGGCCCCCTGTTTCCAAGCCAAGAGATTCAGAGAACAGAAGTAGAGACGGCTCCTGTCCTGGGCTCTCTGACTGCCTGGCCAATTTGGCAGGTGGTGAAGAGACAGATGGCTGCTCTCCAGTGCTCTGTGCCTGAGAGGATGTGGCACTAACTGAAGTCGATGCCGAGGCGTTAGCTGCCATCCACCCGACAACGGCTTCAATTTGGTCTTCACGCAGCAGCGGTGCACGGCGCTCTCCGACAAAGCTGCGCATGAAGGACTGTTCCCTGCTGAAACTGAGTGACGACGAGTCACCGGCGCCCGCAGCAGGCACAGAATCACCACGTCCTCTCCCTGCTCCTCTCCCTGCTCCGCGCCCACGCCCACGTGCCTTACTCCCTGCCCTCTTCATCTTGGTTGACAGATAAAGATAAGCAGAAAAGTACTAAGGCCTTAGTGTGCTTATTCCTGTAATGCTCCTCCTAACAGGTGTAAGAAACACTAATGTTGTAAATTGTGGACTAAACTTTATTATTTTTCAAATGTGGCCTACACAAGTGTTGAAATTGTTTTTCAAGGTATGAGGCAGTAACGCACCCTGAGCTGAATCCAACCGGCTATGGCTGCACACAGACTACAGGGCGAGCTGCGCTCACACAGAGACCGTGCAGACAGCCGTAAACGGCGCTGCAAGGCCCCAAAAAAACCCTCTAGGTTATCCTATGTAGTGTTTTTCCACAATTGAGCTGGAGACTGGTGGAAAGACACTAATAGGAATTTTTTTTTTTTCAAATTTTAAACAGGCTGCACTATTTGAAAAAAAGGAAAATTTTTCTCAAGGTATGAGCCAGTAACGAACCCTGAGCTGAATCCAACCGGCTATGGCTGCACACAGACTACAGGGCGAGCTGGGCTCACACGGAGACCGTGCAGACAGCCGTAAACGGCGCTGCAAGGCCAAAAAACCCTCCTCTAGGTTATCCTATATAGTGTTTTTCCACTATTTAGCTGGATACGAGTGGAAAGACACTAATAGGAATTTTTTTTTTTCAAATTTTAAACAGGCTGCACTATTTGAAAAAAAGGAAAATTTTTCTCAAGGTATGAGCCAGTAACGAACCCTGAGCTGAATCCAACCGGCTATGGCTGCACACAGACTACAGGGCGAGCTGGGCTCACACGGAGACCGTGCAGACAGCCGTAAACGGCGCTGCAAGGCCCAAAAACCCCCCTCTAGGTTATCCTATGTAGTGTTTTTCCACAATAGAGCTGGAGACTGGTGGAAAAACACTAATAGGAAATTTGAGAAAAAATGTGCAGCAGGCTGCACTAAGAGCAAAAAAGAACAACTGTGTGAGGCAGTGTGAACCCCCCCTGAGCTGAATACAACCGGGTATATGGCTGCACACAGACTACAGAGTGAGCTGCACACACACACACACAGAGACCTTGCAGAACGCTGTTAAAACAGCGCTGCAAGGCAAGAGCAAGGTGAACAGTGAAGAACACACAGCGTTTTGCTAAATTAGCCTTTGGAAAGGAAAATAAAGCAATTAGCAAGCTCAACTGGCCCTCAGTTAGAACACAGCGTCCTGTCCCTAACTGAAATCACAGCAGAGTGAGCGCAAAATGGCGGCAGTGCTTTTTTATAGTGCAGAGTGACATCATTTCAGCAGCCAATCCCAGCCTTGCCAGTACTTACATGCCCACCATGCTAAACAGGATGTGCCCACACTTTCATTCATTCCTCATTGGCTGCTGCGTTCAATTTGAATTCTGGGAACTTCCGATTCCGGTATCCGATACGCGGGAAGTATCGGAATTCAGTATCGGAATTCCGATACCGCAAATATCGGCCGATACCCGATACTTGCGGTATCGGAATGCTCAACACTACTGACTACCTTCATTCTGAGTGGGTGCACCAACGGTACGGGACGTTTGGTAGTTAGTCCAGGCTTGCAAGTGCATGCTGTATGCACGTTGTATTTAAATTTTGGACATTCTTCCCTCTGCTAAAGGTCTTTGAGCATTTCTTACAGATAACTTTGCGCTGATCATTCGGATCTTGGTTAAGAAATTCCAACACTGCACTCTTCCTACTATCAAATACCTTTTCAGGCATTGCACGCTGTTCTCCTTTCACCAGTTGGCCACGCTATCCTAAAAGTCTTTTTGGTTTTGTCAAACGTTTTTGGCCAGATACGGGCCTGCCAGATGAAAGCTGTTGCGATGTAGATGCCTGCTGCGGATCATCCTCCTCCGCTTCAGAGCTAATGCCAGCAGCACCCTGTTCCCCCAGTGGCTGCCAATCTGGGTCAACAACTGGGTCATCTATCACCTCCTCTTCAATGTGCACCTTCCTCTGTGTCACCGTGTAAGGTGCTATAGCGTTCGGGACGGGGCGCCATAGTCTCATCAGGGTCAGATTCTGGCTCAGTACACTGCGAGGGCAATGTAGTGATCTGAGTCAATGGAACAGCATTATAATCTAGCTGTGGCTGTGCATCTGTGCACTCCATGTCCGATTCATCTTGTAGTGGCCTGTTAACTATTTCCCTTTCTAACCCTGGCACGGTATGTGTAAAGAGCTCCATGGAGTAAAGTGTAGTGTCGCCTGCCGCATCCTTCACTTTTGCTTTGGGTGAAGGACACAAGGAAGCGACTTGTTCCTGACAGGGAGCATCCACTGACGACTCGCTGCCTATATATTTCGAACTTTCTGAAGAGGAGGCGAAAGAGTTAGAGGCTGAGTCAGCAAGGAAAGCCAAAACTTTTTCCTGCTACTCCGGCTTTAACCCTCCGTCAGGAACAATATTCGCACTAACTCGTAATGGAACAATGTGCCTGTCAGGCGCAGGCTAGAAAAATGCCTAGAATATCTAATTTTCTCAATTTCAGTGATCTAAAAGTGATCAGAGAGACCTTCATAGTAATGACTAAAAACATTAAATACCAACCTTATAAAGTGTGATGTGTTCGGGACCAATGAGCCTGAGAAGCCAGCACAGCTATATCTTCCTTCCTGAAGCTCTGCTGTGGTATCAGGTTTCACACAGCAGCTAGAGCCAGGAAACTATCTAGAGCAGGGCTCCCCAACCTGTAGCTCGGGAGCCACATGTGGCTCGCGGCCCCATGAATTGTGGCTCGCGACTGTCTGTCAGCTTGATGCACTAGGTCCATGTCTAGCAAACAGGTATAAAGAGCACATCTCAAAATGGTGAATTTTGTGAGTAGCCCTGCACAGAATTGCAGATCTGGATGCACATATACTGGTCTTAGGGGTTTAGCGATGATTTAGGTATGGTACGCTGGAGGTTTGTACTACCTGTTAGAAGAGGTGCTCAAAGCTGGATGTGACAGTGTGTTGGGAGAATACTGAATGGGGGTATTGTGGGAACCCCTGGATCTCTGTGTACTGCTCTGGAGTGATTTCTGTGGAAAAGCTTTGGTTATCATTATACCTGTAATGGGGGATTTGGTTGACACTACTTTGAAGGAGGTGGGAGCTGGATGTGGCTGCTCGCGACACTTTCTCTAAGCTGAATGTGGCTCTCAAGGTCAGAAAGGTTGGGGACCACTGATCTAGAGGGATGGGATTTCCTGAAAATCTGGTGAGAAGGGAGAAATGAAAGTAGAAGAGCTGCGCCTGTCAGATCCATTGTTCCTGACGGAGGGTTAAAAGCGGTTTTCCTACTCCCAGATAAGGGAGCCTTCGAGGTCTTGTGTAGCTAGACGATGACGCTGGCTCAACACCACCAGCCTTAGGTGCTATTTTGCTTTTCCCACTACCACCAGATGCTCCACCACCACCACCACCATCAGTACCAGCTGGCAACCACCGCCCATGGCCTCTTCCACCAGACTTCCTCATTTTTTGGGAAAATCTAACCAAAATAACAACCGTTATATGGTACTGTAAAACAAGGTAGAAGGTGTATATAAACTTGTTGGCAATTTAAATCTCCCTTTTTTTGGGGGGAGACTGCAGCAAAAAACAGGCCCTGTGTATTACACTACACAACGTAAGTGGCAGAACGTGGCTGACAGATATAAGACAAACAGAACTGACATATGGAAACTTGTTGGCAATTTGAATCTCCCTTTTTTTGGGGGGAGACTGCAGCAAAACAAGTGTATTACACTACACAATGTAAGTGGCAGAAGGTGGCTGGCAGATATATTAAAAATTACAAGGGCTGTAGTACAATTTCAATCTCCCTGCAATGATCAAAGGACAAGTATGGCAGCAATAAAAAGGACTGCTGCACACAAAAGTGTGGACAAATAAACAAGATAGCTGTGCAGAAAGGAGCAACAGGATTTTTGCTTTTAAAAAAGCAGTTGGTTTGCACAGCGGCGTACAAACAGCAATGCAGCTATCAGGGAGCCTTATAAGGCAGCCTAATAAGCTACAGCGCTGATGCACAAAAAAAAAAACTCCACTGTCCCTGCAAAAAAAAGGTGGTGTTGGACAGTGGATATCGCTACAGCACAAGCAGTTTCGGGGTTAATCTTCCCTCCCTAACTATATCCCTTCTTCTGATGAAGCTGCAGCAACCTCTCCCTATGCTAAGATCGGCAGAAGTAAGATGGCGGTCGGCGTGTATGCCCTTTATAGCCCCTGTGACGCTGCAGACAGCAAGCCAATCACTGTAATGCCCTTCTCTATGATGGTGGGGACCAGGACCTATGTCATCACGCTGCCCACACTCTGCGTCCACCTTCATTGGATGAGAAATGGCGCTGAAAGCGTCATACAAAATGTGACTTTGGCGCGAAGATCGCCGACCTCATGGCCGATCCCACACTAGGATCGGGTCGGGTTTCACGAAACCCGACTTTGCCAAAAGTCGGCGATTTTTGAAATTGTCTGATCCGTTTCGCTCAACCCTAACTATGACCACTGCAGCCAGTCACCAGTCAAAAGCTTGGCAGCAGTACAGAGCAGTGAGGTAGGTAAGCATACGGTTTTCATTTATAGAACCTAGGGGCAGTGTTTAATGTAAAAAAAAGGGGGGTGAGCAAACTCTTTAACGGGAAACTAACAGCTGATACATGCTGTCCGATCTACATGCAATATGTATCAGACACTGACTGTATTATCTCAGCCAGGCAGAGGTGTATCTAAGGGGGGCAGCCGGTGGCTGCGTTCTGCTGCCCCAGACTGAGTTGGCAGTGCTCCAAGGCGGCTGTCAAGCTGGCAGACAGCACACAGAAGCTACAGCGCGCCGGCTCCCCTGGATCAATTGTACTCGCGTCTAACAGATGAGAGTACAATTGAGGCTCTGACCACTGGGTCAGAGCGACGCCAGGATTGTGATCAGGTTATGCGATCACACTGCTGACGTCACTCTCCGGCACGCAGAAGAAAGAAGAGACTTGGTGGTAAGTGCTCCTGTGGTTGTGGAGCTAAAGACACTGAAGATTCAGCTGGTGTGTGTGTTGTGTATGTATGTGAATATTTATTCAGTGTATGTGTTTATTTTTATTTATTCAGTGTTTTGGGGGGATTTATTGTGTGTGTGTGTGTGGGGGGGAAGGTTGGGGATTTATACAGTGTGTGTGGTTAGAGATCTATTCAGTGTATGTCTGTGTGTTGAGGGGGTCGGGATTTATTCTATGTGTGGGGCGGGGGTCAGGGATTTATTGTGTGTGTGATTTACTCGGTGTGTGTGTGGTTAGAGATCTATTCAGTGTATTTCTGTGTGTGTTGAGGGGGTCGATTTATTCTGTGTGTGGGGCGGGGGTCAGGGATTTATTGTGTGTGATTTACTCAGTGTGTGTGTGTGGTTAGAGATCTATTCAGTGTATTTCTGTGTGTTGAGGGGTCGGGATTTATTCTGTGTGTGTGTGATTTACTCAGTGTGTGTGTGTGTGGATTTATTCAGTGTGTGTGTGGATTTATTCAGTGTGTGTGTGTCTTTGTTGGGGGGTCAGGATTTATTCCGTGTGTGGGGAGGTTCAGGGATTTATTCAGAGTGTGTGTGGGTGTTATTAGGGATTTATTCAGTGTGTGTGTGGAAGGGAGGGTCAGAGATTTATTCACTGTATGGGGGGTGTCAGATTTATTCAATATGTGTGTGTGTGTGTGTGTGTGCAGGGGGGGATTTATTTTTATTCCGTGTGTGTATGTATTCAGTGTGTGTGGGGGTTGGGAACTTATTCAGTGTGTGTGGGGGAGTCGGGAATTTATTTAGTGTGTGTGGGGCAGGGTACATTTATTCTGTGTGGAGGGGGATGGATTTATTTTCTGTGTGGATGGGGATGGATTTATTTTCTGTGTGGAGGGGGATGAATTTATTCTGTCGGAAGGGGAGTGGATATATTCGGTGGTTGTGAGTGGGGAGATGGGGGTGGACACAGTGAGTAGCAAAGGGAAAAATGTGTGCTGACACAATATTGGGAGCGAGCGTGATGGGATATGTGAGGAGGAGCTATGGGGAAGAAGGGTAATGGGATGTGTGAGGCCACAGTATGGGGAGTTGGGGGATGTGTGAGGAGGAAATATGGAGAGCGAGGGGGTAAATCAGTGAGAAACAGTATAGTTAGCAGGGGGGACGTACATGAGGAGGGAACACGAATTGTGTGCGACAGTATCAGGGGAGGAAAGTGTGAGTGGGCGCAGAATAGATACTAAGAAGTTTGATGGTAACAGCCAGGAGGATACAGTATGTCAAGTAGGAGTAGTGTAATGAAGGGGCACAGTATAGAGACTGGGCTCTCTATGAGGGACACAGTATGAGAAGACACTGTGTGAAGTACGGAAAAGAGAGAGGGCAGTGTGGAGGTCATGTACCATAAGAGGAACAGTGAGGGTCATATTTTGTGCTGGGAATATAGTGAGGGGCAATTATTTATTTAGGGGCTCAGCTTAATGCAGATATTTTTATTGAATAGCATTATAATAACATTGCTGTCTTTAAGGGCGTTATGTCGGGATGTGCTGCATAAGGCCACAGAAGATGGAAGTCTGCAGAAACGAGCTCTGGCTGTGGATGAGAAGAGGCATCTGGACAAGATGAAGATGAAAGGACAGAGGCAAATCCAGAGAAAACGTCATCTATAAGGTACCTGGATGTAGATTTTTTTTGTGATACTGACTAATTTTCATATTGTTATTTATATTAGGAACATTAAAGGGGTTGTCCAAGTTTGTGATATATCTGCAGTCATTCTATGTGACTGCAGTCTTCTGAATTCTCACAGCGAACTGCACGCTGTCAGGATTCTCTGTTCTTGGCAATTTGCATACATATGGTCACTTGCTGACTAGACGAGTGTGGCCTCACTCAATGAAAATGAATTGACTGAGGTTAGGCAGATCTAGTCGGAATGTGGCCAGAAGTATACAAGTCACATACGGTACTTGCGCTGACATGACCGTTCACTCTTGCCACCGGCAAGGGAGAATCCTAAAAGTGTGCAGTGCTTGCGCTGTGAGAATTTAGAAGTCTGCAGTCACATAGAATGACTGCAGACTTTCATCTCAAACCTGAATAAGCCCTTAAATTATAAAATGAAGCCCTGTAGCCTAACAACGTGTAATACCCTAACTGTCAGGACTCAGCTCTGCTTTCAGGTTCCAGCAGTCATCACATGGCCACTTCACTCATATGTGATTTTCATACTTTCTGTCACGTGACAATGAAGTGTTCTTCCTGCTTCTCTCAGTGTGCTGGCGGGCGCCAAACTGAATTCTTGTTCGGGTGTCAGAAAACCTAGATACACCTCTGCAACCAGGTACGTTTGGTTCTCAAACATTGCTGTATTTCAGAGGAAAAAATATTGTAAAAACCATTAAGGACAGAGCCATACAAGAGACTAGTTGGACAATTAGGTTCCTGGCAGCTTCGCCCTGCCTGCTTCCCTGGAGTGACAAGTCTCTCCCAATATACACGTATGTTTTTCTCAGTGTTTCAGTGTCAAACATACCTGGCTGACATTATACAGCCAGTGCCTTATACACCATGCCTGTGGATATAGCAGCATATAGCAGCTGTCAGGTTCCCTTTAAAGGGGTTGTTCAATACTCGGACAACCCCAACTCAATCCCCATGTTCTACCATTGTAAAATAATAAGACTTATACTCACCTTCGGTAGTGACACTGTTACAGCGTCACACTGTCACACTGTTCCCTTGGCTCGTGTGACATTATGTCATGCGATTCCTGCAATCAGCGGCTGCTTTACTGTCACCTCCTTTGGATAAATCAGACATATGGAGAGAGTGAGAAGGCAGTTGTAGCTCTCAATTCCTCCTGATTTTAGTTATGTCCAAAAGATGCGAGAGTGACTTGGCCAGTGATTGACTAGAGAGATCGTGTCTGTGACATAATAATGGCATGCGAATCCCAGTAGAGGCAGTGCCGACATTGATGGAATGTTGCTGGCACAGGAGGTGAGTATAGATGTTATTATTTTACTTGGGGGAAATATAGTGAGTAAGACGGGATTGTTCCGAATAGTGGACAACCCATTTATGGATTAGCACGTAGGCATGCAAGCTTTAACATCAGAATCTCTTAAAACTTCATCCCCCATATGTTGCAGTTTATGATTTCTACTTATTTACAGGACACCTATAGATCTAAAACCAAGAACTGTAAAATAAAATATAGTAAGACACTGCACTCAGTATGGTGCATGGCAATGGATGTGAAATATATTTACAATTTAACCAATCCCTATAGTAACAATACTCCAGCCCTGATTTCCTATACTTCTCCGGATGCCACAGTCCTTGGAACCTCAGTCAGCATACTGTGAGTTGGTTCCATAACTCACCCATATCTTATTATGTCACCATAGAAATTATCTGATGAAGGTCTGTATTGGACCGAAACAACATAAGCTATTTTTCCAGACTGGTAAATTGTAAATAAATTTAACATCTATTACTGTCACAACTCTGTTGTCAGGCATCCTGGTGCTCCTATCCTGTCCCTCATGCTAGGGGCACCTTAGCTATCCCCGGATTACTTCTGATGGTGAAGACTCTGGGGCCATGTACACTACCGTTATCGTTAAGGGTCACTTAGAAATTTCCTTATTTTTGAAGCAAAAGCAGTTTTTTCCAATGAAGCTAACATTAAATGATTCAGAAATACACTCTACATTGTTAATGTGGTAAATGACTATTCTAGCTGCAAATGTCTGGTTTCTAATGCAATATCTTCATAGGTGCGTAGTTGCCCATTTTCAACAACCATCACTCCAGTGTTCTTATGGTACTTTGTGCTTGCTAACTGTGTAAGAAGGCTAATGAATGGTTAGAATACCCTTGAAAACCCTTGTGCAAGTATGTTAGTGCAGCTGAAAACAGTTTGGCTGATCTGAGAAGCTATAAAGCTGACCTTCCTTTGAGCTAGTTGAGAATCTGGAGCATTACATTTGTTGGTTCCATTAAACTCTCAAATTGGCCAGAAAAAAAAGAACTTTCATCTGACACTTGACAGGCTATTCTTGTTCTTAGAAATGAAGGCTACTTCATGTGAGAAATTGCCAAGAAACTGAAGATTTCCTACAACGGTGTGTACTACTCCCTTCAGAGGAGAGCACAAACAGGATCTAACCAGAGTAGAAAGAGAAGTGGGAGGCCCCGCTGCACAACTGAGCAACAAGACAAGTACATTAGAGTCTGTAGTTTAAGAAATCGACGCCTCACAGGTCCTCAACTGGCAGCTTTATTAATTAGTACATGCAAAACACCAGTGTCAACGTCTACAGTGAAGAGGATGATTAAGACGTCAGTCGAAAGGCGTCGGAAGAACACTGCTATATGTGCATAATGCTGTAAGAAATTATAACTTATTTACAAGTGGTGTACCATAGGATATAACCCTTTAGTTTTTTTGTTTTTTTTTTAAAGTGAAGAAATAAATTCACTGATTTTATTACATTCCTGCTGGATTCATCTATTTTTCTGTTGACTGAGTGCTCAACTTTTCCGTGCAGGAACAGATGTGGAATAGCCGATATTCAGGTGAGCTGACTATCTTTTGTTTTTTTGTGACTGGAAAAAAGTGTTATGGACAGATGAATCCAAGTTTGAGGTGTTTGGATCACACAGAAGAACCTTTGTGAGACGCAGAACAACTGAAAAGTTGCTGGAAGAGTGCCTGAAGCCATCTGTCAAGCATGGTGTAGGTAATGTGATCGTCTGGGGTTGCTTTGGTGCTGGTAAAGTGGAAAATTTGTTCAAGGTAAAAGGGATTTTAAATAAAAAAGGCTATCACTCCATTTTGCAACGCCATGCCATACCCTGTGGGCAGTGCTTGATTGGAGGCAATTTCATCCTTCAACATCACAATAACCTAAAGCACACCTCCAAATTATGCAAGAACTGTTTAGGGAAGAAGTAGGCAGCGGGTATTCTATCTGTAATGGAGTGGCCAGCGCTGTCACCAGATCTCAACCCCATTGAGCTGTTGTGGGAGCAGTTTGGCCGTATGGTACTGAAATAGTGCCCACAAAGCCATTTCAACTTGTGGGAGGGGCTTCTGGAAGCATGGGGTGAAATTTCTCCAGATTACCTCAGCAAATTTACTGCTGGAATGCCAAAGGTGTGCAATGCTGTAATTGCTGCAAAGGGAGCATTCTTTGAAGAAAGCCAAGTTTGAAATAGAAATTTATTATTTCAAATAAAAATCTTTTTTCGAACCTTGTCAATGTCTGGACTAGATTTTCAATACATTTGGCAACTCATTTGATTAATAAAAGTATGTACCTTGCTGAGCTCCTGAATCCGCCCTCAGTGTGTTTCTTTCCCCCACCCAGGGAATAGGAGACTAGCACTGTATGGCTAGGCACCAACCAGAATAACAAGGTAATACAAACAGGGATAAAGGAAGATACCAATCATACAAAAATGCATGCATAAACAACAGAGGAAAAAGAAAAGGGGGGTGAAGAAAGGGGAAAACCAAAGTAGGAGGTGAGAATTTGCCAAACCTAGCAATAGTCTTAGGGTACCGTCACACAGTGGCATTTTGATCGCTACGACGGCACGATCCGTGACGTTCCAGAGATATATCCGTGACGTTCCAGCGATCTCGCTGTGTCTGACACGCTCCTGCGATCAGGGACCCCGCTGAGAATCGTACGTCGTAGCAAATTGCTTGAAACTTTCTTTCGTCGTCTAGTGTCCCGCTGTGGCGGCATGATCGCATGGTGTAACAAAGGTGTGCACGATATTGAATACGATGTGCGCATAGTAACCAACGGCTTCTACATCGCACATACGTCATGAAATTATCGCTCCAGCGTCGTACATTGCAAAGTGTGACAGCAGTCTACGACGCTGGAGCGATATTGTTACGATGCTGGAGCGTCACGGATCGTGCCGTCGTAGCGATCAAAATGCCACTGTGTGACGGTACCCTTAGATAAATCCACCAAACACCTTCTCAAACAACACACCACCAACTCCTGAACCATGCAGCAAAGAAGCTAATTCTGGCATTATGGCATTTCCTAATTGCATGACTCCAGTTTATCTAGGAGAGGGGAGTGGCCAGCAGTGAACAGCTGAGAACCTTAAAAGGGTTTTCTAACAAATGAAAGTTCATTTTAATTAATAGATCTTGTAATAATAAGTTCCACAGATATTACAGTGAGTATATAGACATTACAGCAGGGGATCATAGCTGATTCTTTTTGTGAGGTAAAACATTTCACTGCCTACGTTTAAACAATGTTTTACTTCAAAGAAGAATCATCTGTGATCCCCTGCTGTAACATCTGTACACTTTTTCCCACCCCTGCCCAGGAGCTGTGGTATGATTAGACCATGTTTCTGCACAGTTAGACATAGCACACAGCAGGGGCACATTTATAAAATTATCTCAGCACAGGAACATTTAACTTAAACACATCCAATTTTGGAAGTTTTGTTCTTGGGAAAACCCCGTTAAGGCAGGTAACCTTCCAAGAGCTCTTAACTGAGTAGTTTAACAACTGCACTGCTTGAATAAAAAACTGCACCATTTACCGTATATACTCGAGTATAAGCTGAGATTTTCAGCCCAAAATTTTGGGCTAAAAGTGCCCCTCCCGGCTTATACTCGAGTCACGGTAGCGGTGAGGTCGGCGGGTGAGGGGGAGAGGGCGCTGAGGTATACTTACCTAGTCCCAGCGATCCTGACGCTCCCCCTGCCGTCCCACGGTCTTCTGTGCTGCAGCTTCTTCCCCTCTTCAGCGGTCACGTGGGACTGCTCATTAGAAAAATGAATAGGCGGCTCCACCTCCCATAGGGGTGGAGCCGCGTATTCATTTCTCTAATCAGCGGTGCCAATGACCGCTGATAGAGGAAGAGGCTGCGGCATCGAAGACCAGCTGTGACAGGCAGAGGGAGCGTCAGGAGCGGTGGGACTAGGTAAGTATGTAATATTCACCTGTCCGCGTTCCAGCTGCCGGGCGTCGCTCCATCTTCCCGGCGTCGCTCCATCTTCCCGGCGTCGCTCCGCTCTGACTGTTCAGGTCAGAGGGCGCGATGACGCATATAGTGTGCGCGGCGCCCTCTGCCTGATCAGTCAGTGCGCAGAGACGCCGGGACCTGACGCTGGGAACTGCAAGCAAGAAAGGTGAGTATGGCATTTTTTTTTTTTTATTGCAGCAGCAGCAGCAATGGCAGAGCTTTCTATGGCACAGCTATGGGGCAGTACTGAACGGCACACAGCACTATATGGCAGCTATGGGGCAGTACTGAACGGCACACAGCACTATATGGCAGCTATGGGGCAGTACTGAACGGCACACGGCACTATATGGCAGCTATGGGGCAATACTGAACGGCACACAGCACTATATGGCAGCTATGGGGCAGTACTGAACGGCACACAGCACTATATGGCAGCTATGGGGCAGTACTGAACGGCACACAGCACTATATGGCAGCTATGGGGCAGTACTGAACGGCACACAGCACTATATGGCAGCTATGGGGCAGTACTGAACGGCACACAGCACTATATGGCAGCTATGGGGCAGTACTGAACGGCACACAGCACTATATGGCAGCTATGGGGCAGTACTGAACGGCACACAGCAGTATATGGCAGCCATGGGGCAGTACTGAACGGCACACAGCACTATATGGCAGCTATGGGGCAGTACTGAACGGCACACAGCACTATATGGCAGCTATGGGGCAGTACTGAACGGCACACAGCACTATATGGCAGCTATGGGGCAGTACTGAACGGCACACAGCAGTATATGGCAGCCATGGGGCAGTACTGAACGGCACACAGCACTATATGGCAGCTATGGGGCAGTACTGAACGGCACACAGCACTATATGGCAGCTATGGGGCAGTACTGAACGGCACACAGCACTATATGGCAGCTATGGGGCAGTACTGAACGGCACACAGCACTATATGGCAGCTATGGGGCAGTACTGAACGGCACACAGCACTATATGGCAGCTATGGGGCAGTACTGAACGGCACACAGCACTATATGGCAGCTATGGGGCAATAATGAACGGTGCAGAGCACTATATGGCAGAGCTTTTTATGGCACATCTATGGGGCAATAATGAACAGTATGGAGCATTACATATGGCACAGCTTTATATGGAGCATCTTATGGGGCAATAATGAACGGTATAGAGCATCTATTTTTATTTTTGAAATTTACCAGTAGCTGCTGCATCTCCTACCCTAGGCTTATACTCGAGTCAATAAGTTTTCCCAGTTTTTTGTGGCAAAATTAGGGGGGTCGGCTTATACTCGGGTCGGCTTATACTCGAGTATATACGGTAATATGAAGGTGAAGTGCTTCTAGTCAGTACAGGAGGAGTAGGAGAAAACAGATGGTGGGGTCTTCTGGCTTCTTTCTGTCGCTACAACCCCGTGACAATTGCATCCTACTGAGTGCCGAATTTACTATTACTATCATTCATGGATTGGAACCCTACTCGAGCACCTCACCACTCCTTAATGGAGTGACATATATGATTTTCCATGTGAAATAAAATATATTACAAGGGCAGAATATAGCATGTCGCACAGGTCTTCTTTACCAGCACTGTTATGACCTGGTGGTTCGGACAACAATGGACCTGGTGGTTAAGAGCACACGGAATGACCTGATAGTTACAAATAATATAGGACGAGCTCTGAGACGTGGGAACTCTGCTGACTGCAATCCCTAATCCTATCACACACACTAGAAATAGCCGTGGATTGCTCCTAACGCTCCCTATGCAACTCGGCACAGCCTAAGGAACTAGCTAGCCCTGAAGATAGAAAAATAAAGCCTACCTTGCCTCAGAGAAATTCCCCAAAGGAAAAGGCAGCCCCCCACATATAATGACTGTGAGTAAAGATGAAAATACAAACACAGAGATGAAATAGATTTAGCAAAGTGAGGCCCGACTTACTGAACAGACTGAGGATAGGAAAGGCAACTTTGCGGTCAGCACAAAAAACTACAAAAAGACCACGCAGAGGGCGCAAAAGACCCTCCGCACCGACTCACGGTGCGGAGGCGCTCCCTCTGCGTCCCAGAGCTTCCAGCAAGCAAGACAAAAATCAAAATAGCAAGCTGGACAGAAAAATAGCAAACAAAAGAAAAACAAGCAGAAACTTAGCTTCTGCTGGGAAGACAGGTCACAAGAACGATCCAGGAGTGAACTAGACCAATACTGGAACATTGACAGGTGGCATGGAGCAATGATCTAAGTGGAGTTAAATAGAGTAGCCAGCTAACGAATTAACCTCGTCACCTGTGGAAGGAAACTCAGAAGCCGCAGCCCCACTCACAACCAACAGAGGAAGCCCATGGACAGAACCAGCCGAAGTACCATTCATGACCACAGGAGGGAGCTTGACAACAGAATTCACAACACAGCACATCAAGTATTATCTATATTATACACGTCAAAGGAAATGATCCCTACCTGTTCGTAAATACTGCTAATATAACCATCACTTTCTGACGATTATAGTGAGATGAATGACTATATAAAGGTATTGGTAATCTACTTCTGGAGAAGTTTCTTCTGTGTCCACCACTAGTTCACTTATCGCTGATTATTTAAAAAAGAGATTCACCAACCCTTGCAGTGCCATTTTTCTTGCTATACTATATGCTTGAGCTGCTGTAGAATTCACCTTTTCTCAAAAGGAAGAGAGCATTTTGTGCTAATTTAATCAATGGCAAGCAGGAAGGTCCTGCATTTTTTATTTTGCTCAAACTGCATGAACTATGTCACAGAACATATGCAAAATCCTTGAGGTCCCTCATATCCCCCTCCTTTTTTCCTTTCATCAACCTGTTGTCTTGAGGAGACAAATGATGGATGCATTTATGTAAAATGGCAGTGACAGAGATGTGAAGCAGATTAACCCCTTCATGACTCAGCCTACTGTATTTTGACCTTAATGACCTGGCCATTTTTTGCAATTCTGACCAGTGTCCCTTTATGAGGTAATAACTCAAGAATGCTTCAAGGGATCCTAGCGATTCTGAGAATGTTTTTTTGTGACATATTGGGCTTCATGTTAGTAGTAAATTTAGGTCGATAGTTTTGCGTTTACTTGTGATAAAAACAGAAATTTGGCAAAAATTGTGAAAATTTTGCAATTATCAAATTTTGAATTTTTATTCTGTTAAACCAGGGAGCTATGTGACATAAAATAGTTAATAAATAACATTTCCCACATGTCTACTTTACAGCAGCATAATTTTGAAAAAAAAATTTTTTTTTTTGCTAGGAAGTTATAAGGGTTAAAATTTGACCAGTGATTTCTCAATTTTTTTAGGGACCACCTCACATTTGAAGTCAGTCTGAGGGGTCTATATGGCTGAAAATACCCAAAAGTGACACCATTCCAAAAAATTAACCCCTCAAGGTGCTCAAAATCACATTCAAGAAGTTTATTAACCCTTCAGGTGTTTCACAGCAGCAAGCAACATGGAAGAAAAAATTAACATTTAACTTTTTAGTGACAAAAATGATCTTTTAGCAACAATTTTTTTATTTTACCAAGGGTAAAAGGAGAGACTGGACCCTGAAAGTTGTTGTACAATTTGCCCTGAGTACGCCGATACCCCATATGTGGGGGGGAACCACTGTTTGGGCGACTGACATGGCTTGCAAGGGAAGGAGAGCCATTTGACTTTTTGAATGAAAAATTGGCTCCAATCTTTAGCGGATACCGTGTCGTGTTTGGAGAGCCCCTGTGTGCCTAAAGATTGTAGCTCCCCCACAAGTGACCCCATTTTGGAAACTAGACCCACTAAGGAACTTCTCTAGCCACATAGTGAGCACTTTGAACCCCCAGGTGTTTCACAAATTGATCTGTAAAAATGAAAAATTTTAGCCTCAATTTTTTTAGTTTCACATGGGCAACAGGATAAAATGGATCCTAAAATTTGTTGGGCAATTTCTCCTGAGTACACCGATACCTTACATGTGGGGGTAAACCACTGTTTCGGCACACGGCAAGGCTCTGAAGGGAAGGAGCGCCATTTGACTTTTTGGATGAAAAATTAGCTCCAATCGTTAGCGGACACCATGTTGCGTTTGGAGAGCCCCTGTGTGCCTAAACATTGGAGCTCCCCCACAAGTGACTCCATTTTACAAACTAGACCCCTCCAAGGAACTTATCTAGATGCATAGTGAACACTTTGAACCCCCAGGTGCTTAACAAATTGATCCGTAAAAATGAAAAAGTACTTTTTTTCACAAAAAATTTCTTTTAGCCTCAATTTTTTTCATTTTCACATGGGCTACAGCATAAAATGGATCATAAAATTTGTTGGGCAATTTCTCCTGAATACACCGATACCTCATATGTGGGGGTAAACCACTGTTTGGGCGCATGTCAGGGCTCGGAAGAGAAGGAGAGCCATTTGTATTTTGAATGAAAAATTAGCTCCAATCGTTAGCGGACACCATGTCGCATTTGGAGAGCCCCTGTGTGCATAAACATTGGAGCTCCACCACAAGTGACTCCATTTTGGAAACTAGACCCCTGAAGGAACTTATCTAGATGCATAGTGAGCACTTTGATCCTCCGGGTGCTTCACAAATTGATCCGTAAAAATAAAAAAGTACTTTTTTCACACAAAATTTCTTTAAGCCTCAATTTTTTGCATTTTCACATGGGCTACAGGATAAAGTGGATTATAAAATTTGTTGGGCAATTTCTCCTGAGTACACTGATACCTCATATGTGTGGGTAAACCACTGTTTGGGTGGATGGCAGGGCTCGGAAGGGAAGGAGCGGAATTTGACTTTTTGAATGAATAATTAGCGGACACCATGTCGCGTTTGGAGAGCCCCTGTGTGCCTAAACATTGGAGCTCCCCCACAAGTGACCCCATTTTGGAAACTAGACCTCCCAGTGAACTAAATTACATGTGGGGTGAGCACTTTGAACTCCCAAGTGCTTCATAGAAGTTTATAACGCAGAGCCGTGAAAATAAAAAATCATTTTTCTTTCCTCAAAAAAATAATTTTTAGCCCTCACTTTTTTATTTTTACAAGGGTAAAAGGACAAATTGGACCCCAATTGTGGTTGTCCAGTTTGTCCTGAGTACGCTGATATCCCATATGAGGGGGTAAACCACTGTTTGGGCACACGTCGGGGTTCAGAAGGGAAACTAGACCCCCAAGGAACTTATCTAGATGTGTGGTGAGCACTTTGAACCCCCAAGTGCTTCACAGAAGTTTATAATGTAGAGCCGTAAAAATAAAAAATATTTTTTTCCTCAAAAATGATTTTTTAGTCCGCGATTTTTTATTTTCACAAGGGTAACAGGAGAAATTAGACCCCAATTGTTTTTGTCCAGTTTGTCCTGAGTACGCTGATACCCCATATGTGGGGGTAAACCACTGTTTAGGTGCACGTCGGGGCTCTGAAGGGAGGGAGCACCATTTGACTTTTTGAACTCAAAATTGGCTGGAATCAGTGGTGGCGCCATGTCGCGTTTGGGACCCCCTGATGTGCCTAAATAGTGGAAACCCCTCAATTCTAACTCAAACACTAACCCCAACACACCCCTAACCCTAATCCCAACCCTAACCATAACCCTAACCACAAGCCTAACTCTAACCCCAACACACGGCTAACCCTAATCTTATCTCTGTGGTTTTACACCTGCGGATTCCTATTGAAGAACATGTGTAAAACGCTACGGAATCCGCACAAAGAATTGACATGCTACGGAAAATACAACTGAGCGTTTCCGCACGGTATTTTCCGCACCATGAGCACAGCAGATTTGCTTTTCCATAGGTTTACATGGTTCTGTACACCGCACGGAAAACTGCTGCGAATCCGCAGCCAAATCCGCACCGTGTGCACATACCCTAATTCCAACCCTAATTCTAATCCTAACTCTAATACTAACTCTAATTCTTACCCTAACCCTAATTCTAACGCTAGATTTAACTCTAACCCTAGTTCTAGCCCTAACCCTAGTTCTAACCCTAATTCTAACGCTAAACCTAATTCTAACCCTAATTGCAACTCTAATCCTAGCCCTAACCTTAGTTCTAACCGTATGGCTTCTTTCACGCTTGCGTCATGTGACGTAAGTCGCAATCCGCCGTTTTGGGGAAAAACCGGATCCTGAAAATGTGCCCGCAGGATGCGTTTTTTTCCCATAGACTTGTATTGACAACGCATTGTGATGTATGGCCACACGTCGCGTCCGTCGTGCACTGGATGCGTTGTGTTTTGGCGGACCGTCCTCACAAAAAACGTTCAAGGGAACATTTTTTCGTATGTCGCTGGAAGTCCTTCCCGGACTTCAGAATGGGCAGCGGATGCGTTGAAAAACTGCATCCGCTGCCCACGTCATGCACAAATTTCACAACGTGCGTAGGTACGTCGCACCGACGCTTAGCGACGGAGCCGTACCGACGCAAGTGTGAAAGAAGCCTAACCCTAGCCCTAACCCTAGCCCTAACCCTAAGCCTAGTTCTAACCCTAGTTCTAACCCTAACCCTAGTGGATAAATAAAAATAAATATAATTTCTTTATTTTATAATGTTCCCTACCCATGGGGGTGATAAAGGGGGGGCTATTTACTATTTTTTTATTTTGATCACTTTGATAGGATGTATCACAGTGATCAAAATGAATGAATGAATCTGCCGGCTGGCATGCGCAGTGCGCCCGCTATTTTGCAAGATGGTGGCGCCCATCCTGGAAGCCGGACGGACACCGGAAGGGACCCAAGAACTCGGTAAGTATGGGGGGTGGGATCGGACCATGGGGGGGGGGCACCGGACAGGACAGGGGGGATTGAGGGGAGAGGAGTGGGGCGGGGACAGAACAGAGGGGCAGGAAAGGATAACAGCGGCGCCAAATCGCTGCTGTCAGTTGGTGGGGGGAGCAGATTGGGGTCTCCAGCCATGGCCGATGATATTGCAGCATCGGCCATGGCTGGATTGTAATACTTCATCAATTTTCATTGCTGAAATATTACGATTGCTCTGATTGGCTGTTTCACTTTCAACAGCCAATCAGAGCGATCGTAGGTACGGAGGGGCAAAGCCACCCCCCCTGGGCTGAAGTACTACTCCCCCTGTTCCTGAAGGTCAGGTGAAATTGGAGTTAACCCTTTCAGACGGCCTGCAGGAACGCGATCATTCTGTGACACAGCATATGCGTCACAGGTCGGATTGGCACCGGCTTTCATGACGCATGCGCTGTGTCTCAGGTCGGGAACGGGTTAATTAAAATGCAAGGATTCTATTTTATGTCCAGGTGACTGAGGAGGATGTCTATTGTTCCACAGAGAGAGACAGGAAAAGTCTTATTAGGGTCTGAAGTGGATCAAAGAACATCTGACATGGCAACTGCAGCACAATGAGAGAGCAGGCAATATGGCTCCAGGAGAAAATATGGAATACTGGATTTTCTATACAGTACAGACCAAAAGTTTTGACACACCTTCTCATTTAAAGATTTTTCTGTATTTTCATGACTATGAAAATTGTACATTCACACTGAAGGCATCAAAACTATGAATTAACAAGTGTGGAATTATATACTTAACAAAAAAGTGTGAAACAACTGAAAATATGTCTTATATTCTAGGTTCTTCAAAGTAGCCACCTATTGCTTTGATGACTGCTTTGCACACTCTTGGCATTCTCTTGATGAGCTTCAAGAGGTAGTCACCGGGAATGGTCTTCCAACAATCTTGAAGGAGTTCCCAGAGATGCTTAGCACTTGTTGGCCCTTTTGCCTTCACTCTGCGGTCCAGCTCACCCCAAACCATCTCGATTGGGTTCAGGTCTGGTGACTGTGGAGGCCAGGTCATCTGGCGTAGCACCCCATCACTTTCCTCCTTGGTCACATAGCCCTTACACAGCCTGGAGGTGTGTTTTGGGTCATTGTCCTGTTGAAAAATAAATGATGCTTCACGGTGGGAACCAGGCATGTAGAGTCCATCCATTCACCTTTTTTGCTTCGCACAAAGACACGGTGGTTAGAACCAAAGATCTCAAATTTGGACTCATCAAATCAAAGCACAAAATTTCCACTGGTCTAATGTCCATTCCTTGTGTTTTTCAGCCCAAACAAGTTTCTTCTGCTTATTGCCTGTCCTTAGCAGTGGTTTCCTAGCAGCTATTTTACCATGAAGGCCTGCTGCACAAAGTCTCCTCTTAACAGTTGTTGTAGAGATGTGTCTGCTGCTAGAACTCTGTGTGGCATTGACCTGGTCTCTAATCTGAGCTGCTGTTAACCTGCGATTTCTGAGGATGGTTATTCTGATACACTTATCCTCAGAAGCAGAGGTGACTCTTGGTCTTCTTTTCCTGGGGCGGTCCTCATGTGAGCCAGTTTCTTTGCAGTGCTTGATGGTTTTTGTCACTGCACTTGGGAGACTTTCAAAGTTTTCCCAATTTTTCGAACTGACTGACCTTCATTTCTTAAAGTAATGATGGCCACTCGTTTTTCTTTACTTGGCTGCTTTTTTGATGCCATAATACAAATTCTTACAGTCTATTCAGTAGGACTATCAGCTGTGTATCCACCAGACTTCTGCACAACACAACTGATGGTCCCAACCCCATTTATAAGGCAAGAAATCCCACTTATTAAACCTGACAGGGCACACCTGTGAAGTGAAAACCATTCCCGGAGACTACCTCTTGAAGCTCATCAAGAGAATATCAGCAGTGTGCAAAGCAGGCATCAAAGCAAAATGTGGCTACTTTGAAGAACCTAGAATAAAAGACATAATTTCAGTTGTTTCACACTTTTTTGTTAAGTATATAATTCCACATGTGTTAATTCATAGTTTTGATGCCTTCGGTGTGAATATACAATTTTCATAGTCATGAAAATACAGAAAAATCTTTAAATGAGAAGGTGTGTCCAAACTTTTGGTCTGTACTGTACATCCAATATTAATGAAGCGTACAATGAGGTGGGATAACTAGGCCAAAAATGCACATATTTTCTCATAATTATAACACCCACCAAAAAGCCCCAAATCCAAAGGGGACATATAAACACCAGCAGATAAGCCATGTATGGTCTCTAAGAGTACCTAAAATCCCAATACAAAAGATGACATCAGTCTCGACTCTCTGTGATCGCTCTATGAGGAGTTATTACATAAATTAGGATTTCCTAAAATTATGAAGGGTGGGCCCTTGTGTGTGGGTGGGACTCATTATCTGATAAAATCCCAATTATCATCAGCGTTCGTGCAGAGAGCTACATATCGTGTATGTATGTATGCAGGGGCCCTGTTTATCGACAGCTAAACTGAAGCGCTGTCCTTCGGCTAAACTGAATTGTCTCTGCGATCGGGGTAGTAAATTCTCCTGTTAATCCCCTTTATTTTATGCACCTGCTTATGCTGTATTGTTTTGTCCCCTTTGTAAAATCTTTTGTATATTTTTCACAAGCACTGCCTCCTTTAGGATTAAATATAACATTTTATAGTTGTGTTCCTTCTATTCTGTAAACTATGCCTCGAAGTGATAGCTACAGTTAACGGTTAACGGTGGAGGCAGCGAGTAGTTTGGGGTTATCGGAGAGTAGTGGTCAATGTACTGGGGTGTGTACACATATTCCATGTGTTGGAATCCGGAGGTGTATATGCCGCATTATCTCTGTTGATCGTTGGCCAATCATGTAATTGTCCGGAAGATAGGAGGCAGCAGAGAGCTGGGCACTCCAAAGATCACAGCAGGTGGTACTCGTGACCTTCCCGGCCTGTAATATCAGGGATTTGTGGGATTAGAAAAGTCTTGACAAATATTGTATCCCTGACAAACTACATATACCATTTTTAAGAATTTAGCACAAAATAAAGTCAACGACTACCACAAGGCAAGAAAAAGATCATAGAAAAAAAACCCAGCAAATAATTGGGCCCTATGACTTTTGAAGCAATTTGGGTAGACTTGCTCTTTGACTATAAGGCTGCGTGTCTACGTTCAGGATGGCCGGCGGTATCGTCGGAGCGGCAAACCCGCTCTGCGGTAAGCCCCGCCCCCTTTCTGGGACGCGATGATGCCGGATGTGTTCACAGCACACATCCGGCATCATTGCTCGCCACCATAGGGCCCTGTGCTATATCTTGTGGCGATGCTGCGTCGCCGCAAGATATACGGACATGCTGCGATCTGAAAAGACGCGCAGCATGTCCGGAGTCGCAGGGCCGCCGCGTGCGTGTTACCACGCATAGTGGAGACGGGATTTCATTAAATCCCCTCCACTATGCTGTAACATCTGGACGCTGCGTGTCTGACGCTGCGGCTCTATGCAGCGTCAGACACGCAGAGTTTCCTGCACGTGGAAACATACCCTAAGCTGTCACGATCTATGAGGTGATCTCAGTGATATTATCTGTTATAGTCCCATTGATAAATAATTGATGTTTTCACACTGATGTCACCATATGGAAAGAATAATGTGCATTATTAATAGAGGCCACAAGGTAGGGTGGTGACATAACAATTATCTCTCATCACAGATTTTCTTTACTAATTACATAATATTTTTGATGTATTTTTTTATACAATCTTTTACCTAAAAATCATGTTATAACCACTATACCATTAGCTGTAGAAGTGCCAAAGGAAATATAAAAAGAAAACAAATGTTCCATTAAACATATGTAAAATTACGAAGCGAGAGTTGATTAAGCAGCAGGGAAAGTGTTGATTAGGTGAACAGTCCATCATCCATTTATCTTCATGCACCTTGCTAAGAGCCTGTCTGGGAACCATCCAAATGAGGAATGCTGGATAATATTCAAGGAAAAAAACAATAAAAGAGAAATCTGTGAAGTAAGCATTCCACAGCGAGCAATGAGCAGCTTCTTAATTGCACTCTGAAGATTTGTTAAGCAGTTGCTGCAATCGCTTAAATGTAAGACCCCATTTGGCAGACGTCAGCTTGAAGGCTTTAACCCATTGAACACCTACATTGCTGGGGTGTCTCTGATGGCTTTAGCCACTAAGAAGGAGATTTCGACTGGGCGGGTGTATTAATTGACCACTTGTGAGTGTATTGATCTGTAGGAATGTTCTCTCCTGAATACCGATCCTTGATCATTTTCTGGACCCCACCCAAGAAAAGGGAAGCAAATTCTATAACATGTCCAATTGTTGCATCCAATTATATAAAGGAAATGTAAATCAATAAGGGCTTTAATTCATAAACTAACGACCTGGCACACAAAGAGCAGTTTCTTGGCAAATGTATTATAAGGCTGCAGCATTAGTTAAGGGAACAAAGAAATATTGTCAGCAACAGATCACACTATACAGATTGAGAAGATACAAAATAAGAGAAATTGATAAGGATAAGTTGCTCTTACATGCAAAATATTCTACCAAAGCCACAACTTCCTGTAGAGCACCCTGGCATTAAGATTATAAACATAATATTGGTTTCTATGGGTAACAAAGACTGTTTTTTTTTTAACTTGGACAGATTTGATAAATGAGGTCCATTGTATGAGCAATTCATGCCAGCCATTCAAATGGGCCGCCATGGTAAGAGGCGCTCTAGGTTATCAGCTCTGGCTCGTAAGGAGGATGCCGAGGAAAGATAGAAAGAAGTACGACGTCTTAGCATTACTCCAAGATGAGACCCCAACTTCTCGTATCATATTTAGCATACCCCTCATTAATTGGGGTGGTGGGCTACATTTCTAAGAGGAGCTACAAAGTCAAATACAAAATTAAAGGGGAGTTTTAATGTTGTTATGACTTTCTGTTTTTGTCAGCGTTGCACTCCTGAAGATTGACAGGTGGGACCAGCGGACAGTTCAGACAGTGGTGCAGCCCGAACCGAGCTTTGTGCCTCCCTACCTTCAGAGGCAGCGTGGGAGGAACGCAGGGGATCCACCAGCCTCAGAAGGGCTCCTGCAAACCCTAAGTTTAGTATCGATATAATCCTACTGACCTGGAGAATCGTGCTGCCAGGTCAAGTTTATTGCACAATGAACAGAGTAAAAACTAAACCTAAAAAACAATGGCAGAATTATGGGTTTTGGTAACCATTTTATAACACTTTGATTTTTGGGGAAAATGTTCTGTATATTGAATGGTAAAATTAATAATGTTGTTAAAAACTACAGCTTGTCCGCAAAAAACAAAAAGCAAGCTCTCATATTGTGTGTTAACAGAAAAATTAAATCGGGCAGAAATGGGGGAAAAACAAAAGTGGAAAAACAAAAAATTGTTTCATCCTTAAAGAAGTCAGATATCCTTAACACAGGGAAACCAATATAACCTCATCGAAAAACTGTAACCTCAAACGCAATATATACAGCTATAGACAAATAAGGGAACTACAGATGTTTCACCAGTATGCTGCGGCTTAGTCAGGGGTGAAATATGCCCCACATGCAGACCAGCATGTCCAAAGGTATCTTTATGTGTTGTTATTACTATATTATTTTTGATTACCGAAGTATGGTTAAAGTGAATCTCTCACTTAAAGCAGCATAATGTAGGGGCAGCGATCTTGATTCTAGCAATGTAACACTTACTGGGCTTCTCACTGTAGTTTTATAAAATTACTATTTTATCAGCAGGAGATTATTATTAGAAGACTGGTAAACCTGCTACCATGTAGTCCTCCATATTCATGAGTTCTGTATAACCCCATCCCCACCATGAGTTTTGTTTAACCCCACGACTGATTGGCAGCTTTCTATCTATGCATAGTGTTCCCAGAAAGCTGCCAATCAGTGGTGTGGGTGGGTTTATACAGAGATCAGCATTCAGAGAACTGCTAAATCTGCAACAGATAAAACTGTGAGTTTATCAAAACTAAAGCTAGCAGCTCAGTGAGTGACACATCACTGGAATCAGGATATCTGCCCCTACACCATGCCACTCTCAGAAAGGGTAGGGAAAACCTAGTGACAGATTCCCTTTACGACTATTTATATGCACATATTCAGTACTGAACCATTTGATACCTTTCTCCTTTTTGATTCATAAACAGTAGTTGCCGACAACGGTATAATAGTTTTTGTCATTTGTTTCATTTTCAATTCTTTTTATGCATTTTTTTAAATGATCAATTATCAAACAATAAAAATGAGTGTTTTTGTATAATTTATAAAGGGGCTACAATTCGTTTCTTTGGTTAGAGCTATATATGATCTTAGTACAGATCTCCATAGCCTTCACAGACTGCCATGCACATTCTAGGTGCCTTATGGACAGAAGTATTCTCATCTAGATGCATTGCTGCATTACTTCTAACAACACCTCAATATATTTGGGGTTCGATGGAACACTCCATAACATCTGAGGCATATGGAGGCACAGTACAGGTCGAAAATAGCTGTTATAGAGTGAGCCATGATATGTAAAGATGGAAAAGGCCAAAAAATGCATTTATGTACGAGTGTTGGGGTTGGCCTTGGTGTCGTTGCCCTGTATACTTTTTTTTAGGTCGGCTTGGGGTTCTCTTTAAGGCCGCGTTCACACATCTTGTATGGAAGACACAGCTCAAACACGGAGTCTCATGACGTGAGCTAACTACTCCATATATGTTAATGATGCAGTTACCTGAGGAGCGGAGAACAGGATTCTAGACTGATCTCTGAAAGCACTGAAGCATCCTTTGCTTCTTGTTACAGCCACAATTGATAAACGATCACTAAACATAAATGAAATGACTCCGAGTTCTGCACAATACACTGGCATTAGACCAATATACTCTCGCGAGCCGCACTCAGAAGACATGTGGTGCTCCACAGCCATCATTTTCCGTCGAGTGCTTTGTTCCAACTCTGAACATGTTGAACATACTTGTAGGTAGGAGGCTCCTATGAAGAACTGTACTGCGTATGTGAAACGCCATATGCAAAGGATGAATCACTCCACTAGCGGAATTGAAATGGATTTCCAGGAAAGATTAGAAATGTGTGTGCCACATTTACATTTTGGAAAAAAAGAGTGATGTTAATTATTTACATATTTAAATTATTTACAGTATTTGTTCACTTTCTAAATCTATTTGTTTTCACATTTCCAGTAAATTGGCCATATTGGAGTGTTTCCCTTCATGTCTTGCTTTCTGCAGTGACTGGATGTGATGTAGTACCCCCAATGCCAGGGAATGACAGGTGCACACAGAGCCTGGATGGTCTGTAGAGCTGTAACCCACAGAAGCTAACGTAACATCCAACTCCCATTTACCACTGCCTAGCAGAGGGCACCAGACTAGTGCTCAGGAGGACCACCAGGGAAAGATACACTGTTCACAAAGGAAGTGTGTGTGCAAAGTAGGGATGAACGGACCCGTTGAAGTTCAGGTTCGACTGAACTTTAATTCAAAGTTCGGTTCGGGTCATAGGCACAAGAGATAAGGGGGCCCATTTCTGCCTCTAAAGAAGGTGTAAGTTTTAGGTGCTCTTGGGCTGCAAAACAAACACATATTGTTCTTGTGTAGAAGAGGGGACCGGGCTGCCAGGACTGCTGAAACGCCGGGTCCGGAACTGCTGGGGTCGAACCTCCTGTTGCTGGAGGGAAGGAGATTGTAGACGGAGCGAGCCGGTAACCAGGGTGAAGGGGGCGTAGTCAGGTAAAAGGGGTTGCATGGGAACTGAAGCAGGCTTCCCTCCAGAACCCTGAACAGGAGTGGACCGCAGCTGCAGTGAGGAGAGTGTTAGGCCGCAGTGTGCAGAAACAGGGCGGCCGGATGAGAGACTCACCCATATCGGCAGGTGTGCAGGGGAACGTGCGCCAGACAGAGCAGCGCAGCACGGACATTGAGGCGTTGGCTTTCACACAGAGGAGCGCACGCACAGCAGAGCATTGCAGCGCAGCCATTCAGCGCAGCGGCTCAGAGACATGTGCCAAGTGGATTCTTGCATGGAGTTCTGCCTCCCTGCTCCAAATTTAAATGGACTAGGGGCTCAGCAGGCAAAACCGATGACCACGCACTGCCGCCAGAAGAGGGACCGTGTGCTGGGCAGGGACGCCTGAAGACTCTTCACTGACTTCCGCCGATATCCCAATGCCCACCGCACCTCCAGAGAGTGACGGACAGTGGAGCCACGATAAATGAATCTGATACCCAAAGACTGTCTAGCTAAACAACCATTACACTGTTTTAGTTTGCATCCTCTTTCCCATTTATCTCCCTGCGAGGAGTACGTCCCTGTTGTACAATTAAACAATAGTTAACCCCTGCTCTGTGCGTCTGTGTTGCTGCATCCAAGCACCTGTGTGTTACATTTATTTAAAAGTCATGCAATGTGATTTTCTGGCTATTTTTAGATCCTGTCTCTCACAGTTGATGATAAAAATTACAGACCACTTCGTTCTTTGTAAGTGGGGAAACTTGTAAAATCGGCAGTGTATCACACACATTTCCCCACTGTATATAGGACTCTGGATCATTTTCTATCAATCAAAAGCCATATGATTGCTAGTTTTAATGTAGGGGCTACATTATTGAAAAAGGAAAGCACTAAGACAAATCTTAGCCTCTCTAGTCCTGTTTAAGAAGACATGAACCTTGTGTGTTTGTGTGATTACTTGCCAAAGTACTTTTTGGAAGGAAATTGCAGCCCTCCAGATGCATCCTATTTCCACTTCAACTGCTACAATCTTTCCTTTCCAACGCATCTCAGCCCCACAGTTTAGTGAGCAACTGTTGGGAAACATGACAGTTATTAGCTTATGTCTAACTCCACCCGGATCACACAAATTACCTTTCATTTTGAAAGTTTATCCATTTTAAGCAGAACAAACTTAAAATTTCACTCCATCTACATATACTCACATATTAATGCACGGCTAAATATTAGTCATAACACTTTTAAGAGGTCTAAAGAGGATGTGGCGTAACGATCGCGGTCACAACTGCAAGTAGACTCGAATGGATGAGGGACCGTGGGCGTGCATGTGACTGTGGTGCATAGCAGTGACATCTTGCGCTTCCATCACTTGCACACTGAAGTCAGGTGCCAGCTTCAGATGAGGACACCGCGGGATGGAGGAGCAAAGGGAAGGTGAGTATAATTGTTTATTTTTTCTATGCATTAAAGAACAGTGGCAGAACAGAGGTCATATACCAGGATGGGGATATCTATACCAGGATAGAAGGTATATACCAGGATGGGACATATATACAGTATATATATATATATCTTTATATATATACTATATATATATATATATATATATATATATATATATACACACATCATGTTCCAAATTATTATGCAAATTATATTTTTTTCGGATTTTCCTAAATGGTTGGTGCAAATGACAGTCTAATAAACGTCATCACCCGTTAGAGTATACATCGACTTTTTTTTAAGAAACCTCCCAATGATAACAGTATGATCTCCAAAATGAATAAAAACTCAAAATGCACTGTTCCAAATTATTAGGCACATAATAATGATGATATGTTTTAAAGAACTGGAAATGCTCATTTGTGGAATTTGCAGCATTAGAAGGTCACATTCACTGAACAAAAAAGCTATTTAACTCCAGAACATCCTACCATGTCTTTGACACAGTGGACCATTCCCTATTATTACAGACCCTCTCATCCCTTGGCATGACAGACTTGGCCCTATCCTGGATCTCATCATACCTAACAGACTGGACATTCAGCGTCTCCCACTCACACACCACTTCCTCACCTCGCCTGTTATGAATAGGTAATTCAGAACCACAATGGACCTTGAAGTTCAGAGCACACAAGTGACCTGACAAAAACCACAAAACATAGGACGAGCTCTGAGACGTGGGAACTCTGCAGACCGCAATCCCTAAACCTATCAAACCACACTAGAGGTAGCCGTGGATTGCGCCTAACGCTCCCTATGCAACTCGGCACAGCCTGAGAAACTAGCTAGCCTGAAGATAGAAAAATAAGCCTACCTTGCCTCAGAGAAATTCCCCAAAGGAAAAGGCAGCCCCCCACATATAATGACTGTGAGTTAAGATGAAAATACAAACACAGAGATGAAATAGATTTAGCAAAGTGAGGCCCGACTTACTGAATAGACCGAGGATAGGAAAGATAGCTTTGCGGTCAACACAAAAACCTACAAACATCCACGCAGAGGGGCAAAAAGACCCTCCGTACCGACTAACGGTACGGAGGTGCTCCCTCTGCGTCTCAGAGCTTCCAGCAAGCAAGCAAAACCAAAAAAGCAAGCTGGACAGAAAATATAGCAACAAAAGAAACACAAGCAGAACTTAGCTTATGCTGAGCAGACAGGCCACAGGAACGATCCAGGAGGAAGCAAGACCAATACTAGAACATTGACTGGAGGCCAGGATCAAAGCACTAGGTGGAGTTAAATAGAGCAGCACCTAACGACTTAACCTCTTCACCTGAGGAAGGAAACTCAGAAGCCGCAGTACCACTCGTGACCACAGGAGGGAGCTTGATCACAGAATTCACAACACTCGCCCACTATCTGTCGGAGTCCCACAAGGTTCAGTCCTAGGGCCCCTGCTCTTCTCCTATTACACCTTTGGCCTGGGACAGCTCATAGAATCTCATGGTTTTCAGTATCATCTCTATGCTGATGACACACAGATCTACATCTCTGGACCAGATATCACCTCCCTACTAACCAGAATCCCTCAATGTCTGTCCACTATTTCATCCTTCTTCTCCGCTAGATTTCTGAAACTTAACATGGACAAAACAGAATTCATCATCTTTCCCCCATCTCACGTGACCCCCCCAACGAACCTATCCATTACAGTAAATGGCTGCCCACTCTCCCCAGTCCCACAAGCTCGCTGCCTCGGGGTAATCCTTGACGCTGTTGTCTCCTTCAAACCACATATCCAAGCCCTTTCCACTTCCTGCTGACTTCAACTCAAAAATATTTCACGAATCCGTACATTCCTCAACCAAGAATCTGCAAGAACCCTAGTGCATGTCCTCATTATCTCTCACCTTGACTACTGCAACCTTCTGCTCTGTGGCCTCCTCTCTAACACTCTCGCACCCCTCCAATCTATTTTAAACTCTGCTGCCCGACTTATCCACCTGTCCCCCCATTATTCCCCGGCCCCTACCTCTGTCAATCCCTTCACTGGCTCCCCATTGCCCAGAGACTCCAGTACAAAACCCTAACCATGACGTTCAAAGCCATCCACAACCTGTCTCCTCCATACATCTGTGACCTCGTCTCCCGGTACTTACCTACACGCAACCTCCGATCCCCACAAGATCTCCTTCTCTATTCCCCTCTTATCTCCTCTTCCCACTATCGTATACAAGATTTCTCTCGCGTATCACCCCTACTCTGGAACCCTCTACCACAACACATCAGACTCTCGCCTACCATCGAAACCTTCAAAAAGAGCCTGAAGACCCACCTCTTCTGACAAGCCTACAACCTGCAGTAACCACCGATTGACCAAACCGCTGCATGACCAGCTCTATCCTCGCCTACCGTATTCTCACCCATCCCTTGTAGATTGTGAGCCTTCGCGGGGAGGGTCCTCTCTCCTCCTGTACCAGTTATGACTTGTATTGTTTAAGATTATTCTACTTGTTTTTATTATGTATATCCCTCCTCCTCACATGTAAAGGGCCATGGAATAAATGGCGCTATAACAATAAATAATAATAATAATAATAATAACATAGGAACCCTTCTTTGATATCACCTTCACAATTCTTGCATCCATTGAGCTTGTGAGTTTTTGGAGAGTTTCTGCTTGTATTTCTTTGCAAGAAGTCAGAATAGCCTCCCAGAGCTGCTCTTTTGATGTGAACTGCCTCCCACCCTCATAGATCTTTTGCTTGATGATACTCCAAAGGTTCTCTATAGGGTTGAGGTCAGGGGAAGATGGTGGTCACAGCATGAGTTTATCTCTGTTTATTCCCATAGCAGCCAATGACTCAGGCATTCTTTGCAGCATGAGATGTGCATTGTCATGCATGGAGATGATTTTGCTCCTGAAGGCACGTTTCTGCTTTTTATACCACGGAAGAAATTTGTCAGTCAGAAACTTTATATACTTTGCATAGGTCATTTTCACACCTTCAGGAACCTTAAAGGGCCCTATCAGCTCTTTCCCCATGGTTCTGGCCCAAAACATGACTCATCCACCTCCTTGCTGACATCACAGCCTTGTTGGGACATGGTGGCGATCCACCAACCATCCACTACTCCATCCATCTGGACCATCCAGGGTTGCTCGACACTCATCAGTTTGAAAATTAGTCTTCATGTATGTCTGTTTATGCACAACAGCAAGCCTTTGAAGGATCCCACACCTTGAGGTTCGAGGGACTCCAGAGGCACCAGTAGCTTCAAATAACTGTTTGCTGCTTTGTAATGGTATTTTAGCAGCTGCTCTCTTAATCCAATTAATTTGTTTGGCAGAAACCTTCCTCATTATGCCTTTATCAGCACGAACACTTCTGTGCTAAGAATCAGCCACAAATCTCTTAACAGTACGATGATCACGCTTAATTTTTTGGGAAATATCTAATGTTTTCATCCCTTGACCAAGGCATTGCACTAGTTCAGTGTTCCCCAAGTCCGGTACTCAAGAGCCACCAACAGGTCATGTTTTCAGCTTAGTATTGCATAGTATTGATAATTGCATCACCTGCACAGGCAAGCATTCACTGACCTGTGTAATACTAAGGAAATCCTTAAAACATGACCTGTTGGTGGCTCTTGAGGACCGGAGTTGGGGAACACTGCACTAGTTGATGCTTTTCGGCAGCAGAGAGATCCTTTTTCTTTCCCATGTTACTTGAAAACTGTGTCCTGCTTAATAATGTGGAACATCATTTTTAAGTAGTTTTCCTTTAATTAGAATCACCTGGAAAACTAATTATCACATGTGTTTAAGATTGACTCCAGTGATCCATTGAGTCCTGAGACACAATACCATCCATGAGTTTAATTGAAAAACAAAACAATTAAATCTTTATGACACTTAAGTCCAATTTGCATAATAATTTGGAACACTGTATGTATATATATATATATATATATATATATACTACGTCACTGGGCAATATAGTATGCGACTGGGCAATATACTACGTGGCTGGGCAATATACTGCGCGGACATGCATATTCTAGAATACCCGATGCCTTAGAATCGGGCCACCATCTAGTATATATATATATATATATATATATATACTACCATTCCAAAGTTTAGGGTCACTTAGAAATTTCCTTATTTTTGAAAGAAAGGCACAGTTTTTTTTAAATGAAGCTATCATTAAATGATTCAGAAATACACTCTATATATTGTTAATGTGGTAAATGACTATTTTAGCTGCAAACATCTGGTTTGTAATGTAACATCTTCATAGGTGTATAGAGGCCCATTTCCAACAACCATCACTCCAGTGTTCTTATGGTACTTTGTGTTTGCTGTGTAAAAAGGCTAATGGATTGTTAGAATACCCTTGAAAACCCTTGTGCAAGTATGCTAGCACAGCTGACAGTTTAGCTGACTAGAGAACCTATAAAACTGACCTTCCTTTGAGCTAGTTGAGAATCTGGAGCATTACATTTGTTGGTTCCACTAAACTCTCAAAATGGCCAGAACTTCCATGTGAAACTTGACAGTCTATTCTCTTGTTCTTAGAAATGAAGGCTATTTCATCCGAGACATTGCGAAGAAACTGAAGATTTCCTACAACGGTGTGTACTACTCCCTTCAGAGGAGAGCACAACAGGATCTAACCAGAGTAGAAAGAGAAGTGGGAGGCCCCGCTGTACAACTGAGCAACAAGACAAGTACATTAGAGTCTGTAGTTTCAGGAATCGGCGCCTCACAGGTCCTCAACTGGCAGCTTCATTAAATAATACATGCAAAACGCCAGTGTCAACGTCTGCAGTGAAGAGGCGACTCCGGGATGCTGACCTTCAGGGCAGAGTGGCAAAGAAAAAGCCATATCTGAGACTGGCTAATAAAAGGAAAAGATTAATATGTGCAAAAGAACACATACATTGGACAGAGAAAGATTGGAAAAAAGTATTATGGACAGACGAATCCAAGTTTGCGGTGTTTGGATCACACAGAAGAACCTTTGTGAGATGCAGAACAGCTGAATAGATGCTGGAAGAATGCCTGACTCCATCTGTCAAGCATGGTGGAGGTAATGTGATGTCTGGGATTGCTTTGGTGCTCGTAAAGTGGGAGATTTGTATAAGGTAAAAGGAAGGCTTTAACTCCATTATGTAACGCCATGCGCCATACCCTGTGCACAGCGCTTGATTGGACCCAATTTCTTCCTGCTACAGGACAATGACCCAGAGCACACCTCAAAATTATGCAAGAACTATTTAGGGAAGAAGCAGGCAGCTGGTATTCTATCTGTAATGGAGTGGCCAGCGCAGTTACCAGATCTCAACCCCATTGAGCTGATGTGGGAGCAGCTTGACCGTATGGTACGCAAAAAGTGTCCATCAAGCCAAACCAACTTGTCGGAGGGGCTTCTGGAAGCATGGGGCGAAATTTCTCCAGATTATCTCAGCAAATTAACTGCTAGAATGCAAAAGGTCTGCAATGCTGTAATTGCTGCAAAGGGAGCATTCTTTGATGAAATCAAAGTTTGAGAGAGAAAATTATTATTTCAAATAAAAAAATTTTTTTCGAACCTTGTCAATGTCTGGACTAGATTTTCAATTCATTTGGCAACTCATTTGATTAATAAAAGTATGAGTTTTCATGGAAAACACAAAACTGTCTGGGTGACGGAACCGTAGTGTATATATCAATATATATAAATGTCTAAGGTCCATTTCCATCTGTTTGTCTGTAATTGGCTGCGACCAATGAGCGACGCGGGATTTCCGGGAAGTAGTGCGGTCTCCACCATCACTGCCTGTGTACAGGAGAGAGGAGCGGGAGAGTGCACCGACCAGGAGGGAACGTGGAGGCGTCTGGACAGTGTGCGTGTACAGCCCCGGGTGAACAAGGAAGGCGGGGAGAAAGTCAGGGACCGGGAGAGGGCAAAGAGTGGAGGGCAGAGGGGGCTGCGAAGACGCCGGCCTGTGACTTCCTATTGTGTGTGGGCACCCGGAGTCCTGCGTGTGCGGAGAGTCGGGGCGCAGGAGCCGGGGACCTGACTCCCCTGCTGCATTGAACTATACCGGCGTCTGCCGGTACAGTTCAAATCAATGATGGAGGAGAGAGCGTCACCTGACGCTCCCTCTCCCATCATTCCCCGCTCTGCCTCTAACACTGCGGGTGCGTGATAGCGTCATCGCGCACTAACTGTGTCCCAGGCAGTGCAGCGGCAGCTGCCAAGACAGGAGCAGGGAGAAGCGCGGGCACGAGGAGAGGTGAGGAATGTGTTGTTTTTTTACTGGACTGTGGGGCCATTCTCAGAGGGGGAGGGAGGGGAGAGATGTGGGCTGTGCTGTATACTACTGTGTGTGTGGGCAGTGCTGTATACTACTATGTGGGTTGTGCTGTATACTACTGTGTGGGCTGTGCTGTAAACTACTGTGTGGGTTGTGCTGTATACTACTGTGTGGGCTGTGTTATCTACTATGCGGCCAGATAGAGCTATATTCTGTATATGTCCGTGTAGTTGAACAGCCTATATGTGTATATATATATCTATATATAATCGTCTAAGGGTCTACGCGTCTGTCTGTAACGGAAATCCTGCGTCGCTGATTGGTCGTGCCCAGCTGGCCACGACCAATTAGCAACAGGCACAGTCCGGCCGCGAATTGGCCCCTCCAGTCAGGGTACTTACTTCTTGATTCCGGTCAGACGCCTCTCAATCAGCCAAACCAGATCTCCACTTTGCACTGACGAGGGGCAGTACCCCGAAACACAGTGTCTGCAAATTGAGATTCTGGTTTGGCTATTATCCTAAGTCATGTGACACGGCTCGTTAAAGGGTCAACATTGACTGTTAGGATTGCTACTTCTAATAGGTGGCACTAGAGTTTTAGTCCTCTTCCTCTCTGAAGAGACAATTTGCATATTTCCCAGAGGAAGGCTCCACACCAGAGCAAATTCAATAAAAGGATATTTTTATTAACAAATAAATATATATAACAACAATATAACTCAAAGGTGAGGACCACAAAACAGACAGGAAAGAAAAAAGTGGATACACCTGGAGACAACCTGTATATATATATATATAGAGTCACAGAAATCACTTGTGACTAACCACGATAATGCATATTTATTAATTAGGCATAATATATAACGTAGGAAATCCTATCTCACAAATATAATGCACCCCTACACATACTAGGTCAACATGTTTGTGACCATAGTATACCTATAGAAGAGTGATACTCATTCATCAGGCCAAACAGAAGGGGCTAACTAAACACATTCATATATAAACACAGCATTAGCATGATAATTACCAAAGGTGACAGAGGGAGTCTCCAGGCGTCCACCACACCCGACGCGCGTTTCGCACTGGACGAAGCATTTCAGGAAACAACACACGCACATAGTTACACTGGTCAGACCCTGATTATATCTTGTGCAGAGTGTGGGAGCAGTGTCAGCTGTGACATCGCCCATTGAGATTTTGTGTTATCGGATGCCTGCTTAAAACTGTTTTTGAAGTATCTGGAAGAATCATTCTAAAAAAAGTCCGAGTAGCCAGTGTGAAATTTGCAAGACTATTTATTTATTTTTGCTTAATAGAAATGATGATATGAAAAAAAAATGAATCTAATTAAAAAAAAATACTTGTAACACAAAAAAATGATTTAAAATAGGTAATTTTCTGATGATACACTCCCTTTAAGAGTGACTGTATATGTTAACACATTACTCTGAAAGCAAACAATAATGGCCAAATAATGTTTTCACAGTGGTGGCGTTTTCTCAGAATTGAAAACTTGCTGAAGGGCATCTATATCAGTTACTGTCCCAACATTTAAAGGGAATCTGTCAGCATGTTTTTGCTATGTAATCTGAGAACAGCATGATATAAGGGTTAAAACATTGAATTCAGTGATTTGTCCCTTATCAGACTGTATGCTCTTGTTTACTCACAATTAAAGTTTTATCACCAGGACAATATTACTGGTAGGACTGGTGCTCACCCGCCTACTAGTCTTACCATGCCCCTTCTCCTCTGATAATGTCAATGAGCTTACTGTCAATAGATAATGTACATATAAAGCTGTGGTGTGGGTGGGGTTAGCTTTCTGAGCTCTGCTACATGCTACAACTAAATACTCCAATTGTATCACAACTGCTGCACCCTGTAAACCCCTGTAAACAAAATGATACATCTTGGAATCAGGGCTCTTTTTCTATATCTTGCTGCTCTCAGATGAGGTAGGAAAAACCTTGTGACAGATTCCCTTTAAAACACGCAGCATCCTTTCATGTCTACAGTATAATGCCTCATGTATGAAAATGCAACATGTTTGGAAGTTGGTTTTGTTCTTGAAATGAAAATGTAGTGATACTGGGGACATACTGTACACTACAATGGAATCATGATTGCTGTTAGTATGTGTGTAAGAAGATGGAAGTTGTGCCCACTTTCCCCCTTGTTGATATGTGCTGTGACGTGATGCATCATAATATTTTACATTCTTATGTGATAGAGTTGCGTGCTGTCCAGCAACAGGTAGAGAGAAGGTAGAGTTAAGAGTTGGGACTAGCCCAAAGAAGAAGGGGCTATGTAGCAAGATCAGAGAGGACTTCCTGGTAGTCAGTCAGGGCAGAGCTTTCAGCTAGAGCAGATCTTTGGTCCGAGTACTCTGCAGGGTCGAATGAGTTGTGTATCCCCAAAGTGAGTTGAGACTGAGACAGTGGATAGCGTGATCCTGAGCAGAGAAAGAAGAAGCAATAGAAGGGTAGAGTGATTTACCGGAGATGGGTCCAGAGACAGGAGGCCTAAGAGATAATGGGCAGGACGGAATAGGGAACGTAAGATGAAGAGCTGAGATGAAGAGGGTGAGATGAAGAGGGTGCCCTGGGTGAGAGTTCCAAGCAGAGAAGCTAAGTACCCGCCATAGTGGCAAACTAGCTTGCCTAAGAGAAAGGAGGACACTGGTTGAAGTACAGGACTCTGACGTACTGTACTATAGTACTGTGGTGGCTTATGGTGAAGACAGAGGAACTTGAGGCAGAAACAAGTAAGCTTGGAAGAAGTAGAGATGCTGTGGGTGAAGTTGTTTCGTGTTGTAAAGAAAACGTTCATGGAGCTTAGCACCCGCTATTAGTGATGAGCGAACATGCTCACCACTACTCGTTACTCACCGGAGTATAAGTGTACTCGCCAAGCACCGAACATTTCCGGGATTATTCGGCGGTAACTGGTGTCTCCACGCAGCGTTTTTGGCAGACTTTAGAGACCCAATCACCCTGCAGGGATTGTCTGCCAGGCCATGAAACGCCGCAGCCATCTTTGTTGTGGTCGTGCAGTGATAGGCTTGGCCGCACAGCATCATCCTGTGTATAAGAGACCTGGCACTGCCCTGCTAGCCGCATTCTGTTCCTATTTCAGCGAGAGTAGGGAGAGCTGCTGCAGAGATAGGGTCAGAATCGTGGTTTTTAGAGTTAGTGTAGGTCTGCAACTGTTAAATCCACAACTCCTGAGAAACCAACAATCCTTTTTAGGGCTAATTCGTGGGTCCCGATATTGCAACGCTAGGTGGACAGGGCACAGCATATCCACATCGGTGCCAGGCATACGAGTGTGGCGCCTCTGGGTCCTGGTCATCGCAGTGGTATTGCTTTCCTCTCGGGGAGAGTGATGCTACGTTTGGAGGCAAAGAAGAATAACTGCATCCAGGTATCACAAACATGCAACACATTTCACACTCCCGACCACCAGGGGGAGCTTCTGCTCCTATTTATTACGACACTCCCCATATATATAACTAGTAGTCTGTAGGGAAAGTTAGAATGTTCCACACCTGAGTCTGAGGTGGACAGAGGGTCAAAAGAGCTGTGCATGCCCTCAGAGCTGCAGCTCCCAGAAAGAGACATTCAGAAGGCAGAACTGTAATGCAGCGAGCGTGAAGGAAAGCAAAGCAAAGGAGAGGATACCAGAAGGGGACCAGCCCTACACAGGCTGCTTCCTTCAGAGGCACAGAAGCCCGGTAGCCGGAACACCGAGGAAGTAAGGACCTTTATGCTTTGCTCCAGAGACCGGCAGGACAGCTAATTGCAGGTTACCTGTCCTCACCTATACCCGGGCCAGGAGGCACAGTGGCACCCCTCAGAGGCCGGGGCATGATAGAGTCCCTATAAACAGCCTCAAGCCACCAGTCATACGGGTTTTGTCCTATCCGACAACGGGGGACAGAGAGAGAGACACCACATCTGTGAGACCCTTATGTGAAGCCATAGGCAGTAATGGACTACACCACTACAGCGCAAAGGTAGGCTATTGATTTCCCCCTGGACAAGGGGACTCTGGACTTGCCTCCAAAACGGCCAGACTCTGCCTGCCCTGTGATCTGGTGTCTGGACTGTGGATGCTGAAGTCTTCAGTAAAGGTAAAGATTCTCTGCGCCTCTCACCATCCACCCTAGATACATACTTCACCTGTGGGAAGGTATACCATCTAGCTGCCATAACATCACCCCAGCGGACCCCTTCAAGCAGCGTCGTTCACACTGACCGAATATTACAGGTGGCGTCACGAACATAAACCATATCCCTTTAAAGACCTTTCCCCTTTATACGGATGTCCCAGAGCCATGGACTGGGTCAGCCACCGTGACATCCCCCTGTGAACCACAGGACCCGATGCTGAGTACCCCACGGCCCCATGGGGGCAATACAACTTTGGCATCACAAACAGGATCTACTAAACCCCATAAATCGGGTCATGTGCGCCTAAAAGACTGTGCCAGAACTGTGCCTAACAGTGATTTGTGCTAAAGACTGTATGACTAAGGAACCGTGATTTGCCGCCAAAAATTGCTGCCAAAACCGCCGCCGTTACAGCGCCATGAGGAACGCTGGAGAAGAAGGGCATACCACCATGTGAGGACCCTACCAAAGCGGCGCCAAAAGTGATGAATGCCCCCTCCGACTGGTGCTACGTGATGAGGACGTGCCCATCAGTCAGGGAGGTCCGCCTCCTGATTTGCAGTGTCGGGAACAAGGAGAAGCACGAGTCCCACCCCCAGAAAATGGAGGAGCAGCGTGCGTGTGCAGCCGCAAACCCAGGAACAGGGATGGTGACCAACGAGTACCTGAATGACGACAAAGTGACTCAGGACCATCCCAAGCCGCTGGGGAAGGACCCGAAACCACCGCTGCTGGAGGATGCGGACTTCCTGGAGCCGCAGGTGGAGGAGCTGAGCCGCCAGTTCCAGAACACGGAGCTGACCGCAGTGAAGAAATTGAAGTCGGCCCTGTGCAGGAAGATCGCGTTGGAGGAGTCGCAGTACGTGCCGCAGCTGACTCCAGCATCCTCATCAGCAGAGCGGACCGGCATCGGTGGAACCACATCAGACGCAGGTACAGAAAACGACCCTGCCCCGGTGACCGATCCCGTTCCAGCGACAGTCCCTCTCCCAGACTGTGACCAGACTCCAGCCTTTGCTCCTGCTCCAGTGACTCCCGACACCACCGACGAGGCACAAATCTCGCTCCTAGCGTCCGTGGGCATACCGCTGGGTGTGAGCCCTGAGGGGGTGATTTTCCAATGGGACGCTCCGAGAGCCAGGTCGAGCGGGTCCACTGGGGAGGCCCAATCGGGAGGGTCCTATATTGGAGTCCTCACCTGGGAGGAATATAGACAATGCAAAGGATGAACCTTAACATATTTCCCAGCAAAATACGTTTTGGTTTCGTTTTAGTGTGTTTTTTGTTGCATTGGGAAAAATGGCATGAATCTTGGAAAAAAATGTTTACAGCTGTGAACTAGGAGTCATGATGTCCCTGTGTCATTTGAGCAGTGTTTCCATTATTTTCAGACGTTTTTAACTTAAAAGGACCTCCGGTGGGGGATTGCAGTAAAAATACTTGGGTCTCCCATAGACTTACAGTACATTGGGCTCGTTGTTCTGGCCGAGTACCCGAGTATACCAATCTGCTTGACCAGAGCAACGAGCACCCGAGCATTTAAGTGCTCGCTCATCACTACCTGCTATCTATTGTGCATATTTCCCACCAAGTGAAAGTAAAAGACTGTTTATTTTTGAGTGGTGGTCTCTTTCACTGAACTGGTCAACATCTGATCCTGGCCAGCCGAAGTCACCGGTATCAGGCAGTCTGTAAGGGCGGAGCACCCCCATAGACAAAGTCCACACACCCAGCCAGGACCCCCATCTTCATGTAGCATGCGGGGCGTGGAAGACAAGTACCTCGCTTATGTCTTCAACCATGTCCCACGTTACACTTGCAAAGCAGCTGCTAAACATAACATTTCCTAGAAAACCCTACCTAGCTCCAAACAAGTTTTGCGTTGTATATCCTTGCGATTTGTTATTGAAACAATTATAACGCAGCCTCCAATCTATGGTAATACTAAACAAGTAATAGGTTTCAATTAGCTTTTACCTATGATCAAACAGAGCATAAACACTCAAAGACAGATGATCAATGTGTTTGTACCATATTAGCTTGCTTCACTGGGTATAGAGAAGGCTTCCCTCATCAAAATGAAGCATTTATATTCAAAGTAATTTTCTTGTTCCTTAAAAGCAAATTAGAGTTGCACGCTATTATTGACTAATCAGGCTGTAGGTAATGCAAATTCAACAGTCTAAAGGTACCGTCACACTAGACGATATCGCTAGCGATCCGTGACGTTGCAGCGTCCTCGCTAGCGATATCGTCCAGTGTGACAGGCAGCAGCGATCAGGCCCCTGCTGTGCTGTCGCTGGTCGGGGAAGAAAGTCCAGAACTTTATTTCGTCGCTGGACTCCCCGCAGACATCGCTGAATCGGTGTGTGTGACACCGATTCAGCGATGTCTTCACTGGTAACCAGGGTAAACATCGGGTAACTAAGCGCAGGGCCGCGCTTAGTAACCCGATGTTTACCCTGGTTACCATCGTAAAAAAACAAACAGTACATACTTACATTCAGCTGTCTGTCCCTTGCCGTCTATTTCCTGCACTGACTGCTGGCCGCAAAGTGAAAGTGAAAGCACAGCACAGCGGTGAGTCACACAGCGGTGACTCACCGCTGTGGCTGTGCTCTGCTTTCACTTTGCGGCCAGCAGTCAGCAGGAACCAGACGGCAAGGGACAGACAGCTGAATGTAAGTATGTACTGTTTGTTTTTTTACGATGGTAACCAGGGTAAACATCGGGTTACTAAGCGCGGCCCTGCGCTTAGTTACCCGATGTTTACCCTGGTTACCGGGGACCTCGGGATCGTTGGTCGCTGGAGAGCGGTCTGTGTGACAGCTCTCCAGCGACCAAACAGCGACGCTGCAGCGATCCGGATCGTTGTCGGTATCGCTGCAGCGTCGCTAAGTGTGACGGTACCTTTAATTAGAACTCTAGCTTCATGTAGAATAACAACTGGATAAGATATTTACAACTTGTAAAATAAATGCCTCAATACATATTGTTAGAGGCTGACCTGAAGAAAATAATTCTCTAAGCCAGGGTGAATAACAAGGACTAGAAGGCGATGATGCAGCGAAACTCGACTTTCTGAACAGCATGTTTATCAATGAGGACCAGTGTCACGGTGGTACCTCCCATGCCTCCTTAACGCCACCCTAATCACCATAGGCACCGCTAGGTATCTCCTGGTGTCAGGCTTCCTCACTGAGTTTGCCTTTTGCAGTACTCCTCTGCACTGGTGCATCAGCATGTAGCTTCCATTTGTCATTAAAGGGATTTTCTCATGAACAAATGTTCATTTTCATCCATAGCTCTTGGAATAATAATAATTTCTACAATTGGATGTGTTTAAATAAAACATTTCTGGGCTGATATAATCTTATAAATGTGCCCCTACTGTGTACTGGGTAGTGGCTGTGTCTACAGGAACATGGTCTGATCATACCACAGCTCCTGGGCTGGGAAGGAAGCAAAAGAGAGGATACAGACATCAAGGCAAGGGATCACAAATGATTATTTACTTGAGGTAAAACTTTGTTTAACCCCTTTAAGACTGCCAATACACATTTTAACGGCGGCAGTTAAGGGTACTTTTTCCTCAGTGCCGCTTTTTAACGGTGCTGAGAAATAAGGGTATAGGGTCCTCAGCATTGGAAAATATCCAGGGTCTCAGCTATCGGGAGTAGCTGAGACCACGTAGAACATGATTTGGGTCAGTTTTTACCATCCTCAGTATTGCGATTGCCGTTATTCACTGAAAATGTGTTATTCGGTGAATAACAGAGACCGCAAAAAAAATGTCTGATTTCCCATTGGGTCCCCCGAGTCTCTCGGTACCTCTGGCACATCCCCCGGTCCCTCCGACTCTGTCCCATGTCCCTCGGCGTCTTCATCCAGGAAGAAAATGGCAGGCGCCCGCCGAAGTCTTCCGTCCGGAACCTGCCAACAATAGGAGATTTTTCCTATTGATTCATTTTGATCACTGTGATATACCCTATTACAGTGATCAAAATAAAAAAATAGGAAATCAAGCCCCTTTTATCACTCCCTTAGTTAGATAACAATAATAAAATACTTTTTAAATTTTTTTACCATTAGGGTTAGAGTTGGGGCTAGAGTTAGAGCTAGGTTTAGGGTTTAAATTTTGTTGGGCTAGGGTTAGGATTGGGGCTAGAGTTAGGGTTGGGGTTTGAACTAAGGTTAGGAATGGGGATAGGGTTGGGGCTAGGGTTATGGTTGGGCTAGAGTTGGGGCTAGGGTTGGGGTCAGGGCTGTGTTGGGGTTAGGGTTGTGGTTAGGGTTATGGTTAGGGTTGGGATTAGGGTTAGGGGTGTGTTGAGTTTAGGGTTGGATTTAGAATTGGTGGGTTTCCACTGTTTACATACATCAGGGGGTCTACAAACTCGACTTGGCGCCTGCCATTGATTTCAGACAATTTTGCGTTCAAAAAGTCAAACGATGCTCCCTCCCTTCTAACCCCATGCCATATGCCCAAACAGTGGCTTTCATCCACATCCCTGTACTCAGGAGAAATTGCACAACACATTTTGTGGTCCATTTTCTCCTGATACCCTTGAGAAAATAAAAAAGTTTGGTTCCAAAGTAAATTTTTTGTGAAAAAAGTAAAATGTTAATTTTCTCCTTCCACATTGTTTTAGTTTTCTTGAAGCACCTGAAGGGTTAGTAAACTTCTTGCATGTGGTTTTGCGCACCATGAGGGGTGCAGTTTTTAGAAAGATGCCACTTTTGGGTATTTTCTGTTATATTGACTCCCCCAAACTCACTTCAAATGTGAGGTGGTCCCTAAAAAATTGGTTTTGTAAATTTTTTTTTGAAAAATGAGAAATCGCTAGTCAACTTTTAACCCTTATAACGTCCTAACAAAAAATATTAAGTTTCCAAAATTGTGCTGATGTAAAGTAGACATGTGGGAAATATTATTCATTATCTATTTTGTGCGATATGACTCTCTGATTTATGGGCAATAAAATGAAACGTTTGAAAATTGCAAAATTTTCAAAATGTTTGCCAACTTTCAGCTTTTTTCATAAATAAATGCATGTCATAACTAAGAAATTTTACTGTAAACATGAAGTACAATATGTTCCGAAAAAACATTCTCAGAATCAGTGGGATAAGTTCAAGTGTTCCAGAGCTATAACCTCATAACGTGACAGTGGCCAAAACCGTAAAAATTGGCGTGATTATTAAGTACAAAATTGGCTCTGTCACTAAGAGGTTAAAAATAGGCAAGGAAATGCTTTACCTCACAACAAATATGCCACAAACTCCTGCTGTGCTGTCTGTATACTCTTTTTCTTCCTCCCCTGTCCAGGAGTTTTGTTCAGACCTGGTTTTTGCATGGTCAGGCACAGCCATTACACAGTACACAGCAAGGGCACATTTATATGCTTATCTCAGCACAGGAACATTTTATTTAAACACATCCAATTGTTGAAATTATTATTATTCAAAGAACTATTGATTAAAGTCAACTTTTATTGGTGGGAAAACCCTTTTAGCCCTGCTGTGTCCTGCAGAGGTTAGGTTCCCTGGTCTATCCTGTGCCAGCAGGGTCTATATCAGACAGCTCCTCCCACCACTCTTTGCCCGAATGTTGGTTCTAGTCTGCTAGCACCTGCATATGTATTTCTCAGTATTCTGTCTCCTGTTATTGACCTGGCTTGTTTACCCACTCAATTTGACTATTCCATCCATGACTAAGGTTTTGTTTTGTGAACTCGTGCTGCCTGCCTTGACTTCGGATTGTCTGACTACACTTTTGACTCTCTCTTCTGTCCTCCAGGCACCTGCTGCAGTCTCATGGACTGCTCTAGAGTGGTACCAGGTGTCTACTGGTAGCCTAGGTATCTTGCAGCAGGGATACAATTAACTCCTGGAATAGCAAATACATACATGCAATCGGGAACTTGCAGCAGGTATATGATGATGACAAGATTAACAGAAAATCATATATAATCAGGTACTTGAAAGCAGAAATGAGTTGTAACTAGTAATTAGCGAGCATACTCGCCACTACCTGACTCGCTCAGTATTTCCGAGGTTGCTCGGCGGGAGCTCAGGTCCTTCCCTGCATGTTTGGCGCTCTTTAGAGAACCAACGAGCATGCAGGGATTGTCTGCCACACACTGTAATGCCACAGCCATGTTGGTTAGGGCATTACAGTGATTGGCTGGCCGCACAGCGTCAACAGGTCTATATCAGACCTGAGACCGCCATGCTCGTCACAGTCTGCTCCGAAATCAGGCAGTGTAGGGAGAGGTGCTGCTGAGCTAGGGAGAGATTTGCTTATTTCTTAGTTAGTGTAGGTATACCATAATATATTATACACATATCCATCTCAACTAACAGTCCTTCTGAGGACTAATCCAGCTGCATAGATATCAGTACTAGCCAGGCAGGCAGTATATGTGGCAGACTGCAGAGCATAAAGCAAGAGGGTCCATTCCAGTTCTGTCTGCTGCTGTTTTTACAGATATTTCTAGATATAGCCCAGGTATCAGGATCAGGAATATTTTTTTGGGATCTTAATCCTGATTATTTGCTTAAAAAGCAATCAAGAGAGCACTGTTTTTCTGCTCCATTTGCTTGTTGGCACTGCAGACTACAGCCAAATCCTTTCCATATTAGCGCTAAAATTCCATCTATTTAAAACTGTGGTTTGTCTGTCGCATGGATCACATATAAGTAAGCTCCAAATTCTGCCATTTCTGGCCTCCATTTAAATTTTGTTGCAATGTGTTAGCGAAGTTATTGATACCAGTTTACTGTTAAAAATAGTTACCTACAGGCCAGCTATTTAAAACTGTGCTTTGTCCGACACACGGATCACATATAGTTTCGCTCCAAAATCAGCCACTTGTAGTGAACATGAAAAATATTGTCCTCCATTTAAAATAGGCAAGGTATGTGGCAAAGGATGGGGAACTGGATGTGATGGTGGTGGTGCATGCAGAGGCCGAGGCTGTGGGCAAGCTGAAATTGCGCCACAGCAAACACCCACAACTTCTTGCCTGACCTACCTGCCCAATAAGTAGAGGACTGCAGCACACCACTGTTAAACACAGAGCAGTGTCAAATGGATGCTGGTTGGATAGCAGATAATGCTTCCAATTACTTTGCCACCACCACCACCCTGTCTTCCACACGGTCAAGTCTCAGTAGTCGTGTGTCTGGACCACATATTCCTCACCCTGATCCTCCTTCCTCCCACCATAACAAGTGTCCAGAGACAACTGATTCCACACTTGGACACTCCGAAGAGCTGTTCACTTTTCCATTTACAGATTCGGGCCTCTTGCCCGGTCCACTTGAAGCAGGGCAAGATGCATGTAGCGGTGCCCAAATATTTGAACAGCCACGGTCACAGGAAGGTGATGGTGGGAAAGTGTCATAAGAGGTGGATGATGGTGAGAAATAATTGCCAGAAATTCAGGAGGAGGACCAGGATGCGGAAGCGGACGACGAGGCGGTGGATGATATAGTAACTGACCCAACATTTCAGGAGGACATGCAGAGCGAGGATAGCAGCACACAGGGTGAGGGAGGAGTAGCACCTCAACAGGAAGGAAGAAGCAGTGTGGTGGCTGCAGACAGAAGGCAGGCAACCATTCCCCGTAACACCAACATGACAGAAGATGCCAGTACAACTGTTAGGTCTTCCCGAGTCTGAATGTTTTTTAAAGACTCTGACGATAACCCCAAAAAAGCCATTTGCACCACCTGCCAGACCAGCATCAGCAAGGGTAGCAAAACTACCAGCCTGACCACCACCAGCATGATCAGGCACATGGCAGCAAAGCACCTGACTTTGTGGGCCGAACGCCAGGGTCCAGGAACAGTGTCTGCGGGTGACACCACTGCTTCTTCCTCTGTTTTGTGTGCAAGCCAATCTCCTGTCCATGGTACAGGTCCTTCCCTGCACCTGTCGTTGCACACACTCAATTAGCACCATCGGCAAGCACGTCCATGTCCTTGTCTCAGTGCAGCATTCAGTTACCCATACCCCAGTCCTTGGAATGCAAGCACAAATATGCAGCCAATGGCCCACAGGCCAGACTAGTAAATTCCCACATTTTGTGACTGCTTGCTTTTGAAATGCAGTTACTGGGAAAGTCCACCTAACCACGGACATGTGGAAAAGTGCTTGTGGGCAGAAGCGATACATCTCACTGACGGCACACTGGGTTAACATAGTGGAAGTCGGGACCCAGTTTAACCTTGGGATGGAACAAGTCCTCCCAACAACGAGGATTGCGGGCCCTAGGTCAATCAGGGTTGTCCCTAAAGTCTACAGCTCCTGCACCTCATCCTCCTCCTCCTCTTCTTTAGCCTCCACCTCTGAAATGACCACATCAGTCAGAACCTGGAACCACTGCAGCACTGCCTCAGCCAAGCGGCAATAGGCTGTGCTGAAGCTAATATGCTTAGGTGACAAACCGCACAATGCTGAAGAGTTGTTGACAGCTCTGACAGAGCAGGCAGATCTGTGGCTGACACCGATGAACCTACAGCCATTCATGGTCATGTGTGACAATGGCCGGAACCTGGTGGTGGCTCTGAGGCGCAGAGAGCTCACACATGTACCATGGCTGGCCCATGTGCTAAACCTCATGGTTCATCGGTTTCTCAAAACCTACCCAAAGCTGCGGGATGTGTTTGTCAAAGTATGCCACCTGTGTGCTCATTTTAGAAAGTCATCTACAGCTTCCGCTGCCCTTGCCATGCTTCAACAGCGTTTGCAGCTTCCGGCTCACCGTCTGGTGAGTGATGTCCCCATGCATTGGAACTCTACACTGCAGATGTTAGGAAGGATTTGTGAGCAGAAGAGGGCAGTTGTTGACTACCAGCATCAACAAGGCCGTTGGTATTCAGTTCAGACTCCACACATAAGACCTCAGGAGACGACATGGATGTCTGACATATGTACCATCCTCCAAAACTTTGAGGAGTCAAACAAAATGATGAGCGGCAATGATGCCATAATTAGCCTCACCACCCCACTTCTCTGTGTTCTGAAATACTCTCTGCTCACAATCAAAGAGGATGCATTGCAGGTGGAGCACGATGAGATGAAGCAAGGAACCATACAGGGTGTTTACACACAGCCCAGCCTCATCTCATCCCAATGTGGATTGGGTGACAATGAGGAAGAGAAGGAGGAGGAAGAACAGGAGCTAGTTTCATGCTCTATAGATGGTACTACCTGCACAACTGTCATACTGTCTGTTTAGCGTGAATGACCTGAGGACAAGGAAGAGGAGGAGGAGAGCATGGTCAGTTGTCCTCTTGATGAGGAGACGGAAGTCTTGCCTGTTAGCAGTCTGGCATGCATGGCTGAGTTTATGTTACTCTGCCGTTTCGGTGACCCTTGCGGTTTCAACATTTTGGGAGACAGTCATTACTGGTTGGTGACACTTCTAGACCCACGCTACAAGGAGAACTTTCTATCTCTTATTCCCGAGGCGGACAGGTCTAATAAAATAGGGCAGTACCAGATGGCCCTTGTTGCAGAATTATTTAAAAAATTCCCATCTGAAAATGCTGGCGGTTGAAGTCACAGTTCATTGGACAACCAAGGAGTAAAGGCGAGAGAGACACAACTCCAATCCAGCAGAGGCAGGGGAACACTGTCAAAGATTTTTCTCAGACCCTCCCATCACACAGGCCCTGAAGCACGGGTCACTCTCACAAGGTGTGTAACATTTGGGAAGATGCTGAGGGAGTACCTTGCAGACCATACATACGTCCTCTGTGATTCCTCTGTGCCTTATAATTATTGGGTACCCAAGCTGGACATGTGGCATGAACTCGCTCTCTATGCCTTGGAGGTCCTGGCCTGCCCTGCCATTAGCATTTTGTCAGAGCAGGTTTTTAGTGCTGCTGGTGGAATTATAACTGATAAGTGCATCCGCCTGTCAACTGAAAATGCTGACAGGCTGACTCTTATAACAATGAACAAGTGCTAGATTGGGCCAGACTTCTCAACACAACTGAACAATAGCAGCGTAACAAACTCAAAACCAGTGTCTTTTTATGGAATGTCTATTACTATGAACCTCTTCACACCTACACTTGGGTATACGCTTCCTGATTTTGGCTATTTGCTGTTGTCCTCCTCCTTCTCCTCATCCTCCACCACCATATCACCAGGGTGACCGTGGTCCGTGATGCAACACCCACTTAATTCTTTTAAAGGGTGTTTATAATGGCCGTAAAAAAAAATTGTTATACAGTATGTTTATGTACAGTATACCCCCCGGGGTAAATATTTGTCAGCCCATACACTTAGTGCATGGGCATTACAAGTATAGGAGACCCCCCTTTTTTGTAATGGGAACTTTTTTTATGAGGCCCTCCTCCATGTCTCTTCAAAGAGGCATTGGAGTGCCTCCAAATTTTTGGCAGCCCTTGCATTCACTTAAAAGGAAAACACTTCCTAATAATGGGAACATTGTTTTCAGGAGGCCCTCTGACCTCTACGTCTCTTCCAAGGGTTATTGGAGTTCCTCCAAATTTTTGACAGCCATTGCCTCACTGCATAGGCAAACACTATGGGAGACCCACTTCCTAATAATGGGAACTTTTTTTCATGAGGCCCTCCTCTACGTCTCTTCCAAGGGGCATTGGAGTAGGTCCAAATTTTTGGCAGCCCTTGCATTCACTGCATAAGCAAACAGTATTGGAGACCCGCTTTCTAATAATGGGAATATTGTTTTCATGAGGTCCTCCTGTACATCTCTTCAAAGGGGTATTGGGGTGCGTCCAAATTTTTTCCAGCCCTTGCATTCACTGCATAGGCAAACACTATGGGAGACCCAATTCCTAATAATGGGAACATTTTTTCAGGAGGCCCTCCTCTACGTCTCTTCAAATGGGCATTGGAGTTCCTTCAAATTTTTGGAAGCCCTTGCATTCATTGCATAAACAAACAGTATGGGAGACCCCCTTCCTAATAATGGGAACATTGTGTACAGGAGACCCTCTTGTACGTCTCTTCAAAAGGGTATTGGGATGCGTCCAAATTTTTGGCAGCCCTTGCATTCACTGCATAGGCAAACACTATGGGAGACCCACTTCCTAATATTGGGAACATTTTTTCATGAGGCCCTCCTCTATGTCTCCTCCAAGGGGCATTGGAGTAGGTCTAAATTTTCGCAGCCCTTGCATTCACTGCATAAGCAAACAGTACGGAAGTCCCAATTTCTAATAATGGGAACATTGTTTTCAGGAGGCCCGCCTGTACATCTCTTCAAAGAGGTATTGGGGTGCAGGGCTGCCACTAGAAATTTCGGGGCCCCATACTGGCAAAATTTTCGGGGCCCCCTTGAGACTCCGCCCAGGCTCCACCCCAGCCCCGCCTCCAGGCTCCACCCCTCGAACTGTCCACAGTCCCACCGCTCTCTCTTGGAAAAACTCCACTTCTCACCAATCACACATTAACAGTTCCCATCACCAGATCACACATATAGCAGGCAGCTTTTGTTTTCGCCAAAAGATTTTTTAAGCCGCCACCATAACACGGTAGACACTTTTGGCCGGGCCCTACTCTGCTGTAACCTATTAAATATTTGTTAAAATATGCAATACAATTTAGGTATATTTTTATTTATTTTTCAATTTTTAAAATGCCCAATAATATCACATAGAAGGAACAAATACCACAACACCATGACCAGACCACATATTACCACCACAGTGATCGAATAATATCACATACAAGGAACAAATACCACAACACCATGTCCAGATCACATATTACCACCACATAGTGACTGAATACTACAATTCTGATCAGTAATTTTTAAAAAAGCACCATACTATCACCATAAGTGCCATTATACACAGGAGATCTGTACTTAGTATGCAGTGTCTGTGTACAGATAATATAGTGATCACTAGTGAAATTATACACAGGAGCTCTGTATACAGTGTATAGTGTCAGTGTATAGGTAACACACTGACTCACCAGTGACGTCTCTAGGTGAAGTCCTTCATCTTTCATCCAGCACAGACTGCCATCATTTCATCCAGCCAGGACTTCTCTCTGCAGGAAATAACACAGTTATCTCGAGCTCCGCTTGCAGAACACATTACTTAATTTTTCACAACTTCTACATTACACCACATGAAGAAGGCGACATAGTATCACTCTATACAGTAACAGGACCGCCCCCCATTTAAAACAGTATACTCAAAAAATAAAATAAATACATCACTGCAGTAATAATATCCCTAAATTAGCCCCTATGGTATTAATAATATCACCCAGCCTGGCCCCGTGTGTCTCATTCCTGGCGTCAGCCAGATATTCTCCCATCCTGCCCTCATGAGTATCCATTCTGCCCCATATGATCTCCTTATCCTGCCCCATATGATCGCCCCATGTGATCTCTCCATCCTGCCCCATCTGTCTCCATCATATCCATCCTGCCCCATGATCCTGCACGATCTGTCTCCAATTCTGCCCCCAGTGTCTCCAATCATGCCCCATGTCTCCATTCTGCCCCCTATGTCTCCAACCATGCCCCCATGTCTGCAATCCTGACACTTGTCTCCAATCATGCCCCCTGTGTCTCCATTCTGCCCCATCTGTCTCCAATCCTGCCCCATCTGTCTCCAGTCATGCCCCCATGTCTTTCATCCTGCCCCGTGTCTCCAATCATGCCCCGTATCTCCATTCTGCCCCGTGTCTCGCATTCTGCCCCTGGGTCTCACAGTCTGCCCCTGTGTCCAGCATTCTGCACCTGTCACTGTGTCCAGCATTCTGCCCCTGTCACTGTGTCCAGCATTTCTGCCCCACTGTGTCCAGCATTCTGCCCCAATGTCCAGCATTCTGCCCCTGTCACTGTGTCCAGTATTTCTGCCCCTGTCTCCAGCATTCTGCCCCACTGGGTGTCCAGCATTCTGCCCCACTGTGTGTCCAGCATTCTGCCCCACTGTGTGTCCAGCATTCTGCCCCACTGTGTGTCCAGCATTCTGCCCCACTGTGTGTCCAGCATTCTGCCCCACTGTGTCCAGCATTTCTGCCCCTGTGTCCAGCATTTCTGCCCCTGTGTCCAGCATTTCTGCCCCTGTGTGTCCAGCATTCTGCCCCACTGTGTCCAGCATTCTGCCCCACTGTGTGTCCAGCATTTCTGCCCCTGTGTGTGTCCACCATTCTGTCCCACTGTGTCCAGCATTTCTGCCCCTGTGTCCAGCATTTTTGCCCCACTGTGTCCAGCATTTCTGCCCCACTGTGTCCAGCATTTCTGCCCCTGTGTGTCCAGCATTCTGCCCCACTGTGTCCAGCATTCTGCCCCACTGTGTGTCCAGCATTTCTGCCCCTGTCTCCAGCATTCTGCCCCACTGTGTGTCCAGCATTCTGCCCCACTGTGTCCAGCATTTCTGCCCCTGTGTCCAGCATTTCTGCCCCTGTGTCCAGCATTTCTGCCCCTGTGTGTCCAGCATTCTGCCCCACTGTGTCCAGCATTCTGCCCCACTGTGTGTCCAGCATTTCTGCCCCTGTGTGTGTCCACCATTCTGTCCCACTGTGTCCAGCATTTCTGCCCCTGTGTCCAGCATTTTTTCCCCACTGTGTCCAGCATTTCTGCCCCACTGTGTCCAGCATTTCTGCCCCTGTGTGTCCAGCATTCTGCCCCACTGTGTCCAGCATTTCTGCCCCACTGTGTGTCCAGCATTTCTGCCCCTGTGTGTGTCCACCATTCTGTCCCACTGTGTCCAGCATTTCTGCCCCTGTGTCCAGCATTTCTGCCCCACTGTGTCCAGCATTTCTGCCCCACTGTGTCCAGCATCCTGCCCCCATTGTGTCCAGCATCCTGCCCCACTGTGTCCAGCATTTCTGCCCCACTGTGTCCAGCATTTCTGCCCCTGTGTCCAGCATTTCTGCCCCACTGTGTCCAGCATTTCTGCCCCACTGTGTCCAGCATCCTGCCCCCATTGTGTCCAGCATCCTGCCCCACTGTGTCCAGCATTTCTGCCCCACTGTGTCCAGCATTTCTGCCCCACTGTGTCCAGCATTTCTGCCCCACTGTGTCCAGCATTTCTGCCCCTGTGTGTCCACATTTCTGCCCCACTGTGTCCAGCATTCTGCCCCACTGTGTCCACCATTCTGCCCCACTGTGTCCGGCATTTCTGCCCCTGTGTCACTGTGTCCAGCATTCTGCCCCACTGTGTCCACCATTCTGCCCCTGTGTGTCCACCATTCTGCCCCTGTGTGTCCACCATTCTGCCCCACTGTGTCCACCATTCTGCCCCACTGTGTCCAGCATTTCTGCCCCTGTGTGTCCACCATTCTGCCCCACTGTGTCCAGCATTTCTGCCCCTGTGTGTCCATCATCCTGCCCCCCGGGCCCCCCTGGATCGCAGCAGCTCTCAAAGAAAAAAAAAAAACACAACTTCTTACCTGGCCAAGCTCCAGCGCCGGGTGAAGCTCCCTCTCCAGGCTCCACACAGACGCACTCGCCGCCGGGCCCGGCGGCTGACAATGACGTCAGACGCCGGCGGCGGCGAGTGCGCACTGCGGCTCTATTCAGCCGCCAGCCTCAGACTGGCTGGCGGCTGTTAACTATTGACGTGCGGGCGCAGGCCCGCACGTCAATAGTGTGCTGCTGCCGCAGCGCCTGCAGGGGGGGCCCGGTGACCAGATGAGACGGGGCCCGATGCGGGCCCCCTCTGCTCACCGGGCCCCATACGCCAGTCACGGCTGTCATGCCCTGATGGCGGCCCTGTTGGGGTGCGTCCAAAATTTGGGCAGCCCTGCCACTCACTGCATACGCAATGACAGTATAGGAGACCCACTGTTTAATAAAGGGAACAACAAAGCATAGCTGACTGATGGCTCTCTAAGAATAGTGAGGGCTGACTGCTGGCCCTTTAAGAATAGTAAAGGCCGCTTGATGGCCCTATAAAAATAGGCTTTGTGAATTTCAGAGTCCCTCCTTCAAAAATGAAACAGGATGTGTCTGATGATGTGTCACACACCACATGACCAGATAAGGTTTTAAAATGTTAAAATGACATTTCCCAGTGAATGCATTTGTTGCCCACTCTACTTGCCAAAAAGTCTCCAGTTCCTGCAAATTCCTGGGCTGTCTAGCATGAACTACGCGCTTGAGATCTCCCCAGAGTGGATCAATGATATTGAGGTCAGGAGACTGAGATGGCCACTCCAGAATCTTCACTTTGTTTTGCTGTAGCCAATGACAGGTCGACTTGGCCTTGTGATTTGGATCGTTGTCATGTTGGGACATCCAAGTACGTTCCAACTGCTGGGCTGATGAGTGTAAATTTGCCTCCAGTATTTTCTGATAAAGTGCTGCATTCATCTTTCCTTCAACTTTGACCAAGTTTCCTGTGCCTTTGTAACTCACACATCTACAAAACATCAGCGATCCACCTCTGTGCTTTACAGTAGGAATGGTGTTCCTTTCACCATAGGCCTTGTTGACCTCTCTCCAAATTTACCGTTTATGGTTGTGGCTAAAAAGTTCAATTTTGGTCTCATCACTCCAAATTATCTTGTTCCAGAAGTTTTGAGGCTTGTCTCTGTGCTGTTTTGCATGTTGTAGGTGAGATACTCTGTGGCATTTGCGCAGTAATGGCTTTATTTTGGCAACTTGACCATGCAGTCTATTTTTCTTCAAGTGCCTCCTTATTGTGCATCTTGAAACAGCCACACTGCTGGTTTTTAGAGAGTCCAGTATTTCAGCTGATGTTATTTGTGGGTTTTTCTTTGCATCCTGAACAATTTTCCAGGCAGTTGTGGACGAAATGTTTGTTGGTCTACCTGATTGTAATTTTGTTTTTACAGAGCCCCTGATTTTTCATTTGTTAATCACAGTTTGAATGCTGCTGACTGGCATTATCAATTCTTTGGATATCTTTTTGGATCCCTTTCCTGTTTTATACAGTTCAACTACCTTTTCCCATAGATCCATTGACAATTCTTTTGCTTTCCCCATGACTCACAATCCAGAAATGTCAACGGCTGGATGAAAGATGCAAGAGTCTGTCTGGATCCCAGAAACTCACTCAGCATTTATGCACACACACTGATTACAAACAAACAGGTCACAGTTGAGGATGTTACCTTTAGTAGCCATTCAAACACATTTGTGTCAACTTTTGTGCATGTTATCAGACCAAAATCACCAGGGTATGTGACCTTTTGATCAGGGTCATTTGGATGTTTTGGGTTGTCATTATAATTTAAAGAGAAAACACAGTTGTTTGACAATAAATGGATTCACCCAACCACTAACCATGAGTGGAAAAAAGTTTTGGTGTTATCATTCATATTCTCTGAAAAAAGGCCAAGAAAGCAAAAATTATGCTGGGGTATGTAAACATTTGAGCACAACTGTAGCAGCATGGTGACTCAGTGGTTAGCACTGTTGCTTTGCAGCGCTTGTGTTCTGGGTTGAAATCCCACTAAGGGCAAAATGTTCTCCCCGTGTTTATGTGGGTTTCATCCAGGTTCTCCTATTTCCTCCCACACTCCAAAGACATACCGATAGGGAATGTAGATTGTGAAACTCAATGGGGACAGTGACGATAATGTTTGAAAAGAGTGGAGGAATGCAATACAGCTGGTATCTGCACAACTAACCAGGATTAGTGTGCTACCTGATCTAATCGAGTTCCTCTATACTTACTGCATGTGTAAGGGAGTGCCACGCCTCTACCCCCTTAACAGTGTATAGTTATGTTATTATATGTAAGGTATGTATTTATTCCACGTTGTTATGTGTATTTGTCAGTAATGATAGCTTAAGTGTAGTACCCTTAGTCAGACACTACATGGGGCACAATATTATACATAGTTATGTAGGAGGGTCTGTCTGTGTCAAGTGGAAAGAGTCTTCCTGTTTAGCTAGTAGGGGCTTAGTGCCAATGCTGGGCAAGCAGCTCTGCAACTTTCAAGCATTATACCTAGCCATTCAGAGTCCGGCTGGACAGTAAGTGTAGCTTTGGCAGCAGAGTAACCACAGATCGGGACAGAAGCTAGGGAAGTGGTCCAAGACCAGTACAGGGACACAGGTCACTCACCATGTGGCAGATCATTGCTTGGGCTGACACCTTTTTTACTGGGGCTAAACGGACATAGAAACACTCAGGTGTTGTGAGCTCACACAGGTAGGAAGCTGAGCTATCGCAAGAGGCGATACGTCCCCGTAATGTACTGCTGGACGTAGGGGAGAGCGGAGGACGTGAACTTTGTGGAACCTAATGCTTATGATGTAACTGACAAGAATGTGCTGCGACAAACAGTAAAGTTCTATTCAACTCAGTTAGCAAGTGCTAAATGAGGGGAATAGTTTGCTCAGGCATCCTCCAATGGGTGAGGATGCCTTAAGTATCAGAGGCCTCAAGGCTATTGGCCAGGAACACCCAAGGGAGGTGCACACAGTCTCAATAAGAATCCGGAGTGGCTGGCACTGCCCCCCTATGCACACAGCCAGGAAGTGTACACAGAGAAAGCCGCCATGAAGCACATGGCATGGAGCTGGCAGCAGACAGATCTCACAGCATGCCACTGGGTGAGTGAGTTGATGTAACAGGCAGGTGGGGAATGGAAGGCCATGCAGTGATGCCGGCAGGGTTGTTACACTGAGCTGTGTAGGAAACTAATATTGCCCATAGGAAAAGGAAACCAGTGGTGCAACATGTGTACAAGGCTGAACCAGTGCAGTTGTCATGGCTGAGATTAACTGGTTACAAGTGCCCTGGCTCCCAATTACATGCAAACAATGTCCAGCATACCTTTTGCTTCGCCCTCTGCACCATCTGGGTCCCATCAGGCTGGCTGAAGCTCCGCTGCCTCCGTAGTACAATAAAAGACAGTAACCCGATGTTTACCCTGGTTGCCATTGTAAAAGTAAAAAAAAACACTACATATTTACATTCCTGTCACGTCCCTCAGCATCAGCTTCCCTGCGTCCCCCAGTGTCAGCGCTGGCCGGCCATAAAGCAGAGCACAGCGGTGACATCACCGCTCTGCTTTCCGGCCAGCGCTTACACAGTGCAGGGAAGCTGACGCTGGGGGACGCGACAGGAATGTAAGTATGTAGTGTTTTTTTTTTTACTTTTACAAGGGTAACCAGGGTAAACATCGGGTTACTAAGCGCGACCCTGCGCTTAGTAACCCGATGTTTACCCTGGTTACGCGGGGACTTCTGCATCGTTGGTCGCTGGAGAGCTGTCTGTGTGACAGCTCTCCAGCGACCACACAACGACTTACCAACGATAACGGCCAGGTCGTATCGCTGGTCGTGATCGTTGGTAAATTGTTAAGTGTAACGGTACCTTAATTTGCAAGGGGAGATGGTCCCTTATCTAAATAGATATCTGGATAGGGTGAAAGCGGAATTGTTGTCAGGTTTTACAGTCAGTTTTACAATTCCTGCTCCTCCTTTTGTTATTCTTTGTGTTCTTAAGAATCTTAAGTTGGCTGCAATCTATGGAGACATCGTTTCTGAGAAACTGGGTAAGGAGGTCGCGTTGGGCCGCATGGCAGGTCCTTTTAGTGATCTTCCGATTGAACATTTGGTAGTTTCACCCTTGGGGGTGGTGCCCAATAAAAAAACGAATAACTTTCGTCACAGTCACCAACTGTCTTATCCTCAGGGCTTGTCGGTGAATGACGGAATTGATCCTGAGCTCTGCTCTGTGCTCTATACTTATTTTGACGAAGCTGCGCAGTAGGTCAGGAAGTGTGGAAAATGGACTCTGATGGCAAAGACAGATCTTGAATCTGCGGTTGTTGCCGGTGATCCGGATAGTTCTAAGTTGTTGGGTTGCTATTGGAAAGGGGAGTTTTTCGTGGATTGGTGCTTGCCTATGGGCTGTTCATTGTCTTGTGCGTATTTCGAGGTGTTTAGTTCTTTTCTTGAATGAGTGGTTTGGGATGTTTCTGGTTGTGATTCGGTTATTCATTACTTAGACGATTTTTGTGCATAGGCCAAGGTGAGTCGTCATGTTGTCAAATCATTTTAAGGGCTTTGGAGTGTGTAGCGGAGCGTTTTGGGGTGCTGTTAGCCCCAGGTAAGACAAAAGCCCTAGTACTTGCTTATGTTTCTTTGGTATTGTTATTGACATTGTTCAATGGGAATTTCGTTTACCGGAGGAGAAAGTGATCACTTTAAGGAAGAAGTTTGCTAGGGCGCATAGGCTGAAGAAACTGTCTTTGCGGGACCTGCAGTCACTGTTAGGAAAGTTGACTATTGCTTGTTGGATTATCCTGATGGGGCGAGTTTTTTCACTGAGGTTAGCCAGTGCTACTGTGGGTGTTCATGCTCCTCATCATTTTGTTCAGCTTTCCGCAGAGCACAGAGTGGATTTGGTAGCTTGAAGTATGTTCTTAGAGCAGTACAATGGTCGCTCACTGCTCATGAAGGAGGCTTTGGATAGGGGTGCTTTGGATTTGTTTACAGATGTGTCGGTGGTTGTGGTTTTGGAGCGTATTTTAGGGGTCAGTGGTGCGCGGCACATTGGCCAGTGGCTTGGTTTTCTTCAGGCTTAGTGCGTAATTATTGCATTGTTAGAGATTTTTCCCATTTTGGTGGCGGTTCATTTATGGAAGCAGGATTTTCAGGACAAGCAGGTGCGCTTCAATTGTGATAACATGGGGGTGGGGTGTGCGATTAACAGCCTTACGGCATCATCACCTCCCTTGATTCAGGTCCTCCGTCAATTGGTTCTGATTTGTTTGTCTTTGAATTCTCATGTGATGGCATATCATTTACAAGGGATAAAGAACACGCATTGCTGATTCCCTTTCTTGTTCACAGTGGGATCGTATTGTTGGCTCCAGAGGCAAAGGTTGAGGGTCTGGAATGCCCGGAAGTACTTTGGAGTGTTGTCTCCATGCCGCAGAGCCATTGATCAGGGCTTCTTTGGCTCCTAAGACCTGGGCGGCTTACCAGGCGGTATGTTGTTCATGGGAGGGTTTGTTGGCTACAAGCAAGGGACAGTTGTCCTTTGAGCATCAGGTGCGAATCTTGCTTTCATGGTTGGGTTGTGGGTCATGGGAGGGTTGGTCCTCGGTGAAAGGTTGGGGGGTGTTGGGATCATTTTGCAGTTCAGTTTTTGAAGTTCGTCTTTTTAGGTTGGCCTTTTCCCTTGCATTTTTTGGGGCTCTGAGGGCTGAGGAACTGGTAGCACTGAATAAAAGCACAGCAGGGTTTTTTGGCCAGGGAAGTGGTTATTACCGCAAATTGTGTGGAGTTCTGGTTGCGACGGTCAAAAACAGATCAGGAGGGTAAGGGTAAGTGAGTCATTTTGGGCCCTGTAAGGGATTCGTTGATGTGTCCAGTTGAGTGCTTGCAGCTTTTTTGTGCTTTGCAACCCAGCTTTGATGGTCCTTTATTATGTCATGAGGGTCCTTTTTGTCCAGGTATCAGTTCACGGCCATATTTAGTGAAGAGTGTGCGCAGGCTAGGTTTGGACAAATCCCGTTTTGCGCTTCATTTTTTTCGTATTGGGTTGGCGACGGAGGTGGCATTGGGAGGGCTTGAGGTTGAAGCAGTTCAGCGTACTGGGAGATGGTGGTTGAGGTGTTATAGCAGTTATGTCAGGCCGGAAGGGGTGGTTTCAAGTTTTGGTTTGTGAAAGTTTGTTTAATGGTTATATGTCTTTTTGTTGATTCTTAGAGCCTTGTTTTTTTAGTTTTTCAGATTCCCCTTTGCTCGTATGGAATTTCAGTCATTCGTATGTCCATTGGGGAGCTTTGCGAGTTAACTTGAGGAAGGAGGGTGGACAGCTCAGTTTTCCCAGGAGTGCCGTGGTCACCAGGTGGCTCGGCTTTAGAAAGATGACTTGTAACAGGGTTTTGCATGAGATTCATGGCAGTGCTCGGTTAGATAGGTCTTTGGATATTTTGGTTCTACGTGTGGGCAGAAATGATTTGGGGCTTCGGCCGTTCAGGGCGCTGGTAAAAGATATCAAGCATTATCTGCTAAGGCTGTGGAGGTCATATTCCAGGATTACTACCGTGTGGTCTGAGATCGTACCGTGACGGTGTAAGAGTAATGTGAGGTCCGTGGCAAAAATGAATAAAGGCAGGATTAAGGTCAAGAGGGCAGTGTCTGCATTAGTTTCTAGGAATGGAGTGTGGCAGTGAGGCACTTTGAATTGGAAACAGGGGAAGATGATTTCTGGTTGGCCGATGGGGTTCACTTGAATGGGGTGGGTAGTGATCTTTAGGCACTTGGTTTGCAGGAGTGTATTAACCCTCCGTCACATACAACTGATCTGACAGGCACTTCTCTTTTACTTTCATTTCTCCTTCCTCACCAGATTGTGAGGAAACCCCCTCCCTCCAGGTAGTCTCCTGTCTCTTGAAGGTCTGTGAAACCTGATATCACAGTTGGATTTCAGAGCTTCAGGGGAGAGGATATAGCTGCACAGATCTCTCAGGCTCATTGTATGTGAATACGTCACATTCAGTAAGGTTGGTATTTTATGTTTTTATTCATCACAATAGTTTATTTAGCTTGTTTTATGAATGTATAGCACAAAATGTGAGGATATTTCATAGAAATAAGGGAGATTTTATAAAAGAAAGTGTGCTGCTCAGGCATATACAGTAGTTCCCTAACATATTCCTTCTCTTGCTTCAAATTATCTGCTGAAATGGAGAGGAAAATGTACAATTTATCCAAACAACTTGATGTTGAGGAAGTAACAAACATGCTGTTAGATGATAGAGACCTCACACTGAATGAGGATTTAGGAGAGGAAAGTGAGATTGATTCTCATGATGAGGTGGAAGAATGTGTCCTGGATTCTGAAACAGAGCAAGATGGTGACAGTGGTGAGGATGAAGAAGTTGGATCATATTATATTGGAAAAGATAAAAATACTAAATGGAACAAGAAGCTATTCCAGAAAAAACGTAGGGAACCTTTAAACATTATTACTCACCTTCCTGCAGTAATAGGAACTGCACATAATGCAAAAACTGCAGTTGAATGCTGGAACAGTATATTTACAGATGACATTCTGGACTCTATTGTCACATATACCAACCAATATATAGACATTATAAAGGACAAGTACATCTGCAACAGAACCATCAAGCCCACAGATGAAATAGAACTGCGTGCTTTTTTTGGATTACTGTACCTTGCAGGAGCTTATAGGGCAAATAGACAAAGTTTGGAGGAACTTTGGGGTAAAGATGGGGATGGAGTTGAAAAATTTAGCCTTGTTATGTCCATAAACAGATTCAAGATTCTAATTCGTTGCCTTCGGTTTGACGACAGAACTACCCGAACCGAACGCAAAACACATGACCGACTTGCTCCAATTCGTGATATATCTCAAAGATTTGTTGTAAACTGTAAACAAAGTTATTACCCTGGAGAGAATCTCACTATTGACGAAATGCTCCCTGGTTTTCGTGGTAGATGTGCCTTTCGTCAATATATTCCATCAAAGCCAAACAAATATGGAATAAAAATTTATGCTCTTGTTGATGCCAGTAAGACCTACACTTACAACCTGGAAGTTTATGCAGGAAAACAACCAGAAGGTCCTTACTGTGTGAGCAACAAACCCATTGATGTTGTAAAAAGACTGGCTGAACCCTTATTTGGATCGGGTCGCAATATTACAGCTGACAATTGGTTTACAAGTTGTGATCTGATTGAATTATCTGAAAATTCAGAAGCTGTCATATGTGGGAACTGTAAGAAAAAACAAAAGGGAATTGCCGCCACAGTTTGTAAGTGTGAAAGAGAGACAACAGTACAGCAGTATGTTTGCATTCCATAATGGAAAGGCTTTAGTTTCCTATGTACCACATGCCAAAAAAATCGTACTTCTTCTATCAACACTTCATGATGATGCTGCCATCGATCCTGGGACTGGGGCAGAAAAAAAACCGGAGATAATTACATTTTACAATGCCACCAAAGGGGGTGTGGATACAGCAGATCAGATGTGCTCCACTTTCAACGTCAGCAGAAACATCAAACGCTGGCCAATGGTCATATTTTTTGCTATGTTGAATTTGGGTGGTATAAATTCACAAGTAATTTATCTTGAAAACAAGCTTGAACCACTCCATAGACGATTGTATCTGAAAAAATTAGCCCATGAACTAGTACTTGGAGAGCTACGCAGGAGAAGCGTGAAAACAATCGGTATCCCCTCTCGTCTTCAAGTTCAGCTCAAAAGGTTCCGCCCAGAAGATGATGGTGAAAAGTCACCATCTGCACCACCTCACAAAAGAAGGAGATGCACCACCTGCCAAACGGAAAGCGGAACCAGAAGGTTTTCAAATTATGAATGTCTCAAATGTCATAAAGCAATTTGCCTGACACATGCAAAAATGGTGTGTAATTCTTGCTATTTGCTCTGCAAGTGTGACTTTTCTGGGGAAACCTCAGCATCTACTTCTGATTGAATATGTTTTTAATAGTACTTAAGGTACCTTAAAATTAAGTTTGTACATTTTTTTGAGAGAGTCGAACTGGGGACTATTTGGCGGGAGTTTTGAAAAGTTTGTATTTCATAGTTATTAGTTTTATGTTAAGTAAATGTTTTTTTTGCAACTGATTATGTGTAGTCTCTTTTATTACATCCCTATGAAGGTCACTGATCACTTTTAGAGCACTGAAATTGCAAACATTAGATATTATAGGTATTTTTCCAGCAGGCGCCTGACAGGCACATTGTATGTGAACTCGTTAGTCCGAATATTGTATGTGACGGAGGGTTAAAAGGGCCATAGCTTTTCTGTGTGGTGGGGTCTTGGGCCTTTGGGGTGTTCAAAGGCCCGCGTTGCGGCGGTTGAAGGGGAGTCCTTGAAATTGGTTAAAAATTGGTCCGGGGGATCCATGGGTACATGGTTTCCTCCTTTTGGCATTTATTATGGTTTGGATCTGGAAAAAAGGGGTGGGGAAGTCGGCAAGATTGTTGGATCCCCAGGATGTTTTGAGTGAACATTGGAACCCCTGTGGTTATGGTGCTCCCGAGCCAGTGGGGTAACGGCTGGGAGTAAAATTGGTGGCAGTTTTGTGTTCACTTCATATTTGGTAATCACCAGATTTTTGGGAGCTTCAAGGACTCCTCCCGCTGTGAAAATGTTATTTATTCTTTAATGTTTTATTGTTTGTTGGTTATAATAATAAAGGCTGCTGTGGACATAACTATTCCAAAGAATTTGCTGTCACTGTTCTTTATTTCAATGGGGTTATTACTTTGTGGGATGGTCAAAAGGTGGGGGTCGGTTAGTGGTTTATCCCTGTGAAACTTCGCCAATACCAGTGTCATAGCAGAGATGGGTTTGTAGCTTGTAGCTGTAGGTGGACTCTGCAGAGCTTACTAGCAGAGATGGGCTTGCAGTAGCTGTAGGTGGACACTGCAGAGCTTACTACAGAGATGAGTTTGTAGCTTGTAGTTGTAGCTCAACTCTGCAGAGCTTACTAGCAGAGATGGGTTTGTAGCTTGTAGCTGTAGCTCGACACATCATTGCTGACAGAGCAATAGCCACAATATTCCCTGACCTAAGTCAAGTATGAAGACACAAAAAGAGCACAGCGAGGTCAAAAATACTCTGTTGTAAAGAAGTCACAGTAAATAAGCAAGTGCTAGTCAAAAAATGAAAAAAATACAGTGTATTTAGTTAATGTTTTTTTGCAAAAAAATGTATATTAAGCTGCTCCACCAATCGTCAAGGTATACCCATAACAGAGCAGTCCTATCTAATGTATATAATCCCTGTCTGATGTATTTAAAAACCTGATCATCTGTATAGTACCTGTATAAGCAGGGTTTAGAGAGAAAATATCTATGTGGACATGGATGGACATGGACATGAACAGGTTTCTACAGACTTGTTCAATGTGCAAGTAGCCCATGTGTTTTTGGTTCTATAATTGTTCTCTTGTTTCTACAAGTCATATTTTCTCTCATTTTTTGACTAGCACTTGCTTATTTACTGTGACTTCTTTACAACAGAGTATTTTTGACCTCGCTGTGCTCTTTTGTGTCTTCAAGTTTCTTGGTGGTGTGAACAGGTTTCTACAGACTTGTTCACTGTGCAAGTAGCCCATGTGTTTTTCGTTCTATAATTGTTCTCTTGTTTCTACAAAACTGGGGAGTCCACCACTCCTCTGTGAGCCATTTGCACTGAAGCTGTTCCATCCAGCATGTCCACATGGATATTTTCTCTCTGAACCCTGCTTATACAGGTACTAAACAGATGATCAGGTTTTTAAATACATCATATAGGGTTTATATACATTAGATAGGACTGCTCTATAATGGGTATACCTTGGCGATTGGTGGAGCAGCTTAATATACATTTTTTTTGCAAACGTATTAACTAAATACCCTGTATTTTTTTCATTTTTTGACTAACACTTGCTTATTTACTGTAACTTCTTTACAACAGAGTATTTTTTACCTTGCTGTGTTTTTTTGGTGTCTTCAAGTTTCTTTGTGGTGTGAACAGGTTTCTACAGACTTGTTCACTGTGCAAGTAGCCCATGTGTTTTTGGTTCTATAATTGTTCTCTTGTTTCTACAAGACTGGGGAGTCCACCACTCCTCTGTGGGCCATTTGCACTGAAGCTATTCCATCCAGCATGTCCACATGGATATTTTCTCTCTGAACCCTGCTTAAACAGGTACTATACAGAGGATCAGGTTTTTAAATACATCAGATAGGGATTATATACATTAGATAGGACTGCTCTATTATGGGTATTGTTGTGAATTCCGCTCTTGGGCTCCCTCTGGTGGTTGTAAGTGGCACTTTTGTGAGTTCTGCTCTTGGGCTCCCTCTTGTGGTTTCTAGTGGTATGGCTGCTCCTTGGAGTTAGCTGGCAACAGCTGCCTCCACTTATCGTCTCTTCTGCTCGGCTATTTAAGTCTGGTTCTATCTTCAGCCAGTGCCACTTGTAAATGGTTCCTGGTTGGATTCACATCTCTTTGGAGTTCCCTGTTATCCTGACCAGTTCAGCTAAGCTAAGTTTTTGCTTGCCCTTTTCTGTCCATAGATTGTGGACTTATCCATTCTGTGCTTTCTATGTTTGTCCATCTTATCAGTGTGAATATATTCTGTCTTGCTGGAAGCTCTGGGAGGCAGATTTGCCCTCCACACCTTTAGTCAGGTGTGGAGATTTTTTGTAAACTCTGCGTGGATTTTTGTAGTGTTTTATACTGACCGCACAGTATTCCATCCTGTCCTATCTATTTAGTTAGACTGGCCTCCTGTGCTCATCCTGGTTTCATTCTGTGTATGTCTTTTCCCTCTCCACTCACAGTCATTATTCGTGGGGGGCTAATCTACCCTTTGGGGATTTTCTCTGAGGCAAGATAGCTTTCCTGCTTCTATCTTTAGGGGTAGTTAGCTCTTAGGCTGTGACGAGATGCCTAGGGAGAGTTAGGAGCATTCCACGGCTATTTCTAGTGTTGTGTTGAGCTTAGGGACTGCGGTCAGTACAGTTACCACTTCCTTCAGAGCTCCTTCCATGTTGCTCCTAGACCACCGTATCATAACAGTACAAGTGGCCAAAAATGAATTAAATGCATCTCAAAAGAAGGAAAAGAAAGTACTGAACCATTTTTTTTTCTGTGCTCTAGTTTGTCTTTTTTTTTTTCTTTTCCTCTTGATATCTGGGTGGTTCAGGATATATGCTTTGGCATGGATGTTCAGGGTTTGTTTTCTCGTGTGGATCAACTTGCTGCAAGAGTACAGAGTATCCAGGACTATGTTGTCCATACTCCGGCTTTAGAGCCCAGAATTCCTACTCCTGATTTGTTTTTTGGGGACAGATCCAAGTTTTTGAACTTTAAAAATAACTGCAGATTGTTTTTTGCTTTGAAACCCCGTTCTTCTGGTGATCCCATTCAGCAGGTGAAAATCATCATATCCTTGCTGCGTGGTGACCCTCAAGACTGGGCTTTTTCTCTTGAAACAGGGGATCCGGCATTATTGAATGTAGATGCATTTTTTCAAGCGCTCGGATTATTGTATGACGAACCTAATTCTGTGGATCATGCGGAAAAAACCCTGTTGGCCTTGTGTCAAGGTCAGGAAGCGGCAGAGTTATACTGCCAGAAATTTAGAAAATGGTCTGTGCTCACTAAATGGAATGAAGAGGCTCTGGCTGCTATTTTCAGAAAAGGTCTTTCTGAAACCCTTAAAAATGTTATGGTGAGCTTTCCTACGCCTGCCGGTTTGAGCGAATCTATGTCTCTAGCCATTCAGATTGATCGGCGTCTGTGCGAGCGCAAAGCTGTGCACCATATGGCAGTATCCTCTGAGCAAAATCCTGAACCTATGCAATGTGATAGGATTTTGACTAGAATAGAACGGCAGGAATTCAGACGTCAGAATAGGCTGTGTTTTTACTCTGGTGATTCGGCTCATGTTATCTCTGATTGCCCTAAGCGTACTAAGAGAGTCGCTAGGTCTGTCACCAATAGTACTATACAGCCTAAATTTCTCTTATCTGTGACCCTGATTTGCTCATTGTCGTCCTTTTCTGTCATGGCATTTGTGGATTCAGGCGCTGCCCTGAACTTAATGGACTTAGAATTCGCCAGGCGCTGTGGTTTTTCCTTGCAGACTTTGCAGAGCCCTATTCATTTGAGGGGCATTGATGCTACACCCTTGGCCAAGGATAAACCTCAGTACTGGACACAGATGACTTATGTACATGGCTCCTGCACATCAGGAAGATTGCCGTTTTCTGGTGTTGCATAACCTGCATGATGTTGTTGTACTGGGATTTCCATGGTTACAGGAACATAATCCGGTGCTGGATTGGAAAACTATGTCGGTGACTAGTTGGGGTTGTCGAGGAGTACATAGTGACGTTCCTTTTGTTGTCAATTTCCTCTTCCCCCTTTTCTGAGGTCCCTGAGTTTTTGTCGGATTTCCAGGATGTATTTGATGAGCCCAAGTCCAGTTCCCTTCCTCCGCACAGGGACTGTGATTGTGCTATTAACTTGATTCCTGGTTGTAAGTTCCCTAAGGGCCGACTTTTCAATCTGTCTGTGCCAGAGCATGCCGCCATGCGGAGCTATGTTAAGGCTGATGCCCTCTCTAGGAGTTTTTCGCCTGGAGTCCTTGAGCCGGTTGGCATTCTTAAGGAGGGGGTGATTCTTTCTGCTATCTCCCCTGATTTGCGGCGGGTGCTTCAGGAATTTCAGGCTGATAGGCCTGACCGCTGTCCAGTGGGGAGCTGTTTGTTCCTGATAGATGGACAAGTAAGGTAATTTCTGAGGTTCATTGTTCAGTGTTGGCTGGGCATCCTGGGATTTTTGGTACCAGAGATTTGGTTGCTAGGACCTTTTGGTGGCCTTCCTTGTCGCGCGATGTGCGTGCTTTTGTGCAGTCCTGTGGGACTTGCGCCCGGGCCAAGCCTTGCTGTTCCCGCGCTAGTGGGTTGCTTTTGCCTTTGCCGGTCCCTGAGAGGCCCTGGACGCATATTTCCATGGATTTTATTTCGGATCTTCCTGTTTCCCAGAAGATGTCTGTTATCTGGGTTGTTTGTGACCGGTTCTCTAAAATGGTCCATCTGGTACCTTTGCCTAAGTTGTCTTCCTCCTCAGATCTGGTTCCTTTATTTTTTCAGCATGTGGTTTGTTTGCATGGCATTCCGGAGAATATTGTGTCTGACAGAGGTTCTCAGTTTGTCTCTAGATTTTGGCGGGCCTTTTGTGCTAGGATGGGCATTGATTTGTCTTTTTCTTCGGCATTTCATCCTCAGACTAATGGCCAAACTGAGCGAACTAATCAGACCTTGGAGACCTATTTGAGATGCTTTGTGTCTGCTGATCAGGATGATCGGGTGTCTTTCTTGCCGTTGGCCGAGTTTGCCCTTAATAATCGGGCTAGTTCGGCTACTTTGGTTTCACCTTTCTTTTGTAATTTTGGTTTTCATCCTCGTTTTTCTTCTGGGCAGGTTGAGCCTTCTGATTGTCCTGGTGTTGATTCTGTGGTGGACAGACTGCAGCAGATTTGGACTCATGTGGTGGACAATTTGACGTTGTCTCAGGAAAGGGCTCAACGTTTTGCCAACCACCGTCGGTGTGTTGGTCCCCAGCTTCGTGTGGGGGATTTGGTTTGGTTGTCTTCTCGTCATGTTCCTATGAAGGTTTCTTCTCCTAAGTTTAAGCCTCGGTTTATTGGTCCTTATAAAATTTCTGAAATTATTAATCCGGTGTATTTTCGTTTGGCTCTTCCTGCCTCTTTTGCCATTCATAATGTTTTCCATAGATCTTAGTTGCGGAGATATGTGGTGCCCGTTGTTCCCTAGGTTGACCCTCCTGTCCCGGTGTTGGTTGAGGGAGAGTTGGAATATGAGGTTGAGAAGATTTTGGATTCTCGTTTTTCGAGGCGGAGGCTTCAGTATCTTGTCAAGTGGAAGGGTTATGGCCAGGAGGATAATTCTTGGGTTGTTGCCTCCGATGTCCATGCCACCGATTTGGTTCGTGCTTTTCACTTGGCTCGTCCTGATCGGCCTGGGGGCTCTGGTGAGGGTTCAGTGACCCCTCCTCAAGGGGGGGTACTGTTGTGAATTCCGCTCTTGGGCTCCCTCCGGTGGTTGTAAGTGGCACTTTTGTGAGTTCTGCTCTTGGGCTCCCTCTTGTGGTTTCTAGTGGTATGGCTGCTCCTTGGAGTTAGCTGGCAACAGCTGCCTCCACTTATCGTCTCTTCTGCTCGGCTATTTAAGTCTGGTTCTATCTTCAGCCAGTGCCACTTGTAAATGGTTCCTGGTTGGATTCACATCTCTTTGGAGTTCCCTGTTATCCTGACCAGTTCAGCTAAGCTAAGTTTTTGCTTGCCCTTTTCTGTCCATAGATTGTAGACTTATCCATTCTATGCTTTCTATGTTTGTCCAGCTTATCAGTGTGAATATATTCTGTCTTGCTGGAAGCTCTGGGAGGCAGATTTGCCCTCCACACCTTTAGTCAGGTGTGGAGATTTTTTGTAAACTCTGCGTGGATTTTTGTAGTGTTTTATACTGACCGCACAGTATTCTATCCTGTCCTATCTATTTAGTTAGACTGGCCTCCTGTGCTCATCCTGGTTTCATTCTGTGTATGTCTTTTCCCTCTCCACTCACAGTCATTATTTGTGGGGGGCTAATCTATCCTTTGGGGATTTTCTCTGAGGCAAGATAGCTTTCCTGCTTCTATCTTTAGGGGTAGTTAGCTCTTAGGCTGTGACGAGATGCCTAGGGAGAGTTAGGAGCTTTCCACGGCTACTTCTAGTGTTGTGTTGAGCTTAGGGCCTGCAGTCAGTACAGTTACCACTTCCTTCAGAACTCGTTCCATGTTGCTCCTAGATTACCGTATCATAACAGGGTATACCTTGGCGATTGGTGCAGCAGCTTAATATACATTTTTTTTGCAAAAAAACGTATTAACTAAATACCCTGTATTTTTTTCATTTTTTGACAAGCACTTGCTTATTTACTGTGACTTCTTTACAACAGAGTATTTTTGACCTCGCTGTGCTCTTTTTGTGTCTTCAAGTTTCTTGGTGGTGTGAACAGGTTTCTACAGACTTGTTCACTGTGCAAGTAGCCCATGTGTTTTTGGTCCTGAGCTAAGAAGTAGTAGTTGGATGCTAGAAAACAGGCAGGAGTTGGAGGGAGGACAATTAACCCCCTGACTTAAGCAGAGTCTAGAAGAGGAGGCTAATTCCTACAAAAGCTTTTGTTAGCAATGTGCTTCGGTATAATTCAATGATATTCAAGCAACTGATGGCTGCCTGAGCCGGCATTAAGAGGCCCTCGTTGAAGCCTACAGAGATGATTACCATGTTACCTGAATACAATGGCACTGTCTATTTCAGAGGAAAGGAGCAAGGTCAAATGCCGAAGCCGAGACAGGTAACATATATCATGAAATCCAACCTATAGACTAAAGGTACCTTCACACTGAACGATATCGCTTGCAGCGTCCTGGCTAGCGATATCGTTCAGTTTGACACGCAGCAGCGATCAGGATCTTGCTGTGCCATCGTTGGTCGGAGCAGAAAGTCCAGAACTTTATTTTGTCGCTGAACTCCCGCAGACATCGCTGAATCGGCATGTGTGACGCCGATTCAGCGATGTCTTCACTGGTAACCAGGGTAAACATCGGGTTACTAAGCGCAGGGCTGCGCTTAGTAACCCGATGTTTACCCTGGTTACCAGCGTAAACGTAAAAAAAACAAACACTACATACTTACATTCCGGTGTCTGTCCTCCGGCGCTGTGCTTCTCTGCACTGTGAGCGCCAGCCAGCCGGAAAGCAGAGCACAGCGGTGACGTCACCGCTGTGCTTTCCGGCCGGCGCTCACAGTCAGTGCAGAGAAGCAGCGCCGGGGGAGAGACACCGGCAGGTAAGTATGTAGTGGTTTTTTTTTTTACGTTTACGCTGGTAACCATGGTAAACATCGGGTTACTAAGCGCGGCCCTGTGCTTAGTAACCCGATGTTTACCCTGGTTACCCGGGGACCTACATCGTTGGTCGCTGGAGAGCTGTCTGTGTGACAGCTCTCCAGCGACCACACAGCGACGCTGCAGCGATCGGGATCGTTGTCTAGATCGCTGCAGCGTCGCTAAATGTGACGGTACCTTAAGGACACATTTACACGGGCTAATCACAGTCGTTATGCAACCAACATTTAACTACATGCAAATCAAAAGGTTTAATGTCTGGTTTAGAAGAGCCAACCACACTTCTGCATGCAGAAACCATCATTTTATCAGGAACACATTCCTGTTTAGACAATTTTAAGTCATCAGAAACTTTAGCAGTCCCAAATCATTTGTATGACTTTGCAGCCCTTTAAAAAGTAAGTCAGTTGATCTCTTTTTGACCCCAAAGTGCTGCTCAAGAAGTGGGAAAATGGGGTGTTGAAGTTGTAGAAAAAAAACACCAGAACACAGGCAAAGATGCTTACCTGTCAAGGCATCTAAACAAATGCACTATCAGACCTGTCCAGGCCCAGATGGCTCTGTAAACTGCAGCCTCTGTTCCCACGGGATGCATCATAGTTAGCACTGGTCAGCCTGCCATAGGGTGTCATTAATAGGCTGTGAGCCAGATGCTCTGCATTTTCTGTGTGAACATTGCTGCATATAGATTATTTGTTTGCACTGGTGTGCCAAGTGGCCAATCCCTGATTGTAGGCTGGCTGTTTCATCGGTATTACTGCACCGGTGTAGTCGACATCTTTACTTGGGTCCGCTGCACCCTGATAGTGCATTTGTTTAGAGGCCTGGACAGGTAAGCATCTTTGCCTGTGTTCTGGTGTTTTTTTCTATAATAGTGGTGGTTGTTGGTGTTGAAGTTGTGCCTGAAAATGCATTGGAGCGTGATGATGCACTTCCAGCTTCTCAGCCTCATGTTGTCTTTCCTAACTAGGAGCCTGCTCCCCTGGCTGATCGACAGGTCAGTGTCTAGACCAGAGGAAACGACTGGTCAATCAGTCAGGGGAGGGTTCTGCAAGGTAGGAAATACAGCGTGAGGATGAGAAGCCACAAGTGCATCATCGCCCTCCGATGCGCTTCTAGACAAAAACTCATAAAGTGATTTCTCGTTCCTGGAGCAGCTTTGTGGTCATAAAGGGATTGACTATCTTATTTTCTAGAGGGATACACAATCATACCAATGGTTTGTGGGTGTAAAGGTTTCTGATAGGTTCCCTTTAAAAATGATTTCACTGGATCCACAGCTGGTCTACGCTTTCAGGTCCCATTATTGACACACCCATAACATGAAGTAGAGACTATTAGGAACAATTATGCAATTTGCAGGGCATTGGTAAGTTGATTATCAAATTTATTATTATTTCTAATCAATCTGAGCCCTTTTTCCATTTGACTGGAAAACCGATTTACAAAGTCATATGGCGTTATCAATAAGGTTATAAAATATATAAAAACATGTAATTTTCCCATTTGAACAAATATATTAACCACTTTAATTAGGATAGAAAAAATAATGAAACTGACAAAACACTTGTGATACCACAGTAGTTTCTCACTTCAATTCATTTTCAAAGAAATTGGCAGCAACAATGAATAGCACATGAATGATAAGTGACAAAATAAATTTCGGTCACTAAAAAACCTATTCCTGTCCAAGGTGCTAGTGTAAGAAAAAATATTGCTATATAGCAGCCTGTGCCATTAAATTCACAGTAGCTATAAATCACATACTAAACTGAACAGCAGGATTCCTCACAGCGGCTCATTTTAAAGTGTGCTCAATATTGTTGTATCCATTTCAATCAATAAAATGACATATGTTACATCCCCATGGGCCACAAACATGCTAAATCCAATCGTGAAGTCCGGAAGCTGCAATGCCACTTGTGCTGCTGTCAGCTGTCTGTCTCTTTAAATGCAGACTGCTTAGGGATCAGTGGAGCATTTCAGGCTTTCACATGTGACTTAACAACAGGAAAATTCAAAGCTTATCTTTCTATGGTACCCAAGTCTGCAAATGTGGTGAGAGGAAAAAAGCAGTGGTATAGCTGGGAGAGACACAGCTGCATGGATTACAGTCAAGGCAAAAACACTGGTAATAAAATGACTTGGCATTAAGAACATAATCCTTTTACTGGAATTATATGTGAATTGTAATGTCCATGGTATAAGATTTCCTTTCCAATAAAACATTTGCCGTCCAAGATAATTATGTGTTTTTGGCCTCTCTAGTATATTTGTGTTAACACATACTGTGGGGTAAATAAGTGTTTGATACACTGCCGATTGTGCAACTTTTCCCACCTACAAAGAGTGAAAAGGTCTGTAATTTTTATCGTAGGTACACTTCAACTTGTGAGAGACAAAATCTTATTAAAAAAATCTAGAATATCACATTGTATGATTTATACATAATTTGCATTTTATTGCATAAAATAAGAATTTGATACAATAGAAAAAACAGAACTTAATATTTGGTACAGAAACCTTTGTTTGCAGTTACAGAGGTCAGATGTTTTCTATAGTACTCGACCATGTTTTCAGATATTGCAACAGGGATTTTGATCCACTCCTCCATACAGATCTTCTCCAGATCATTCAGGTTTCGGGGCTGTCGCTGGGCAACATTGAGTTTCAGCTTCATCCAAAAAGGGTTCAGGTAAGGAGACTGGCTAGCAGGACCTTGAAATGCTTCTTACAGAGCCACTCCTTAGCTATGTGTTTCAGGTCATTGACATGCTGGAAGACCCAGCAATGACCCATCTTCAATACTCTTACTGAGGGAAGGCGGTTGTTGGCCAAAACCTTGTGATACATGATCCCCTCAAAACAGTGCAGTCTTCCTGTCGTCTTTGCAGAAAAGCACCCCAAAGTATCATGTGTATCCTACCATGCTGTATGTTTGGGATGGTGTTCTTGGGGCTGAATTTATTCTTCCTCCAAACATGTTGAGTGGAGTTGATACCAAAAAGTCTTATTTTGGTCTCATATGACCACATGACCTTCTCCCATGCCTCCTCTGGATCAGCCAGATGGTCATTGGAAAGCTTCAAATGTGCCTGGACATGTGCTCGCATGAGCATGGGGACCTTGCATACCCTGCAGGATTTTAATCCATGACAGTGTAGTGTGTTACTAACATTAATGTTTGACACTGTGATCCTAGCTCAGGTCTTTGAGCAGGTCCTCCCATGTAATTCTGGTCTGATTCCTGACCTTTCTCAGAATGATCGTTACCCCAAGATGCAATATTTTGCATGGAGCCCAAGACTGAGGAAGATTGACAATCTCTTGTATTTCTTCCATTTTCTAATAATTATGCCAACAGTTGTTGCCTCTCACCAAGCTGCTTGCCTATTGTTCTGTAGTCCACCTCAGCCTTGTACAGGTCTATAATTTTGTCCCCGATGTCCTTAGACAGCTCTTTGATCTTGGCCATGGTACAGACGTTGGAGAGTGACTGACTATGTGGACAGGTGTCTTTTATACAAGTAACGAGTTCAAACAGGTGCAATTAATTACAGGTAATGAATGCTGAGCAGGAGGACTTAAAGAAAAACTAACAGGTCTGTGAGAGCCAGAATTCTTGTTGGTTGGTAAGTGATTAAATGCTTACTTCATGCAATACAATGCAATTTAATTATTTAAAAATCATTTAATGTGATTTTCTCTTTTTTATGTTTAGATTCTGTCTCTCGCAGAAAACTTGCAAAATCGGCACTTATTTTACCCACTGTAGTACTCAGTATCAGTGGAATTAGATTGTAAGGGCTCATTCCCATTTGCGATGAAATCGGATGAATGCAATCAGATAAAAAAACGGATTGAATTCGGACCAATGTTATTCTATGATTGTGTGTTCATCTGCATTTTTTTCCCAGCTCAGATCGGATCACGATCAGACTAGAAAAAAATCGCAGCATGCCGCGATTGTAATCAGAATTTGGATTGCATCCAGCAATAGAGGCCTATGGGTGCGAGAAAAAAATCCCACAGCACTTGGACCATGCGAATGCTGTCCGATTTTTACACACCGATCGCATTTGAAAAGCCGGCAATTCATATGCGGCTACAGTAAAATCACTCTGATAGGTTAGAATAGAATAGATATAATCGATATGTGTGTGTCACTTACATCTATATATCCCTCTGCTGATTTTGAAAACTGCGCTGAAGCCCATGCCATTTTTTTCCAAAATATAATCTTTTATTAATTAAATACATGTACAGTAATTTGTACACACACTGAACTAACTGTATTTGTCACTGACATCTATATATCTACGTATTTTATTTGTCTTTACTGTACGTAGTCCATTTCTACTATACTGTCAGCTCTTGCTATGATTTTACACTACCGCGGGTGCTGAATTACCGGCTTTTCTTCTATCTATCTATGTAATATAAATACATATACTGTATATGCAGTACAGACCAAAAGTTTGGACACACCTTCTCATTTAAAGATTTTTCTGCATTTTCCTGACTATGAAAATTGTACATTCACACTGCAGGCATCAAAACTATGAATTAACACATGTGGAATGTTATATTTACCAAAAGAGTGTCAAACAACTGAAATTATTTCTTATGTTCTAGGTTCTTCAAAGTAGCCACCTTTTGCTTTGATGACTGCTTTGCACACTCTTGGCATTCTCTTGATGAGCTTAAAGAGGTAGTCACCGGGAATGGTTTTCAATTCACAGGTGTGCCCTGTCAGGTTTAATAAGTGGGATTTCTTGCCTTATAAATGGGGTTGGGACCATCAGTTGTGTTGTGCAGAAGTCTGGTGGATACACAGCTGATAGTCTACTGAACAAACTGTTAGAATTTGTATTATGGCAAGAAAAAAGCAGCTAAGTAAAGAAAAACGAGTGGCCATCATTACTTTAAGAAATGAAGGTCAGTCAGTCCAAAAAATTGTGCAAACTTTGAAAGTGTCCCCAAGTGCAGTGGCAAAAACCATAGGGCTACAAAGAAACTGGCTCATATGAAGACCAAGAGTCATCTCTGCTTCTGAGGATAAGTTTCTCTGAGTCACCAGCCTCAGAAATCGCAGGTTAAAGGGACTCTGTCACCTGAATTTGGAGGGAGCAATTTTCAGCCATAGAGGCGGGGTTTTCGGGTGTTTGATTCACCCTTTCCTTAGCCGCTGGCTGCATGCTGGCTGCAATATTGGATTGAAGTTCATTCTCTGTCCTCCGCAGTACACACCTCCGCAAAGATCCAGTTCTCTTCTGTAGCCCTATATCTAAATACTCTGATCAGGACAAAGTGGTTTCTCTGTGCTTCCTCTTGTACTTAGGGCCCATGTCCTTCCAAGACCCAATTTTAAATGACACCTCCGAGTTCTGGAACCATATCTTGCCGTGTATGGGCACAGTGCTGGCTATCATATATCTGCCATAGAGAAGTCAGGAAGGTGGGGGAGTAGTGTTCTGCTTTGGCACACATCATTATCTTACAGTAGACTGCAGCGCTAGAACATACAAACTTGAAATACGAAATTTGAACTGCATTACTGCACTAGAAATATGAAAAATGAGAGCGTTTAGCGCATAAAAATGGCCAATTTTATGTGTACCTGGTAGCCACTTTACGGCATCTCTCTTATACCAGGTCCTACGCTTGCCTTACCTCGCTGAGAATAAACGTCTCCATCTGAATGGGTACATGTGAAACCTCTTCCTAGACTAAAATTCTCTCTCTCTATGGAGGGGTATTGGACCTGCTGTAATTAAAACACCTGTGGCTAGAAGGCGGAGTGCACGATCAGAAGGCTAGAGAATACATTTCAAAAACCTGACCTGCACATCCAAACATAGACTAAGTGTGAACAGGTGCTGAACCTAGAGTCGCCAACTCGTATATAGTTAAATAAATAAGGCAGCACACTGCAGTGCTAGAACATACAAACTTGAAATACGAAATTTGAACTGCATTACTGCACTAGAAATATGAAAAATGAGAGCGTTTAGCGCATAAAAATGGCCAATTTTATGTGTACCTGGTAGCCACTTTACGGCATCTCTCTTATACCAGGTCCTACGCTTGCCTTACCTCGCTGAGAATAAACGTCTCCATCTGAATGGGTACATGTGAAACCTCTTCCTAGACTAAAATTCTCTCTCTCTATGGAGGGGTATAGATACCCACCACCTCCTTCACAGGTAGCATATACAGGGAGTAGTCACAGTTATGATCAGAGTGAATGACTATAGGACTAATCTGCATCAAATGATTGAATGCACCATTTTAGCACATATTCTCTCTCTCCTCCCCATGGATTGCAGTCACCACTCTTCAATATTCCACATTTATGTCACATTTCTGAGCACTGGTAACATTCAGCATGGAAATGATCACATTGTCAGAGACAATGGACTGTATTCTCATCACTCACACCTAATGATTCTGTCCCTAGGGCGATTTCCTTCCCTTTTATCTGCACATGTAATGTATGGTTTATACATACGCTACAAACCAGACATAAAAAGCAAAAAGCTGCAATTTAGCAGAATGTTCTACCTTCTACAGCAGGAAATCTTCATCCAGACATTGCTCCCTCTGTTCCGTATTCTCATCCGCTTAGGTCCTGCGCTGCCATTGTTATCCACCTGCTGATAAACTTTAGGATTTTGAGTAATGAAAATCGCCACAGGGATGTGAAGATGAAGCAGCAGCTTCGGTGTGAGGCTCAGATAACCCAGCAATGGCTGTCGTGAGCTTCTGTTTCCAAAATTGACTTTGCTGGAGGAGAGAAGTCCTTTCTAAACCTTGCTTTTGGGAGACTGGAATGTTTCTACCTTCTTTTCTTCAGACCTCCTCCTTCTTAATCCTTATTCACACCGCACAGCATTAACAAAAGCTCAAGTTTCCCTTGTGTGGCAGAGAGCAATTTATTTCTGTAAAATGAGAGCTGCTTATTCAGTGTTAAGGGGCAGAATGCTGGCATGTGGCAATCCCTGGCTCACAGGCACAGAACTCTTACTATGGCAACATGAGAGGTCACATACTGCCCACCAGCTTGTTACATCTTGCACCGCGGATGTTTGTGTGTTACAGACATCAGCCACGGCATACACCATTGGTGGCTTTCAGAATACGTGAAAGAATATATTTAATTTAGGATATAAATGGGTATGGAAAATGGTGGATTTAATTCAGGCACATTAACAATGTGAAATAATTATTTCTAGATTCAAAATTTGTGCAAGTTATTTAATCTATTTTATACATTTAATTTAGAAAATTTGAATAGGTAGCGAACATTTGGTCTGCATAGATCCGCATGCGTCTTGCGTACCTATCTTTAACATGGTGTACGCAGGGACATGCGTTTGCTTCAGATCGAATGCTGATGTGTATGCATGCATTGTTTCACGGTGTGCGGCAGGGTCCGGCGAGCGGAAGCCATCAATTATGCGCAGTCATCCGCATTACTGTCTATGGCAACAAATTGGTACGCAAGGACATGCATATGCATGCCTTTGATACGCATGTGGAGCACCCCCGTGGGCCGTGGGGTACTCGATACCGGGCCCTTCGGTTCTCAAGGAGGATGTCACGGTGGCTGGCCCGGTCCCTGACCCTCGGGAGGTCCGTTGAAAAAGGGGGAAAGGTCTTTAAAGGGGAAATGTTCGTGACGCCACCTGTGGTATTCGGTCAGGGTGACCGGCGCTGCTTAGGCATCCGCTGGGGTGATGTTTATGGCAGCTAGATGGTATACCTTCCCACAGGTGAAGTGTGCCCCCAGGGCTTCCCAGTGCATAGATGGTGGATGGTGTGAGGCATAATGAAGAACGAGGACACAAGGTTGCAGTCTCTTTACCTTTTTACTGAAGGCTTCAGCGTCCACAGTCCAGAGCACCAGATCATAGGGCAGGCAGAGTCCGGCCGGTTGGGAGGCAAGTCCAGAGTCCCCCTGTCCAGGTGGAAATCAGTAGCCTTCCTCTAGCGCCTGGGTGTTGTAGTACCTTATTGCAGAGCCTCTCATAAGGTCCTCACAACTGTTGTAGATGTTCTAGATGTTATGTCTCTCTCTGTCCCCCAGATGGATAGGACAAACCCGTATGACTGGTGGCTTGAGGCTTTTTACAGGGACTCTAGCATGCCCCGGCCTCCGAGGGGTGCCACTGTGTCTCCTGGGTGTGGGGCGGATCAGTAACTTGCAATTAGCTGTCCTGCCGGTCTCTGGAGCAAGGCATAAAGGACTGTTGCTCCCTCGGTATTCCGGCTACCGGATCCTGCACCTCAGAAGGAGGCAGCCTGTGCAGGGCAGAACTCCTTCTGGTTTCCACTCCTTTTGCTAAGACTTCTTCTCATGCTCTACAATACAGTTCACTGTTCATGTCTCTTTCTTGGGAGCTGCCACACGTGGGGCAGGCGCAGCTCCGTGGCCTTCTGTCTAGGCCTCTGACAGGATCCCACCCCTGTCAGGAACTAACTACCTGAGCGGAGCTCAGGCAGCAACTAACTGGGTGATGCCCAGCCAGCTTCTGACTAACTCCCTATCCAGACCACCAGTTTTTCCTAATTGTGAAGAGTGCCCTAGTAAATAGGAGCATAGCTCCCCCTGGTGGACTGGATTATGAAATGCGTTGTGTGTTGGTGTTATCTGGTAGTGAGATCTCCTTTATTGCCTCCAAACATAACATCACTCCCCCTAGAGGAGAATGATATTACTACAATGACCAGGACCCTGGGGCGCTGCACATGCGTAGTTCAGAATGAGTAGGTCCAGGAACTGGTTTCATCCCCCCCAAAACAAAGCTGTATAAAAGGAAGTGTGGAAACTGCAAGGCCATTACTTTCAAGACTCTGGATCTGACAACAACACTGGCTATGTAAGTATAGAACCTTTGAAAATGTCTGTCCCACTGCAGTCTGTACTTTGTACTAATTTTTTTTCTGATCCTTTTAGACTGGTTGTCTCTCCTGGTGCTGCCATCTGTCCTGGTGCTGCCGTCTGTCCTGGTGCTGCCGTCTCTCCTGGTGCTGCTGTCCTGGTGAGGACAACACAGTCTATGCAAGTATAGAAGCTTTGAAAATGTCTGTCTCTCTCACTGCTTTTTCTGTTTCTTTTAGGCCAGTTGTCTCTCCTGTTGCTGCCGGCTGTCCTGGTGCTGCCATCTCTCCTGGTGCTACTGTCCTGGTGAGGACAACACTGTCTATATAAGTATAGAAGCTTTGAAAATGTCTGTCTCACTGCTTTTACTGCTCCTTGTAGACTGGTTGTATCTCCTGGTGCTGCCATCTATCCTGGTGCTGCCATCTGTCCTGGTGCTGCCGTCTGTCCTGGTGCTGCCATCTGTCCTGGTGCTGCCGTCTGTCCCTGTCCTGTGCTGACTGTTGAGCTGTTGGACTACTGCCTGTAATGTAAGTATTGGTGTCCATTGTTTTGTTTTTTTGGCTACATTGTGTTTGGCTCTTAGCAAGTTTAATTTTTCTTATCTGTTCTTTTCTGTGGTGTTTCAGTTGATTGCAGCTTGCTCTTCAACCATGTCCTCAAGGGAAGAAATTACTGCTTCCCAAGGTGGACATGACACCGATTATGTAATCAGATTTGCTATACTGATTGGTATGCATTGACTGGCAATACTATACACGTGTTAAATTATGTGATTTATTTACAGGTACCTTCCAGTGATGAAGAGCAGAAACAGTCGAGTGGAAATTAATCTTCCCAGGGTCGTTGGGCTCATGTGTCTCGGGAGGAAAGATGGGGTGTAAGTAGTCTTTTCATCAGAGTTGTAATTGAATTTGTTTTCAGCTTTACTTAAAATTCTTTTGTTTTATTTGATCTATAGGTTCCACAACGGGAAGAAGCCAAACAGGACATTGACAACAAGCAACTAATTAACCTTCTGCAAGAGCGAGTACCGTTGTGGGACACCCGTGATAGTCAGCACTCCGACATTGTTGTGATTTGACAACTCTGGGAAGAAGTGGCCAGATCACTGCTACGCAGCATTTTTTAACATCATGCATAAGATGATGCGGATAAAAAACGCTGCGTAGGCATGCATTTGCATGCATTTTTGCGATGATACGCTGTGCACACAAACGCTAACATGAACCTAGCCTTAATGAGTAATGGCTTACTTATTTGGTAAAATGCCTCCTTTACTTGCCATTTCCACACAATTTTTTCGCCAATATGGCGAGGAATACAGCACAACATTGCCCAACCACTGCTTGCGCATCAAATGCTGGTAGCACAATGCAGTATATCCAATGATCACCCAATACATCTAGGACATCTAGGACAAGATATGCTCATATGATACTGGCCCTACAAAGAATCCATTAGCCTCTGATAGCCGAATAGTGCAATGCGGAATATGTACAAATACTATGAAATAGTAACTGTAGAGAGTCTTAAAGTATGCCAATTTTATCACACTGGTTTATGCTGGATAAAGTTTAGCACTTTTCTCTGACTGTTCATTACCTATTGGATGGCTTACTTTCTTGAGTCAAAATTTTGTTGCAATATTGGAAGATATTGCAATATTTAGGCTATGTTCACACGTTGCGGATTTTGATGCATTTCCACAGCGTTTTTGGATGCCCAGAATTGCATCAAATCTGCAGTGCAGTGCATAAGCAGTGTTAGTCAATGGGAAATTGACAATTTGTGTGCACATGCTGTGGAAAAAAACGCGTGGATTTGCAACGTTTTATTTTACGCAGCATGTCAATTCTTTTTTGCAGATCTGCAGCATTTCTGCACCCATTGACTTCCATTCATTCAGTCAAATCCGCAGCAAAACCGCAGGTTTAAAAAGATCTGCGGTTTTGCTGCGGAGTTGTATGTGAGAAACACTGCAGATAGGGAGGAGGAAGAGTGTGTGGGCGGAGTGTGGGTGGAGACTATGTGTGTGAGCAGAGACTGTGTGTGCTGAGAAGGTGTGCATGTCTGTGTGCGAATGTTTGTATCTGTATGTGTCTGTGTGTGCGGGGGGGGGGTCTGCGGGGTGTGTGCGGGGCTGTGTTTGTGTGCGGGTCTGTGTGTAGGTAGGCATCGTCCAATGGGACTACTAGTTCCACCTGGCTATGCCTGCTACAGTGACAGCTAGCCAATGATGGGACAACAGTAGTCCCATCATCTGGCTACTGTGTAAAAAAAACCACATACACACATAAACACATACAGTACATACAGAACATACAACATACAGTATATACTCACCAAACAGCTAATCCTTGACTCCCTCCATCACACATAAAAAAATAAATAAAATAAACCAACAGTTTACTCCCTGTTCCAATGTAATCAATTTAATAATGAGTGTCCCACGACGATCTTCCATGGAGAGCTGTCACATCGGCAGGGTGGCATACTTTGGTACAGGGGTGGGCTCCTCTGCTGACTTTCAGACATTGTTATTTGGCGCAAAGTATTTACTGGTGTAAATGTAGGACAGGGACACTGAATATTTTAACTAGGATCATACATGTCAACAAATTGGTATTGTCAGTGCCAGGCATTGAAGGATTTCACGGCATAGACTAAACAGCGGTGGCGCAGTGAGAGATAATTTTGCAAGTGGTAGAGCACAGTTTGAGCTGGGGGGGGCACTCTCTCGTGCCCGGCGGCACTGGCCCAAGGTCCCTCATGTTACAACGGCGTGTCTGACCTTGGGTGCGCGCCACCACCACCAGAGGCACTTCATTGTACTATGAGGGACCCGGTGCCAGTGCCGTCGACCAAAAGTGGGCACACCCACCTCTTCAGACAAACGGCACTCTCACGGGTGCTTGCGCCAAGTGGCGAGACCACGGCCCCATGGGGGGAGTCAGCTCCTTTAGGGAGGTGTAAACATGTCGTATGCTGGACATACAGCAGCTGCAAATTAAGAGATTGGAACAGTCAGTAAGACCAGTCCAAAAACAAGACCTTTTTACAGGAAAGCTAGGTGTCAGCCGGGAAATGTGGGGCAAAATAATTCGAAATCCATGAGTGATTCATTTTAATGAAGGTTAGATCATCAACATTTTGGGTAGCCAGACGAGTCCTTTTTTTCGGTCAGTATTGAACCAGCAGCACTGTATATTCTTTCTGATAGCACACTAGCTGCTGAGCAAGCGAGCTCCTGCAATGCATATTCGGACAATTCAGGTCAGGTGTCTATTTTGGATGCCCAGTAATCAAATGGGAATGACGGGTGAGGGAGAACATCGATAGGGGAGGAAAAATAGTAACCATACTGGAAAAATGTTGTCTCCTGTAACTTTGAATTGATGCTGCAGTACCTGTCCTGTCTGCGGTCATTGCGGAATCACTCCACAACCTGGTCAGAAAACCCCTCTGTCCAACGCCACTTCTGATTTGTGCACCTCTAACACCTCTGCCCTGTTGCCCCTGCAGCTCGTGTGAGAACCATCCCTGGCGCTGTGTGCTGGGAATGCCTGAATCAAATGGTCAACAAGAGTTGCTTGTTTGGTTGCCAATATTTGTTCAAGGTTCTCATGTGGCATGATATTTTACAGTTTCCCCTTATAGCGTGGATCCAGGAGGCAGGCCAACCAGTAATTGTCATCGGTCATCATTTTTATAATGCGGGGGTCCCTTTTTAGGATATGCAAGGCATAATCCGCCATGTGGGCCAATGTTCCAGTTGTCAATTCACTGCTTGTGCTGGGTTGAGGAGCACTTTCTTGCAAATCAACATCACTTGTTTCCCTCAAAAACCCTGAACCTGGCCTTGCAACGCCACCAGTTTCTATTGCCCCCCGAGAAGCTTCCTCATCCAAAAAATACTCATCCCCATCATCCTCCTCGTCCTCCTCCTCCTCTTCGCCCGCCACCTCATCCAGTAGACTTCCCTGACCAGACAATGGCTGACTGTCATCAAGGCTTCCCTCGTCCTCGGCTGCAGACGCCTGCTCCTTTATGTGCGTCAAACTTTGCATCAGCAGACGCATATGGGGGATGCTCATGCTTATTATGGCGTTGTCTGCACTAACCAGGCGTGTGCATTCCTCAAAACACTGAAGGACTTGACACAGGTCTTGTAGCTTCGACCACTGCACACCTGACAACTCCATGTCCGCCATCCAACTGCCTGCACGTGTATGTGTATCCTCCCATAAATACATAACAGCACGCCTCTGTTCGCACAGTCTCTGAAGCATGTGCAGTGTGGAGTTCCACCTTGTTGCAACGTCGATGATTAGGCGATGCTGGGGAAGGTTCAAAGATCGCTGATGGTTCTGCATACACCTGGAGTGTACGGGCGAACGGCGGATGTGCGAGCAAAGTCTGCGCACTTTCAGGAGCAGATTGGGTAACCTCGGATAACTTTTCAGGAAGCACTGCACCAGTAGGTTTAAGGTGTGAGCCAGGCAAGCAATGTCTTACAGTTGTGAAAGGGCTATGGCAGCCATAAAATTCCTTCCGTTATCACTCACTACCTTGCCTGCCTCAAGATGTACACTGCCCAGCCATCACTGAGTTTCTTGCTGCAAGAACTCGGACAGAACTTCCGCGGTGTGTCTGTTGTCGCCCAAACACTTCATTGCCAATACAGCCTGCTGACGCTTGCCACTAGCTGTTCCATAATGGGACACCTCGTGTGCAACAGTGGCAGCTGCGGATGGAGTGGTCGTGCGACTGCGGTCTGTGGACGAGCTCTCGCTTCTGCTGGAGGATGAGCAGGAGGAGGAGGGGGCGAACGCCTACAGCCAACTGTTTCCTAGACCGTGGGCTAGGCAGAACTGTCCCAATATTGCTGTCCCCTGTGGACCCTGCATCCACCACATTAACCCAGTGTGCGGTGATGGACACGTAACGCCCCTGGCCATGCCTACTGGTCCATGCATCTGTTGTCAGGAATCCAAGAGAAAAGAAACGGCAGCACTCACCAGTCTTGATGGCAGGTAATGCTTTATTGGTGCATATTCTTCACGGCTCGGGGGTGCATATATACAGAGAGGTTTGCAGGTAAAACGACGGCCGTTTCGCGCTACTCGAGCGCTTCAACAGGTCTGTGAGGGAACGGACATGACGCTGGGGAGAAATACCTGCCAAGACAGGTCCTCACCCCGCCCCGTGCCGCCCACTCACGGCATAAACAAATGTATAACACATAAAAACAATTTAAAAACAAATGAAGGAAAGACCTAAGTGCTTGTTGTTACAAAATGAACTATGATTAATGTTGTAAATATGATAGTAATTATACTGATGATACTACTAGATCCAACATCTCACAAACTTAGTGGCCCTAAATGCATAATAATTGTAGTCAGGTCTCTACCACTTCTGAAGCACTACAACGAACGAATGTTGTACATGAAACAGGCTGTGAAGTATCGGCAACCTTATAATAATAAGGGTACTAGAGCTATCTTAAAGGCAGAAAAGAACGTGTTTACATATATCACCAAAATTTTAGAAACCTACTAAGCATATTTTCAACCCGACATAAACTTACAAAACATAGTATAAACCTATTAAATGCTCTGGCTCTATATAATGGATATGCCCACGGGAACAAATGAGGGTCTTAACACTGAGATATATATATATATGTGCCTATCGAACTGTACTTATGAAGGCACCACAGCTTACTCCTATGTATATGATTAGATAAAATCTACAAAATAAATGTAAATATATAATCTATAGGAAAATGGACATGTCTAACTTCTCATTTAGACCTAAAGGACCCATTGCTCCCGTCTTCATTATCCACCTGGCCTCTTTTCTTAAGAGTTGGTTATGGAGATCTCCCCCTCTCTCAGGTTTTGACACCCTTTCTATGCCAGCAAATGACAAAACACTAGGGTTGCCTTCATGGGCTTCCCGGATGTGATTTATGAGTCTAGGGACTCCTTTCCCTGATGTAATAGATTTAAAGTGTTCCCTAACACCTGTTGTCAGGTGCACCTTTCTACTCACAGATTGCCTGAGTGCATGGACAATACGGTCTATTACATGCTGGTGGAGGGCTGGGATGGCTTTTCTCGAAAAGAAGTGTCAACTAGGTAGCTTGTAGCATGGTACAGCGTAGTCCATCAGAGCTTTGAAAGCTTTGCTTTCAACTAACCTCAATTCAATAGCATACATAGTCTGTCTTGGTTGTATAGATCATATATCATATATTAATTATACTGGCCATGTCAACCAAGGCAGGCCTAGGACCTCAAATGGACAACTGCACATATATATAATAATAACAAAAAGCACCAAAAACGCAGTCAAAAAACGTCCAGTTAATGCAAGGTAAAAAACAACTTTATTGAATTAAAAACACACAGGTGCACAGCATGGCGGGCAAACAAATCCCCTACACAAGCCCGCACACACATCTCACATAGAGGGATCAGGCTGTAGTGCTACAATGTTCATTATGGACAAAATACATCAAAAGTCCATATGTGCTGAGATAGCATCAATGAAAAAGTCCATCAATAATATATGTGACCCTATAAGCAAATGTCTAATACATAGTACATACCACAGTGGTGAGTCACAGAATATGTGCACAGCAGCCCCGTCCTCCCCGACGCGCATTTCGGCGGGTGGCCTTCCTCAGGGGGGTGCCAGAGACAAGAGGGGCACCGATTAAATAGCTCATAATGCGGAAATGGCGGCGCTCACGTGCCCAGCCGCACCGCAACATCCACATCCGGTCCGCACGGCCTGCGGGACCGGAAACACACGGGCCCCATGTGATCCGTCCCACAAGGCATAGCGAGAGCCAGAGAGGAGAGCGGCGCGACTGCGCACGCGCGAATAACAACCGCAGCCATATTGGAGAAGGGCAAATGTGCTGGCATGTAAATAAAGCCAGAGCCGTTCAAATACAGAGCGCGCATACCACTGGCCGCCATATATAAAATACATAGACAAAAACAAATAACTAAACTATGACGCTATAGTGACCGACGATATGGGACATAATCCACATATATGGCCAATGGATAAACACATATCAAAGTAACACAAATATATATATATATATATATATATATATATATATATACAGATCAGCCACAGACAATACAGCACCCATAGTCATTATACCTGCCCATCTCAAAGTACAGAACCTCTCAGATAGAATAAACACCGATACATATACATACAAACATCAGCAATAATGGTAATAATACATAATAAATGAAAAGTAAACGCTGATATAAATAGTCCATGATATATATCTCTTTCTTGAGATAATGTACAATAGGAGATGTTGATGTCCGTTAAGATGTTAAACCAATATTCAACGTAGATGCAGGTTCTTCATATGAACAGCCCGGGTGATTATCCCATACCCAGTCACAAGCCGGAAACAAGCTAAGAACTGAAAAACAATAAAACGCAGATTAAAAACAAATAAAGATAGCGGATGCGGAGCAGTACAGAGGAAACGATGCGCAGCAGTCCGGCGACTACAGGAACGGGGCGAACGACAATCCCTCATTCAATCCATGGGGTTGGACAGTATGCAAACGCCAAATCCAGCGTGTTTCAAGCATGCCAAGTCTCTTAGAAAGACGGCCGCCTCTTATGTTGATCCTGAGGGCATCAATTCCCCTCACTTTCAACATCGTGGCATCACAGTTATGATATGCCTTAAAGTGCCTCGGCAGTGTTTTTAGTGTGGTCGCATCCATGTGGCCGGCGGCCGCCTGTATCCCCAACACATGCTCCCTCACGCGGACTTTCAACTGGCGGGTAGTAAGGCCAACGTATATAAGTCCGCAGGGGCATGTAGCATAATAAACAACATACCTAGTGGTACAGGTGATCGGTTGTCTAATGGAGAACCTCCTTGCACCACTAGAATCAAAGAAAAAGTCACTTTTTTCGATGTTGGGGCAGGCGACACATCGACCACATGGAAAACAACCAACACTAGGCGTAAACTTATCCAAGAAGGTCACAGGAGGCCGTCCCTCATAGTGGCTATGGACCAATTGGTCCCTAAGGTTAGTGGCACGCCTGAAAGTGATAGATGGTTTTTTGGGGATAAACTTCTTGATTATCGGATCAACTAGAAGTATAGGCCAGGCTTTATCTAAGGCTCTCCTAATCTGATTAGTCTTAGAATTATACGTAGTGATGAACCTAATATTGTTGGTGTTATTAGTTCTATTTAATTGTCCATACTGACTGCCATAAAGCAAGTCATGGCGTGTAGCATGTTTCGCCCTCTGGTATGCCTTCTTGATGGATCTACCACTATAGCCCCTTGCCATAAACCGCATCCTCAGTTCCCCAGCTGTTTTTTCAAAATCACTATCAGTGGAGCAGATACGACGTAAACGAAGGAACTGCCCCACCGGAATGGATCGTATCATATGCTGGGGATGACCTGAGGAGGCGTGCAAAAGGGTATTAGTAGAGGTTGGTTTACGGAAAATGTCCGTACAAAGAGTTCCATTAGGGTCCCTCTTAATCGTCACATCTAGAAAATCAATAGATATATCACTCCACACAAATGTCAAGTGAATGTTCATATCGTTGCTGTTCAAGGAGGAGATGTACTGAGCAAGGTCGACGGACGTGCCCTGCCAGACGAAGAAGATATCATCAATATAACGCGTCCATAAAGGGACACGGTCAATTGATCCCTGTTCGCCGGACAGGAGGAGGTCCCTCTCCCACAGCCCCAGGAAAAGACCGGCATAGGAGGGCGCAAAGGCCGCTCCCATGGCAGTCCCCTGGAGCTGAAGGTAGAAGGACCCCTTAAAAACAAAAAAGTTATGAGTGAGGGTGAACTCTAAAAGTTCCAGCAGAAGCGATCTCATACCAATGGACAAAGTAGATGACTCCAAAAAATATCTAACGGCACCAATGCCGTCTCTGTGCCTAATATTGGTATATAGAGATTCGACATCCGCCGAAACCAATAGAGAATCACCCTCCAAACACAGTCCGTCGACCCTGCGCAGCACATCCCCTGTATCCTTAAGAAAGGAAGGAAGGCTAGTAACTAGCGGTTGTAGGTGGAAATCTATCCACCTATTAACATGCTCCAGTAGATTTCCCCGTCCAGAGATGATAGGTCGACCCGGGGGTGACGAGATGTTTTTATGAATTTTGGGGAGCAAGTACAGGGTCGGAACCGTAGGTTCCGTAACCACCAGAGCTGTAGCCAGATCTTTGGTGATAACGTCGTTCCGTAGGGCCCGCTGGATAATGGAGTCTAATTGGGCACGATATGCAGACAGAGGATTGTATGTAAGTTTCTTATAACAGATGTTGTTATTCAACTGCCTGTATGCCTCTCTCTCATACATATCCACGGGCCACAGAACGACGTTACCACCTTTATCAGCCGGTTTCACAACTATATCGGGAAGATTTTTAATATATGTCAATCTTTCCCTCTCTTGTGAGGAAAGATTATCCCGTCCACCAAAATTATGAATATTGGACAAATCCTCCGTCACCACCCGGACGAATAAGTCAATGCTAGAGCATGATGATAGAGGGGGAAATCTACTGGAGCGTGGACGAATAGATGGAGGAACCTTACCTCCCGGATGTACATGTTCCACCGCCAACTCCTCCAGAATCAATAGCGCATTCTGTTCCTCTTCTGTAGGAAACAATAGATGTAGTTCATTGTTAAAGTAGTACCTCTTGAACAACAACGATCTAGCGAACAAATGAAGATCTTTAATAGTATTAAATAGATTAAACCCAGATGTGGGAGAAAAAGAAAGACCCTTCTCCAAGAGTTGAAGATCCACCTCAGACAATACATGGTTACTTAGGTTAATCACCTTATTATCCTTTTTAGATGTCATAGATGTCAAATTGCTTCTCCTATATGGATGATACGAGTGATCCCGTAGTCTACCACCATCTATCACGTCAGTGGTGGACACAGATGTAGATGAAAGCTCCGATCATCCACTTAAAGATGATAATGATATATTCGATCCAGTCCGATGCAGGTGTTGATGATCACTATTTCTCCACAGATAAACTCTCTTTGACTGATAGTCCTTAGTGTCTCTCCCAAATTTAGTCAGCTGACTATCCTGGATTTCTTTGGCTAGTGCATCCATAGACTTATCCAAATCACTATCAAAGGATTGCAGTTTATCTGGGGGACACCCTGCCCTCACCTCTATCTGTGCAGTGTCTATCTTTTTATCCAGATCAGTAATCCCTGTAGTGTTAAGATTAATGAGTAATTGCATAAGTGTGAGGGAGCACAGTGTGCATGCATCCTCCCATTGTGATATAAAATTCGTATCCTCCACTACAAACGAAGGTATTACCCTAACCCTAAGGCCCCTCGGAATCATCTTATTCCTAATATACTTTTCCAAGAATAATCTGTTCCACCACAGCCGAGAACGCTTTAGTAACATAGTCTTAATGGACTGAAGTCTATCGTCCCATCCCGAGTCGCCCGACTGCTGCGCACCAGTCCCACCATCACCAAACACCTGGTCAACCTGGTTTAGCCAAACTTTCTCTTTGGCCCGATAGTCCATAGTGTAGACCACGAAACCTGTGCATAACACAGTAACAATTAGACACAATTCAATAGCATACATAGTCTGTCTTGGTTGTATAGATCATATATCATATATTAATTATACTGGCCATGTCAACCAAGGCAGGCCTTTGACCTCAAATGGACAACTGCACATATATATAATAATAACAAAAAGCACCAAAAACGCAGTCAAAAAACGTCCAGTTAATGCAAGGTAAAAAACAACTTTATTGAATTAAAAACACATAGGTGCACAGCATGGCGGGCAAACAAATCCACCACACAAGCCCGCACACACATCTCACATAGAGGGACCGGGCTGTAGTGCAACAATGTTCATTATGGACAAAATACATCAAAAGTCCATATGTGCTGAGATAGCATCAATGAAAAAGTCCATCAATAATATATGTGACCCTATAAGCAAATGTCTAATACATAGTACATACCACAGTGGTGAGTCACAGAATATGTGCACAGCAGCCCCGTCCTCCCCGACGCGCTTTTCGGCGGGTGGCCTTCCTCAGGGGGGTGCCAGAGACAAGAGGGGCACCGATTAAATAGCTCAAGTCTAAGAGACTTGGCATGCTTGAAACACGCTGGATTTGGCGTTTGCATACTGTCCAACCCCATGGATTGAATGAGGGATTGTCGTTCGCCCCGTTCCTGTAGTCGCCGGACTGCTGCGCATCGTTTCCTCTGTACTGCTCCGCATCCGCTATCTTTATTTGTTTTTAATCTGCGTTTTATTGTTTTTCAGTTCTTAGCTTGTTTCCGGCTTGTGACTGGGTATGGGATAATCACCCGGGCTGTTCATATGAAGAACCTGCATCTACGTTGAATATTGGTTTAACATCTTAACGGACATCAACATCTCCTATCGTACATTATCTCAAGAAAGAGATATATATCATGGACTATTTATATCAGCGTTTACTTTTCATTTATTATGTATTATTACCATTATTGCTGATGTTTGTATGCATATGTATCGGTGTTTATTCTATCTGAGAGGTTCTGTACTTTGAGATGGGCAGGTATAATGACTATGGGTGCTGTATTGTCTGTGGCTGATCTGTATATATATATATATATATATATATATATATATATTTGTGTTACTTTGATACAGTGGGGCAAAAAAGTATTTAGTCAGTCAGCAATAGTGCAAGTTCCACCACTTAAAAAGATGAGAGGCGTCTGTAATTTACATCATAGGTAGACCTCAACTATGGGAGACAAACTGAGAAATAAAAATCCAGAAAATCACATTGTCTGTTTTTTTATCATTTTATTTGCTTATTATGGTGGAAAATAAGTATTTGGTCAGAAACAAACAATCAAGATTTCTGGCTCTCACAGACCTGTAACTTCTTCTTTAAGAGTCTCCTCTTTCCTCCACTCATTACCTGTAGTAATGGCACCTGTTTAAACTTGTTATCAGTATAAAAAGACACCTGTGCACACCCTCAAACAGTCTGACTCCAAACTCCACTATGGTGAAGACCAAAGAGCTGTCAAAGGACACCAGAAACAAAATTGTAGCCCTGCACCAGGCTGGGAAGACTGAATCTGCAATAGCCAACCAGCTTGGAGTGAAGAAATCAACAGTGGGAGCAATAATTAGAAAATGGAAGACATACAAGACCACTGATAATCTCCCTCAATCAGGGGCTCCACGCAAAATCCCACCCCGTGGGGTCAGAATGATCACAAGAACGGTGAGCAAAAATCCCAGAACCACGCGGGGGGACCTAGTGAATGAACTGCAGAGAGCTGGGACCAATGTAACAAGGCCTACCATAAGTAACACACTACGCCACCATGGACTCAGATCCTGCAGTGCCAGACGTGTCCCAATGCTTAAGCCAGTACATGTCCGGGCCCATCTGAAGTTTGCTAGAGAGCATTTGGATGATCCAGAGGAGTTTTGGGAGAATGTCCTATGGTCTGATGAAACCAAACTGGAACTGTTTGGTAGAAACACAACTTGTCGTGTTTGGAGGAAAAAGAATACTGAGTTGCATCCATCAAACACCATACCTAATGTAAAGCATGGTGGTGGAAACATCATGCTTTGGGGCTGTTTCTCTGCAAAGGGGCCGGGACGACTGATCCGGGTACATGAAAGAATGAATGGGGCCATGTATCGTGAGATTTTGAGTGCAAACCTCCTTTCATCAGCAAGGGCATTGAAGATGAAACGTGGCTGGGTCTTTCAACATGACAATGATCCAAAGCACACCGCCAGGGCAACGAAGGAGTGGCTTTGTAAGAAGCATTTCAAGGTCCTGGGTGGCCTAGCCAGTCTCCAGATCTCAACCCTATAGAAAACCTTTGGAGGGAGTTGAAAGTCCGTGTTGCCAAGCGAAAAGCCAAAAACATCACTGCTCTAGAGGAGATCTGCATGGAGGAATGGGCCAACATACCAACAACAGTGTGTGGCAACCTTGTGAAGACTTACAGAAAACGTTTGACCTCTGTCATTGCCAACAAAGGATATATTACAAAGTATTGAGATGAAATTTTGTTTCTGACCAAATACTTATTTTCCACCATAATATGCAAATAAAATGTAAAAAAAAACAGACAATGTGATTTTCTGGATTTTTTTTTCTCAGTTTGTCTCCCATTGTTGAGGTCTACCTATGATGTAAATTACAGACGCCTCTCATCTTTTTAAGTGGTGGAACTTGCACTATTGCTGACTGACTAAATACTTTTTTGCCCCACTGTATGTGTTTATCCATTGGCCATATATGTGGATTATGTCCCATATCGTCGGTCACTATAGCGTCATAGTTTAGTTATTTGTTTTTGTCTATGTATTTTATATATGGAGGCCAGTGGTATGCGCGCTCTGTATTTGAACGGCTCTGGCTTTATTTACATGCCAGCACATTTGCCCTTCTCCAATATAGCTGCGGTTGTTATTCGCGCGTGCGCAGTCGCGCCGCTCTCCTCTCCGGCTCTCGCTATGCCTTGTGGGACGGATCACATGGGGCCCGTGTGTTTCCGGTCCCGTAGGCCGTGCGGACCGGATGTGGATGTTGCGGTGCGGCTGGGCACGCGAGCGCCGCCATTTCCGGATTATGAGCTATTTAATCAATGCCCCTCTTGTCTCTGGCACCCCCCTGAGGAAGGCCACCCGCCGAAAAGCGCGTCGGGGAGGACGGGGCTGCTGTGCACATATTCTGTGACTCACCACTGTGGTATGTACTATGTATTAGACATTTGCTTATAGGGTCACATATATTATTGATGGACTTTTTCATTGATGCTATCTCAGCACATATGGACTTTTGATGTATTTTGTCCATAATGAACATTGTTGCACTACAGCCCGGTCCCTCTATGTGAGATGTGTGTGCGGGCTTGTGTAGGGGATTTGTTTGTCCGCCATGCTGTGCACCTGTGTGTTTTTAATTCAATAAAGTTGTTTTTTACCTTGCATTAACTGGACGTTTTTTGACTGCGTTTTTGGTGCATTTTGTTATTATTATATATATGTGCAGTTGTCCATTTGAGGTCCTAGGCCTGCCTTGGTTGACATGGCCAGTATAATTAATATATGATATATGATCTATACAACCAAGACAGACTATGTATGCTATTGAATTGTGTCTAATTGTTACTGTGTTATGCACAGGTTTCGTGGTCTACACTATGGACTATCGGGCCAAAGAGAAAGTTTGGCTAAACCAGGTTGACCAGGTGTTCGGTGATGGTGGGACTGGTGCGCAGCAGTCGGGCGACTCGGGATGGGACGATAGACTTCAGTCCATTAAGACTATGCTACTAAAGCGTTCTCGGCTGTGGTGGAACAGATTATTCTTGGAAAAGTATATTAGGAATAAGATGATTCCGAGGGGCCTTAGGGTTAGGGTAATACCTTCGTTTGTAGTGGAGGATACGAATTTTATATCACAATGGGAGGATGCATGCACACTGTGCTCCCTCACACTTATGCAATTACTCATTAATCTTAACACTACAGGGATTACCGATCTGGATAAAAAGATAGACACTGCACAGATAGAGGTGAGGGCAGGGTGTCCCCCAGATAAACTGCAATCCTTTGATAGTGATTTGGATAAGTCTATGGATGCACTAGCCAAAAAAATCCAGGATAGTCAGCTGACTAAATTTGGGAGAGACACTAAGGACTATCAGTCAAAGAGAGTTTATCTGTGGAGAAATAGTGATCATCAACACCTGCATCGGACTGGATCGAATATATCATTATCTTCTTTAAGTGGACGATCAGAGCTTTCATCTACATCTGTGTCCACCACTGACGTGATAGATGGTGGTAGACTACGGGATCACTCGTATCATCCATATAGGAGAAGCAATTTGACATCTATGACATCTAAAAAGGATAATAAGGTGATTAACCTAAGTAACCATGTATTGTCTGAGGTGGATCTTCAACTCTTGGAGAAGGGTCTTTCTTTTTCTCCCACATCTGGGTTTAATCTATTTAATACTATTAAAGATCTTCATTTGTTCGCTAGATCGTTGTTGTTCAAGAGGTACTACTTTAACAATGAACTACATCTATTGTTTCCTACAGAAGAGGAACAGAATGCGCTATTGATTCTGGAGGAGTTGGCGGTGGAACATGTACATCCGGGAGGTAAGGTTCCTCCATCTATTCGTCCACGCTCCAGTAGATTTCCCCCTCTATCATCATGCTCTAGCATTGACTTATTCGTCCGGGTGGTGACGGAGGATTTATCCAATATTCATAATTTTGGTGGACAGGATAATCTTTCCTCACAAGAGAGGGAAAGATTAACATATATTAAAAATCTTCCCGATATAGTTGTGAAACCGGCTGATAAAGGTGGTAACGTCGTTCTGTGGCCCGTGGATATGTATGAGAGAGAGGCATACAGGCAGTTGAATAACAACATCTGTTATAAGAAACTTACATACAATCCTCTGTCTGTATATAGTGCCCAATTAGACTCCATTATCCAGCGGGCCCTACGGAACGACGTTATCACCAAAGATCTGGCTACAGCTCTGGTGGTTACGGAACCTACGGTTCCGACCCTGTACTTGCTCCCCAAAATTCATAAAAACATCTCGTCACCCCCGGGTCGACCTATCATCTCTGGACGGGGAAATCTACTGGAGCATGTTAATAGGTGGATAGATTTCCACCTACAACCGCTAGTTACTAGCCTTCCTTCCTTTCTTAAGGATACAGGGGATGTGCTGCGCAGGGTCGACGGACTGTGTTTGGAGGGTGATTCTCTATTGGTTTCGGCGGATGTCGAATCTCTATATACCAATAAAAAAAAAAAAAAAAAAGCTAACATATTAAACACCTTCTTCTCCACGGTATTCACGGTGGAAAATGAAATGCTAGGTGAAATCCCAAGAAACAATGAAAACCCTATATTAAGGGTCACCAATCTAACCCAAGAAGAGGTGCGAAACCGGCTAAATAAGATTAAAATAGATAAATCTCCGGGTCCGGATGGCATACACCCACGAGTACTAAGAGAACTAAGTAATGTAATAGATAAACCATTATTTCTTATTTTTAGTGACTCTATAGCGACAGGGTCTGTTCCGCAGGACTGGCGCATAGCAAATGTGGTGCCAATATTCAAAAAGGGCTCTAAAAGTGAACCTGGAAATTATAGGCCAGTAAGTCTAACCTCTATTGTTGGTAAAATATTTGAAGGGTTTCTGAGGGATGTTATTCTGGATTATCTCAATGAGAATAACTGTTTAACTCCATATCAGCATGGGTTTATGAGAAATCGCTCCTGTCAAACCAATCTAATCAGTTTTTATGAAGAGGTAAGCTATAGACTGGACCACGGTGAGTCATTGGACGTGGTATATCTCGATTTTTCCAAAGCGTTTGATACCGTGCCGCACAAGAGGTTGGTACACAAAATGAGAATGCTTGGTCTGGGGGAAAATGTGTGTAAATGGGTTAGTAACTGGCTTAGTGATAGAAAGCAGAGGGTGGTTATAAATGGTATAGTCTCTAACTGGGTCGCTGTGACCAGTGGGGTACCGCAGGGGTCAGTATTGGGACCTGTTCTCTTCAACATATTCATTAATGATCTGGTAGAAGGTTTACACAGTAAAATATCGATATTTGCAGATGATACAAAACTATGTAAAGCAGTTAATACAAGAGAAGATAGTATTCTGCTACAGATGGATCTGGATAAGTTGGAAACTTGGGCTGAAAGGTGGCAGATGAGGTTTAACAATGATAAATGTAAGGTTATACACATGGGAAGAGGGAATCAATATCACCATTACACACTGAACGGGAAACCACTGGGTAAATCTGACAGGGAGAAGGACTTGGGGATCCTAGTTAATGATAAACTTACCTGGAGCAGCCAGTGCCAGGCAGCAGCTGCCAAGGCAAACAGGATGGGCAGCACGGTGGCGCAGTGGTTAGCACAGCAGCCTTGCAGCGCTGGAGTCCTGGGTTCTAATCCCACCTTGGACAACATCTGCAAAGAGTTTGTATGTTCTCTCCGTGTTTGCGTGGGTTTCCTCCGGGCACTCCGGTTTCCTCCCACATTCCAAAGACATACTGATAGGGAATTTAGATTGTGAGCCCCATCGGGGACAGCGATGATAATGTGTGCAAACTGTAAAGCGCTGCGTAATATGTTAGCGCTATATAAAAAAAATAAAGAAGAAGAAGAAAGGATCATGGGGTGCATTAAAAGAGGTCTGGATACACATGATGAGAGCATTATTCTGCCTCTGTACAAATCCCTAGTTAGACCGCACATGGAGTACTGTGTCCAGTTTTGGGCACCGGTGCTCAGGAAGGATATAATGGAACTAGAGAGAGTACAAATGAGGGCAACAAAATTAATAAAGGGGATGGGAGAACTACAATACCCAGATAGATTAGCGAAATTAGGATTATTTAGTCTAGAAAAAAGACGACTGAGGGGCGATCTAATAACCATGTATAAGTATATAAGGGGACAATACAAATATCTCGCTGAGGATCTGTTTATACGAAGGAAGGTGACGGGCACAAGGGGGCATTCTTTGCGTCTGGAGGAGAGAAGGTTTTTCCACCAACATAGAAGAGGATTCTTTACTGTTAGGGCAGTGAGAATCTGGAATTGCTTGCCTGAGGAGGTGGTGATGGCGAACTCAGTCGAGGGGTTCAAGAGAGGCCTGGATGTCTTCCTGGAGCAGAACAATATTGTATCATACAATTATTAGGTTCTGTAGAAGGACGTAGATCTGGGTATTTATTATGATGGAATATAGGCTGAACTGGATGGACAAATGTCTTTTTTCGGCCTTACTAACTATGTTACTATGTTACTATGTAATATTAGGCACAGAGACGGCATTGGTGCCGTTAGATATTTTTTGGAGTCATCTACTTTGTCCATTGGTATGAGATCGCTTCTGCTGGAACTTTTAGAGTTCACCCTCACTCATAACTTTTTTGTTTTTAAGGGGTCCTACTACCTTCAGCTCCAGGGGACTGCCATGGGAGCGGCCTTTGCGCCCTCCTATGCCGGTCTTTTCCTGGGGCTGTGGGAGAGCGACCTCCTCCTGTCCGGCGAACAGGGATCAATTGACCGTGTCCCTTTATGGACGCGTTATATTGATGATATCTTCTTCGTCTGGCAGGGCACGTCCGTCGACCTTGCTCAGTACATCTCCTCCTTGAACAGCAACAATATGAACATTCACTTGACATTTGTGTGGAGTGATATATCTATTGATTTTCTAGATGTGACGATTAAGAGGGACCCTAATGGAACTCTTTGTACGGACATTTTCCGTAAACCAACCTCTACTAATACCCTTTTGCACGCCTCCTCAGGTCATCCCCAGCATATGATACGATCCATTCCGGTGGGGCAGTTCCTTCGTTTACGTCGTATCTGCTCCACTGATAGTGATTTTGAAAAAACAGCTGGGGAACTGAGGATGCGGTTTATGGCAAGGGGCTATAGTGGTAGATCCATCAAGAAGGCATACCAGAGGGCGAAACATGCTACACGCCATGACTTGCTTTATGGCAGTCAGTATGGACAATTAAATAGAACTAATAACACCAACAATATTAGGTTCATCACTACGTATAATTCTAAGACTAATCAGATTAGGAGAGCCTTAGATAAAGCCTGGCCTATACTTCTAGTTGATCCGATAATCAAGAAGTTTATCCCCAAAAAACCATCTATCACTTTCAGGCGTGCCACTAACCTTAGGGACCAATTGGTCCATAGCCACTATGAGGGACGGCCTCCTGTGACCTTCTTGGATAAGTTTACTCCTAGTGTTGGTTGTTTTCCATGTGGTCGATGTGTCGCCTGCCCCAACATCGAAAAAAGTGACTTTTTCTTTGATTCTAGTGGTGCAAGGAGGTTCTCCATTAGACAACGGATCACCTGTACCACTAGGTATGTTGTTTATTATGCTACATGCCCCTGCGGACTTATATACGTTGGCCTTACTACCCGCCAGTTGAAAGTCCGCGTGAGGGAGCATGTGTTGGGGATACAGGCGGCCGCCGGCCACATGGATGCGACCACACTAAAAACACTGCCGAGGCACTTTAAGGCATATCATAACTGTGATGCCACGATGTTGAAAGTGAGGGGAATTGATGCCCTCAGGATCAACATAAGAGGCGGCCGTCTTTCTAAGAGACTTGGCATGCTTGAAACACGCTGGATTTGGCGTTTGCATACTGTCCAACCCCATGGATTGAATGAGGGATTGTCGTTCGCCCCGGTCCTGTAGTCGCCGGACTGCTGCGCATCGTTTCCTCTGTACTGCTCCGCATCCGCTATCTTTATTTGTTTTTAATCTGCATTTTATTGTTTTTCAGTTCTTAGCTTGTTTCCGGCTTGTGACTGGGTATGGGATAATCACCCGGGCTGTTCATATGAAGAACCTGCATCTACGTTGAATATTGGTTTAACATCTTAACGGACATCAACATCTCCTATCGTACATTATCTCAAGAAAGAGATATATATCATGGACTATTTATATCAGCGTTTACTTTTCATTTATTATGTATTATTACCATTATTGCTGATGTTTGTATGTATATGTATCGGTGTTTATTCTGAGAGGTTCTGTACTTTGAGATGGGCAGGTATAATGACTATGGGTGCTGTATTGTCTGTGGCTGATCTGTATATATATATATATATATATATATATATATATATATATTTGTGTTACTTTGATATGTGTTTATCCATTGGCCATATATGTGGATTATGTCCCATATCGTCGGTCACTATAGCGTCATAGTTTAGTTATTTGTTTTTGTCTATGTATTTTATATATGGCGGCCAGTGGTATGCGCGCTCTGTATTTGAACGGCTCTGGCTTTATTTACATGCCAGCACATTTGCCCTTCTCCAATATGGCTGCGGTTGTTATTCGCGCGTGCGCAGTCGCGCCGCTCTCCTCTCCGGCTCTCGCTATGCCTTGTGGGACGGATCACATGGGGCCCGTGTGTTTCCGGTCCCGCAGGCCGTGCCCCTCTTGTCTCTGGCAACCCCCTGAGGAAGGCCACCCGCCGAAACGCGCGTCGGGGAGGATGGGGCTGCTGTGACTCACCACTGTGGTATGTACTATGTATTAGACATTTGCTTATAGGGTCACATATATTATTGATGGACTTTTTCATTGATGCTATCTCAGCACATATGGACTTTTGATGTATTTTGTCCATAATGAACATTGTTGCACTACAGCCCGGTCCCTCTATGTGAGATGTGTGTGCGGGCTTGTGTAGGGGATTTGTTTGCCCGCCATGCTGTGCACCTGTGTGTTTTTAATTCAATAAAGTTGTTTTTTACCTTGCATTAACTGGACGTTTTTTGACTGCGTTTTTGGTGCTTTTTGTTATTATTTCAACTAACCTGTAGGGCATCATCTCTAACGAGATTAGTCTAGCAATGCGGGCGTTCAAACACTTTGTACGCGGATGAGAGGATGAGTACTTCCTTTTCCTAACGAGAGTCTCTTGTAGGGTGAGCTGGACTGGAGAGCTGCATATGGTGGAACTGGCGGGGGTGCCGGTGGACATGGCAGACTGAGAGAGGGTTGGTGATGGTATTCTTGCTGTTGGCCTACATACAGTGTTTCCTACCAAGAACCTGGTGATTCCCTGACTGCTTTGGCCTTGCGACAAAGCTTCCACATTTGCTGCAGGTGGTGTGGTAAACGGTGGGCTTACAGTGAGGGAAGGGATGTAGCGTTGCTAACTAGCTTCATTGTGAGAGGGTCCAGGCTTGCAAGTGCATGGTGGTTAAATGTATACGCATGTAACTTGTATTTAGATTTTTAACATTCTGACCTCTGCTGAAGGTCCTTGAGCATTTCTTACAGATGACTTTGCACTGATCATTTGGATCTTGGTTAAAAAAAATGCCAGACTGCACTCTTCCTACTATCGGATACCTTTTCAGGCATTGCACACTGAGCTACTTTAACCGGATGGCCAGACTGTCCTACAACTGTTTTTGGTTTTGCCACACGTTTTTGGATGGAACCTGTTGCGATGTTGATGCCTGCTGCGGCTCCTCCTCCTCTGCTTCAGAGCTAGTGCCGGCTGCACCCTGTTCCCCCAATGGCTGCCAATCAGGGTCAACAACTGGGTCATCTATCACCTCCTCTTCTTTGTCCTGTGCACCTTCCTCTGTGGTACTGTGTAAGCCGGTGCTATAGCGTTCGTGACGAGGCTCCATAGTCTCATCAGTTTCAGATTCTGGATCAGTACACTGCGAGGGCAATGTTGTGATCTGAGTCAAAGGAACAGCATAATAATCTGGCTGTGGCTGTGCATCTGTGCACTCCATGTCTGATTCATCTTGTAATGGGCATTGCCTGTTAACAATTTCCCTTTCTAACCCAGGCACGGTATGTGTAAAGAGCTCCATGGAGTAACCCGTTGTGTCGCCTGATGCATCCTTCTCTGTTGTTCTCGGTGAAGAACACAAGGAAGCGACTTGTCCCTGACCGGGAACATCCACTGATGACGCGCTGCTTTTACATTTTGCACTTTTCGAAGAGGAGGCGAAAGAGCTAGAGGCAGAGTCAGCAAGGAAAGCCAAAACTTGTTTCTGCTGCTCCGGCTTTAAAAGCGGTTTTCCTACTCCCAGAAAAGGGAGCGTTCGAGGCCTTGTATAGCCAAACGTTGACGGTGGCTGAACAACTCGAGACTTAGGTGCTATATTGCTTTTCCCATGACCACCTGATGCTCCACCACCACTACCATCATTACCAGCTGGCAATGACCGCCCACGGCCACGACCTCTTCCACCAGACTTCCTCATTCTTGGAAATATGTAACCAAACTAACAAACAGTATTTGGTACTGTAAAACCAGTTACAAGGTGGACGCAAACTTGTTGTGAATTTAAATCTCCCTTTATAGGTGTGTCAGACTGCAGGGAAAATCAGGCCCACTGTATTACAGTACACAGTTTCAGTGGCAGACAGTGGCTGACAGATATGCCACTAACAGGACTGACGCAGATGCACACACTGGAAATAAAAATCTCCCCTTTTTTATATGGAAGACTAGTGAATAAATCTGGCCCACTGTTTTACAGTATAGTTTCTGTGGCAGAGAATGACTGACAGATAACACAGACTGTACTGGCACAGATGCACAGATTTGCCAATATTAATCTCCCCTTCTTTTTTTATGGGAGACTAGTAAATAAATCTGGCCCACTGTTTTACAGTATAGTTTCTGTGGCAGAGAATGACTGACAGATAACACAGACTGGACTGGCACAGATGCACAAATTTGCCAATATTAATCTCCCTTTTTGTTTTTATATGGAAGACTAGTGAATAAATCTGGCCCACTGTTTTACAGTATAGTTTCTGTGGCAGAGAATGACTGACAGATAACACAGACTGTACTGGCACAGATGCACAGATTTGCCAATATTAATCTCCCCTTCTTTTTTTTATGGGAGACTAGTAAATAAATCTGGCCCACTGTTTTACAGTATAGTTTCTGTGGCAGAGAATGACTGACAGATAACACAGACTGGACTGGCACAGATGCACAAATTTGCCAATATTAATCTCCCTTTTTGTTTTTATATGGAAGACTAGTGAATAAATCTGGCCCACTGTTTTACAGTATAGTTTCTGTGGCAGAGAATGACTGACAGATAACACAGACTGGACTGGCACAGATGCACAGATTTGCCAATATTAATCTCCCATTCTTTTTTTTTATGGGAGACTAGTGAATAAATCTGGCCCACTGTTTTATAGTATAGTTTCTGTGGCAGAAAATGACTGACAGATAACACAGACTGGACTGGCACTGATGCACAGATTTGCCAATATTAATCTCCCTTTTTGTTTTTATATTGAAGACTAGTGAATAAATCTGGCCCACTGTTTTACAGTATAGTTTCTGTGGCAGAAAATGACTGACAGCTAACACAGACTGGACTGGCACAGATGCACAGATTTGCCAATATTAATCTCCCCTTCTTTTTTTTATGGTAGACTAGTGAATAAATCTGGCCCACTGTTTTACAGTATAGTTTCTGTGACAGAGAATGACTGACAGACAGATACCACAGACTGGACAGGCACAGATGCACAGATTTGCCAATATTAATCTCCCCTTTTGTTTTTATATTGAAGACTAGTGAATAAATCTGGCCCACTGTTTTACAGTATAGTTTCTGTGGCAGAGAATGACTGACAGACAGATACCACAGACTGGACAGGCACAGATGCACAGATTTGCCAATATTAATCTCCCCTTTTGTTTTTATATTGAAGACTAGTGAATAAATCTGGCCCACTGTTTTACAGTATAGTTTCTGTGGCAGAGAATGACTGACAGATAACACAGACTGGACTGACACAGATGCACAGATTTGCCAATATTAATCTCCCCTTCTTCTTTTTTTATGGGCGACTATTGAATAAATCTGGCCCACTGTTTTACAGCATAGTTTCTGTGGCAGAAAATGACTGACAGATAACACAGACTGGACTGGCACAGATGCACAGATTTGCCAATATTAATCTCCTTTTTTGTTTTTATATGGGAGACTAGTGAATAAATCTGACCCACTGATTTACAGTATAGTTTCTGTGGCAGAGAATGACTGACAGACAGATACCACAGACTGGACTGGCACAGATGCACAGATTTGCCAATATTAATCTCCCCTTCTTTTTTTATGGGAGACTAGTGAATAAATCTGGCCCACTGTTTTACAGTATAGTTTCTGTGGCAGAAAATAACTGACAGATACCACAGACTGGACTGGCACAGATACACAGATTTGCCAATATTAATCTCCCCTTTTTTGTTTTTATATGGAAGACTAGTGAATAAATCTGGCCCACTGTTTTACAGTATAGTTTCTGTGGCAGAGAATGACTGACAGATAACACAGACTGGACTGACACAGATGCACAGATTTGCCAATACTAATCTCCCCTTCTTCTTTTTTTATGGGCGACTATTGAATAAATCTGGCCCACTGTTTTACAACATAGTTTCTGTGGCAGAAAATGACTGACAGATAACACAGACTGGACTGGCACAGATGCACAGATTTGCCAATATTAATCTCCCTTTTTTGTTTTTATATGGGAGACTAGTGAATAAATCTGACCCACTGATTTACAGTATAGTTTCTGTGGCAGAGAATAACTGACAGATACCACAGACTGGACTGGCACAGATGCACAGATTTGCCATTATTAATCTCAAGTAAAGCAAATAACCCTTAATTTTCTACGATGATATAGATAAAACATCAAGTTTATTACGTTCAATTAAAACCATGACACAACTACAACCAGATATACACAAAAATGACACACAACCGTGCGCTCTAGATTGCCCTGTTATTAGCACCTATATACAAATCCTGCCTATCAGCGGAGGTTGGCACCCTACACATACAAACGAGATTGGCGCCCCCGCTCACCATCGGCTGACCCTGTGACTCCTACTATATCCCCTGTTAAAAGGTGTCACAGATGCCTCGTCATATATTCCACCGGAAATCCTTCCTCCAAACACAGGAAGTGGAGTTGATATCAAAAAGTTCTATTTCGGTTTCATGTGACCACATTACCCTATCAAAGCACCTAAATTCCAGGAGTGCCTTACACCCAAATCTATACTATGTAATGATGTATACATCACATAGATCAATGAAGATTATATGGATCACTAGAATAGCTAGTTAGAATACATACGCCCAATGAAAAATCTACATGACTTATGAGACACAATAGAAATGGAGACAAATGTCCTTTGTCATTATTCTGTGTCACTGACAGGAAAAGGAAGCAAAGTTACACCTTTCTTTATTACTTTTTATTTTATTAATTCTTGGCAGAAACATTTGTTCAAAGGTGGGGTCTCTGTAGAAATGGACTCCTTTCTGATTTCATGAAATTTGTGCTTTTGTGAAAGCCTTTCCAGCCATGTTATACTGTCCCTGGCCAGACATAAAGGATATCCATTAAGGGTGTGAAGCTCTACTACAGTAGCAGGCATTTTTGCCTCCTGTATTAAAAAGGAAATGGAGACTACATATGCTACCAGAAGTCAGTGGCTACACTGCTCAGATTGGGATATAACATCTCAAAGTTTTAAACACATAGAGTGCAGTACAAGGATTGCAGAAATGACCACACTACACATCATTAAGACTATTTTCAGTGTAGAGATCTAAAGGAAGAGAGTAGAGTGAGCGTGCTGGACTACATAGGCAGCGCTGTACACAACTTTTACCATCCTATATGACTTAATTGCTACAGATAGAATATAAAGGATGACACTTTGTGATATTGATAGCTCAGATTATGGCAGCTCCGTACTGTAGAAGACAGACGGTTACTGCACTCTCTCCGAGCATGTGCTACAGGAAGTAACTACCATGTTATTACTGATCCGCCTTCGATCAGAGAGGATGCTCTCTTTGATGGCCACAATTAGGGGAGTTGCTTATTTATGAAGTGAGATATTGACAGTTACATTACGACTAGTTTCATTAGTTTATTACCCAATCACCCCATGCATTTGCTTATTCATTTTATCTGACATTTGTATCACCTTGATTTTTATTCTATTTAGTTTTAATGATCTTGTGACGAAATGTGAAATGTATGAACTTTGCACAACTTGGAATATTATTTTTAAGAGGTTTTGTGCATGTAAGGTTTGGTCTTGCTTTAGACCTTTAGCCAAAATAATAAATATGTAGAATTTTTTTCAAAACTCATTTGATGCAAAATTGCTTGAAGTTCGCCAAAAGTGTAATCATAAATGAAAAATGATGTATCCAGCTTGCAAATCATCAAACATCGAATAGACTAAAACCATATTCTCCAAATTTTTAGAATAGCAGTCTGGAAATAATTTGTTTTTCTATATTTCTACGCCCCCTTTGATCATGCCCATTCATACCCCTCTATGCTTCCTAAATGTGTATTTGCCCACTACTGGAAATGAGGTTTTGAGAGGATTTGCCCTGGAAAACAAATCAACACTTCTGGGAAGTCTCTTCTTTTATTCAGAGCTTTCAGGACTTTATGGGAGGGTTTGTAAGCATGACTAAAACTAGAGAAAACAGAACAAAAGAACGACTCGGGTATTCTAGTTACAAGTAAGCTAAGCAATCGTATCCAATGTCAAGCAGCAGCTGCAAAAGCAAATTTGATTTTAGGGTGTATAAAAAGAGAGATTAAAAACTTATCAACCCAATATAACACTACCCCTCTATAATCCCCTTGTAAGACCACATTTCAAATATAAGACTCAGTTTTGGGCTCCAAAAAGGGCTAGAAAACTCAAGCTTGTTCAATTCAGGAAAAACCATGCCTGACAGGTAATCTCACATAATTTGTACACACGTGGTACAAATTTTTTGGTACCCCTCGTTTAATGACAGAAAAGCCCACAATGGTCACAGAAATAAGTTGAATCTGACAAAAGTAATAATAAATAAAAGATCTATGAGAATGAACAAATGAAAGTCAGACAAAATTAAAACTAAAATTAAACTCATGAAATAGGCCTGGACAGAAATGATGATACTCCTGAAAATAAATAAATAATGTGAGAAAAGGGACATGTTAAATCAAGGTGTGTCTACACGCAACATGGACCAGAGGAAGCGAAGGAAAGAATTGTCTCAGGAGATTAGAAAGAAAATTATAGAAAAACATGTTAAAGGTAAAAGTTATAAGACCATCTCCAAGCAGCTTGATTTTCCTGTGACTACAGTTGCACATATTATTCAGAAATTTAAGATCCATGGGACTGTAGGCAACCTCCTTGGATGTGGCTGCTGGATGAAAATTGATGACAAATCCAAGAGACGGATAACACAAATGGTAACAAAAGAGCACAGAAAAACTTCTAAACAGATTAAAGGTGAACTTCAAGCTCAATGGAATTTTTTGGCAAGGCACATCAGCTCTAACAAAAAATTGAAGCATATTAAAAAAAGAACACTGTCCCAACTGTGAAACATGGAGGAGACTCTGTTAGGTTCTGGGACTGCTTTGCTGCAACTGGCACAGGGTGTCTAGAATCTGTGCAGGGTACAATGAAATCTCAAGACTATCAAGGGATTCTAGAGAGAAATGTGCTGCCCAGTGTCAGAAAGCTTGGTCTCAGTCACAGGTCATGGGCCTTGCAACTGCATAATGACCCAAAACACACAGCTAAAAACACCCAAGAATGGCTAAGAGGAAAACATTGGACTATTCTGAAGTGGCCTTCTATGAGCCCTGACCTAAATCCTATTTAGCATCTTTGGAAAGAGCTGAAACATGCTGTCTGGAAAAAGCAGCCTTTAAACACGAGACAACTGGAGCAGTTTGCTCTTGAGGAGTGGGCCAAAATACCTGTCAAGAGGTGCAGAAGTCTCATTGACAGTTGCAGCAATCATCTGATTGAAAGTGATTGTCTCAAAAGGTTGTGCAACAAAATATTAAGTTAAGGGTACCATCATTTCTGTCCAGCTCTATTTCTTTAGTTTTATTTTTTTTTTAATTCTGTGGAAGCATGGTTGGTTCTCTTGGCAGAAAACGCAGTTGGAATTTATATGCGGATTTTCATGTGGATTTTTCATACAGAATTGTATGCGTTTTTATAAGCAAGATAAAAATATATTACTTAACAAAAGAAAAAAAGAATTGTGATGTAATTTCCTTGTCCAGCCTCTTCTTTTTCACTCTCCATTGAAGACCATAGTACAGTATCATTACATATCATGTTCAAATATAATGCTTACACACACAAAACAAATATAAGTGAATACATATTACTATCTATTATCTATCTATATAATCATTTAAGGGGTACTTCTGTCTGTCTGTCTGTCACGGAAATCCCACGCAGGCCACAACCAATCAGCGACAGGCTAAGTCCGGCCGCGAATTGGCCCCTCCCTTCTCTCCTCAAGTCAGTGCCCCCTCCCTACTCCCCTCCTGTCAGTGCCAGTGTGTCGCCCCCATCCCGGACCAACTTTTTACTATTGATGCTGCCCATGCAGCATCAATAGTAAAAACATATAATGTTAAAAATAATAAAAATAAAATAAAAAATCATGCTATTCTCACCTTTCGTCGTCCACCGATGCGCGCGATGTTGCCGCCAGCTTCCATTCCCAGTGATGCATTGCGAAATTACCCAGATGACTTAGCGGTCTCACCATCTCGGTAATTTTGCAATGGATCACTGGGAACGGAAGCTGGCGGCAGCATCACGCGCATCGGGAGAGCTTCGGTGGATGCCGGAGGGTGAGTATATAACTATTATTTATTTTAATTTTTTTTTTAACAGGGATATGGTTCCCGCACTGCTATATAGTACATGGGCTGTGTTATATACTACGTGGGCTGTGTTATATACTGTGTGGCTGCTATATTCTACGTGGGCAGTGTTATATACGGCATGGGCTGTGTTATATACTATGTGGGCTGTGTGTATATACTACATGGGCAGTGTTATATACTGCATGGGCTGTGTAATATACTGCATGGGCTGTGTTATATACTGCATGAGCTGTGCTATATACTACGTGGGCTGTGCTATATAGTACATGGGCTGTGTTATATACTACGTGAGCTGTGTTATATACTATGTGACTGCTATATACTACGTGGGCAGTGTTATATACTGCGTGGGCTGTGTTATATGCTGCGTGGGCTGTGTTATATACTGCGTGGGCTGTGCTATATACTGCGTGGGCTGTGCTATATACTACGTGGGCTGTGCTATATATTACGTGGGCTGTGTTATATACTATATATACTATGTGGATGCTATATACTACGTGGCTCCTATATACTACGTGGCTGTGCTATATACTACGTGGCTGTCTGTGTTACGTGGGCTGTGCTATATACTATGTGGCTGCTATATACTACATGGCTGTGCTATATACTATGTGGCTGTTTTATATACTATTTGGCTGTACTATATCCTGCGCCCTGAACCCCTGACATCCTGCACCCCAAACCTCCGACATCCTGCGCCCCGAACCCTCGACATCCAGCGCCCCGAACCCCCGACATCCTGCGACCAATCAGCGACAGGCGCAGACTAGCCACGAATTGGCGCCAGATTTGAACCACGCTTCGCTAATCGGCCAGCTGGGCGAGACCAATCAGCGATATTGGGGCGAAACTTAACCCCCACTCACAGCGCGACGTACATACATACATACATATTCTAGAATACCCGATGCGCTAGAATTGAGCCACCATCTAGCATATACAGTATATATATATATATATATATATATATATATATATATATACATATACAGTACAGACCAGCTGCTGCTGAGATAGGGTCAGAATCGTGCAACTGTTCGGTCCACAACTCCTGAGAAACCAACCAGTCCTTTTTAGGGCTAATTCAGGGGTCCCGAGATTGCAGTGCTAGGTAGGCAGGGGAGTCTATGTGCCCATATCCACATCAGTGCAAGGCCTGCAGGCACTGTACAGTGCTGATCAAAAGTTTGGACACACCATCTCATTTAAAGATTTTTCTGTATTTTCATGACTATGAAAATCGTACATTCACGCTGAAAGCATCAAAACTATGAATGAACACATGTGGAATTATATACTTAACAAAAAAGTGTGAAACAACTGAAAATATGTCTTATATTCTAGGTTCTTTAAAGTAGCCACCTTTTGTTTTGATGACTGCTTTGCACACTCTTGGCATTCTCTTGATGAGCTTCAAGAGGTTGTCACTGGGAATGGTTTTCACTTCGCAGGTGTGCCCTGTCAGGCAGGGCCGGCTCCAGGTTTTTGAGGGCCCCGGGCGAACGAATCTCAGTGGGCTCCCCCTTTAACACTTACCACGATTCATGATGCACAGAAAAGAATCAGCCCACGCCACGCAGTATATAACACACTAACACAGCCCACGCACGCAGTATATAACACAGCCCACGCACGCAGTATATAACCCACAGCCCACGCACGCAGTATATAACCCACAGCCCACGCACGCAGTATATAACCCACAGCCCACGCACGCAGTATATAACCCACAGCCCACCCACGCAGTATATAACACACAGCCCACGCACGCAGTATATAACACACAGTCCACGCTCGCAGTATATAACACACACATCCCACGCACGCAGTATATAACGGTGTTATATACTGCATGCGTGGGCTGTGTGTTATATACTGCGTGCGTGGGCTGTGTGTCATAATAACACACAGCCCACGCACGCAGTATATAACACAACACAGCACAGCCCCGTGACGTAGTATATAACCGCGGCAACACCTAAAATGGGTGACACTGGCTGAGATCAGATTTGGAAAGTAAAAGGGTCAGTCACGCAGCAGACCCAGGCTCAGTCAGCAGCAGGCTGCCTGCATCCCTTTCCGATTCATTCCCCCCCCCAGCCCCCGCAATGCGCAGCATTGGGGTTGGGGACCATCACCGAAGACGAGTAACTCACTCACAGTCACTGCTGCTAGCCTTCAACGGCCCGTCGCCCTCGTTGTGGACACACAGGAGAGAGCACCGACCGTGCACCTCCTCACTCACTGCAGCTGCTGCTCGTCTTCTCCTGCTTGGCGCTGCTAGACCTGTCCTCTTGTCCTGGATGGTGGCTCTGTCTTCTTGCTCTTAGGATGACAAGCCGACCGGAAGTAACAGGACAGATGACCCAGCGCCGCCCGGAAGTGACTCTCTCTGTATTGTGTATCCTTGGTGACGGGCCGGCGGAGGTGAGTATTGCTGCTATTGCAGCTGCGCAGCGCCAGGCGCCAGCAAAACGGCTCAGACAGAGCTCTGTTGTCTGCCCCCTGCTGCCGAGGTGCCGCCGGGTGCCGGGGATGATGAGGGATTTGATTTGATCACTGTACACACACACAGCAGCGATGTAGACAAGTGACAGTGTGTACTACCATAAATGGGCCCCCCCCGTCTCGCCAGGGCCCTGGCATTTGCCCGGGTACGCCGGGTGCTGACGCCGGCCCTCCTGTCAGGTTTAATAAGTGGAATTTCTTGCCTTTTAAATGGGGTTGGGACCATCAGTTGTGTTGTGCAGAACTCTGGTGGATACACAGCTGATTGTCCTACTGAATAGACTGTTAGAATTTGTATTATGGCAAGAAAAAAGCAGCTAAGTAAAGAAAACGAGTGGCCATCATTACTTTAAGAAATGAAGGTTAGTCAGTCTGAAAAATTGGGAAAACTTTGAAAGTGTCCCCAAGTGCAGTGGCAAAAACCATCAAGTGCTACAAAGAAACTGGCTCATATGAGGACCGCCCCAGGAAAGGCAGGGAGTAAGGCACGTGGTCGTGGGCGTGGAGTTTCTGCAGGGAGAGGACGTGGGGATTCTGTGCCTGCTGCAGGCACCAGTGACTCAGCATCCCCCAGTTTTACCAGGGAACAGTCCTTTATGCACAGCTTTGTAGGAGCTCGCCGTACCCCACTGCTGTGGGATGAACAAATTGAGGCCGTTGTCGGATGGATGGCAGCTAACACATCGACTTCAATTAGTGCCACATCCTCTCAGGTCCAGAGCACTGAAGAGCACCCATCTGTCTCTTCACCACCTGCTATTTTGCCCAGGCAGTCAGAGAGCCCTGGACAGGAGCCATCTCTACTTCTGTTCTCTGAATCTCTAGGATTAAAAGAGGGGGCCAGCCAAGCAGCATTCGAGATTGAAGAAGAGGCAGTATGCAGTGATGCGCAACTGCTTTGTCTCTCTGAATCTGAAGAGGTGGGTGGGCCAGTGCCTACGGTCAGCACACCTCAGTACGCATCTGATGATGAGACTCAGATGCCACTTTCTGGTGCGAACTGTGCTGCCGAGACCAACCAGGAGAAGCAGTTGTTGGAAGAGGGTAGTGTAGATGATGAGGTCCTTGACCCATCATGGCGTGAGGTACAGGAAAGTGGTGGGAGCAGCTCTGAGGAAGAGATTCCCCGAACGTCCCAAAAAGGAGGGAGAGGGAAGGGGCAGACTGGGTTGCCTGTAGCCTCCTCTTTGGCACCCATTAGAAGCATGCCTCTTCCAAAACCCAAAACGGGCGCTCCCAAGACTTGCAGTGCCTGGTCCTTTTTTGACACAGTTGCAGATGACATTTGCTTTGTCAAATGCAAGCCGTGTAATCAGAAAGTGAAAAGAGGGAAACGTGTCAGCAACTTCAATACCACAAATATGTGGAAACATGTGCGGACCAAGCACGTGGTGGAGTTACAAAGACACACTGAAGACCTAGGCCAACCTACAGCTCCACCTACCACCTCTTCAGCTTGTGTTGTAGCCTCTTCCTCCAGCTCACACACAGCTGGTTCGGCTTCCTCCCAGGATCGCCATGGAAGAACCTCTGCCACTGTTGTCCAGAGACACAGTGTAATTCCACCCACAGCATCACGTTCCCTATCATCCTCACACTCCCAGGCCAGTCTACAGCCATAGGTAGCACAGGCATGGGAGAAAAGGTGGCCATACTCGGCAAACCACTCCCGAGCAAAGGCTCTGAATGCTGGCATTGCAAAACTAATGTCCCTTGAAATGCTCTCATTCAGGCTGGTGGAGACTGACACCTTCTGTAACTTCATGGCATTGGCAGTCGCACAATACAACGTGCCCAGCCCCTTTTATTTCAGCAGGCAAGTCGTCCCTGCCCTGCAAAAGCATATGGAGGGAAAAATTAAACATGCGCTACTATACGCCATCAGTAGCAAGGTCGACATGACCACCGATGCATGGACCAGTAACTATGGACAGGGACGATACCTTTCCCTCACTGCCCATTGGGTAAATGTTGTGGAGCCGGGTACAGGTCTTGAGAGTGGCGCTGTATAGTGTTCTGCCAACTCCAAGGATTGCAGGAATCCAGTCTGTACACATTGACTCCTCCTCATACTCCAGTTCCACTGAATCAGTGCTGCAGGAGCCGTCACAGTCTACCTCCACATGGACCCATGTACGCTTACCTGTTACGACTGATATGAGCACAGCCGTGGCCAAATGTCAACAGGCCATATTGAAATTAATTTCTTTGGGGAATCGAAGCCACACAGCACAGGAGCTCTGGAATGCCATCAAGGAGGAGAGCGACTTGTGGTTTGTGCCAGCGAATCTCCAGCCAGACAGGGTAGTGTGTGACAATGGCCGAAATCTGGTGGCAGCTCTGGACCTAGGCAACCTCACTCACATCCCATGTCTGGCACATATGCTCAACTTGTTCATGCAGAGTTTTTTGAGGCACTATCCGGATCTTGATGCACTGCTGCACAAGGGCCGCCCAGAATGCGCTCACTTGCGGTGTTCCAGCATGTCAAGATCGCGCATTGCAGCTCTGCAGCACCGATTCCGCCTTCTGGAACATCATATGTGACCTACCCGCCAGGAGGAATTCAACGTTACATATGTTGGAGCAGTTGTGTGAGCAGCAGGCAGCAGTAATGGAGTACCAGCTGCATCAGGTGCAAACAAGTCGCACTGCGCGCCGTTCACACTTCACCACCACTGAGTGGGCCTCTATGAAGGACATCTGCCACGTTTTGCGTGCCGTCGATGATTCCACGCGGATGGCAAGTGCAGATGATGCTCTAGTCAGCATAACTATCCCCCATATCTGCCTGCTTGAAAAAACACTGCAAGCACTAAGGGAGGAGGTTGTGGAAGAGGTGGAGGATGAGGAGTCACAAATGCCATCTGCTTCTGGACAGTCTGTGCAATGTGGTTCCGCACAAAGGCTTGAGCAGGGGACACTTTGTGAGGAGGATGAGGAGGAGTCAATGAAGGAGGAAGACATCTGTCCAGAGAAGGGAGTAACACAATGCTCTAGTAGTCAGTATGTAGAGCGAGGGTGGGGTGATGCAGAGCAGGCAGAGATGACGCCTCAAGCAGGGGACAGCGTTTCTTGGCCAGTTGGCAGTCTGCAGCACATGGTTGATTTCATGCTGCAAATGTGGCAAAGTTTTGTGTCCCCGCCACAAATGTCTACACCATCACAGACGGCTCCAGTCAGCAGGAGGCAATGTTTCCATCAGATGGTGACAGACTACATGTCTTGCTCTCTCAGTGTTCTCCCACACGGCTCTTCCCCTTCAAGTTTTGGGTCTCTAAGCTGGATACATGGCCAGAGCTTAGCCAGTATGCATTGGAGGTGCTGGCTTGCCCTGCTAGTGTATTATCGGAACGCGTCTTTAGTGCCGCAGGTGGTGTGCTAACAGACAGTCGCATGCGGCTATCCTCCGATAAAGTTGACCAGCTTACTTTTCTGAAAATGAACAAGGCCTGGATCTTGCAGGAATTTGCCAGTCCTCTTCCAGATTAAATAATAGGTTGGCAACAGTATCCAGGTCTCCTGTTGTGTTCATGTTTCTACCATCTGAACTGTAATCCCTGGGCTCCAACACCGCTAGTTGCGGCTCAGAAGTGCCATCTGCACAGTCAACACTTGCAGCCGTGTTATTGGGGTTCAGTAACGTCAGCTGATCCCCTGCTGTGTATCCGGCAATTTCTTCTGCTCTGTCCACACTCACACTGTAACAGATATTACACTTGCTCAAATTAGGCCTCTGGCTACACTCTGTTGCTAGCATTGACCAAGGACTCCAACACTGCCAGTTGCTTCTCAGAAGTACTGTCTGCACAGTCAACACTTGCTGCCGTTTTATTGGGGTTCAGTAACGTCAGCTGATCCCCTGCTGTGTATCTGACAATTTCTCCTGCTTTGTCCACACTCACACTGCTACACATATTAAACTTGCTCAAATTAGGCCTCTGGCTACACTCTGTTTCTAGCATTGACCAAGGACTCCAACTCTGCCAGTTGCTTCTCAGAAGTGCTGTCTGCACAGTCAACACTTGCTGCCGTTTTATTGGGGTTCAGTAACGTCAGCTGATCCCCTGCTGTGTATCAGGCAATTTCTCCTGCTCCGTCCACACTCACACTACCACAGATATTAACCCCTTCCCAACCTGTGACACAGCGTATGCGTCATGAAAGTCGGTGCCATTCCGACCTGTGACGCATATGCTGTGTCACAGAATGATTGCGTCCCTGCAGATCGGGGGAAAGGGTTAATTCCAATTTCACCCGATCTGCAGGGACAGGGGGAGTGGTACTTTAGCCCAGGGGCGGTGGCTTTGCCCTCACGTGGCTACGATCGCTCTAATTGGCTGTTGAAAGTGCAACAGCCAATCAGAGCAATTTATAATATTTCACCTTTGAAAAGTGGTGAAATATTACAATCCAGCCATGGCCGATGCTGCAATATCATCGGTAATGGCTGGAAACACTAATCTGCCCCCCCCACTGCCACTGATCTCCTCCCCAGTCCTCCGTTCTGTGGTCCATTCCCCTCCGTCTTCCTGTCCGCTCCCCCCATCCTCCTGTCCGCTCCCCCATGCTCCGATCATCCCCCCTGTGCTCCGATCCACCTCCCCGTGCTACGATCCACCCCCCTGTGCTCTGATCCACCCCCATGCTCCGATCCATCCCCCCATGCTACCCCCCACCCCCTCATACTTACCGAGCCTCCCGGTGTCCATCCGTCTTCTCATGGGTGCCGCCATCTTCCAAAATGGCGGGCACATGCGCAGTGCGCCCACCGAATCTGCCAGCCGGAAGATTCGTTCCAGGTACATTTTGATCACTGTGATAAAACCTATCACAGTGATCAAAATAAAAAAAAGTAAATGAACCCCCCCTTTATCACCCCCATAGGTAGGGACAATAATAAAATAAAGAATATATATATATTTTTTTTTCCACTAGAGTTAGGGTTAGAACTAGCGTTAGGGTTAGAACTAGGGTTAGGGTTAGGGCTAGGGTAAGGCTATGTGCACACGTATTCTGGTCCTCTGCGGATTTTTCCACAGCGGATTTGATAAATCCACTGTGCAAAACCGCTGCGGATTTATCACGGATTTACCACGGTTTTTCTGCGGTTGTTCTGCGGATTTCACTGCAATTTTCTATTGGAGCAGTTGTAAAACCGCTGCGGAATCCGCAGAAAGAAGTGACATGCTGCGGAGTGTAAACCGCTGCGTTTCCGTGCAGTTTTTTTCCGCAGCATGTGCACAGCGTTTTTTGTTTCCCATAGGTTTACATTGATCCGCAGCATTTTCTGCAGCGTGTGCACATGCCCTTAGAATTAGGCTATGTGCACACGGTGCGGATTTGGCTGCGGATCTGCAACGGATTGGCTGCTGCAGAATCGTAGCAGTTTTTCATCAGGTTTACAATTCCATGTAAACCTATGGAAACCAAATCCGCTGTGCCCATGGTGCGGAAAATAGCGCGCGGAAACGCTGCGTTGCATTTTCCGCAGCATGTCAATTTTTTGTGCGGATTCCGCAGCGTTTTACACCTGTTCCTCAATAGGAATCCGCAGGTGAAATCCGCACAAAAAACACTGGAAATCTGCTGTAAATCCGCAGGTAAAACGCAGTGCTTTTTACCTGCAGATTTTTCAAAAATAGTGCGGAAAAATCTCACACGAATCCGCAACGTGGGCATATAGCCTTAGGGTTAGGGTTGGGGTTGGAATTAGGGCTTGGGTTGGAAATAGGGTTAAGATTAGGCTTGTGGTTAGGGTTATGGTTAGGGGTGTGTTGGGGTTAGGGTTGTGGTTAGGGTTGGGATTAGGGTTAGGATTATGGTTGGGATTAGGGTTAGGGGTGTGTTGGGGCTAGGGTTGTGGTTAGGGGTGTGTTGGGGTTAGGGTTGTGATTAGGGTTATGGCTAGAGTTGGGATTAGGGTTAGGGGTGTGTTGGGGTTAGTGTTGGAGTTAGAATTGAAGGGTTTCCACTGTTTAGGCACATCAGGGTTCTCCAAATGCAACATGGCGCCACCATTGATTCCAGCCAATCTTGCGTTCAAAAGGTCAAATGGTGCTCCCTCCCTTCCGAACCCCAACGTGCGCCTAAACAGTGATTTACCCCCACATATGGGCTACCAGCATACTCGGGACAAACTGGGCAACAACTATTAGGGTCCAATTTCTCCTGTTACCCTTGTGAAAATAAAAAAACTGCTGCTCCGTCATTGGCTGTCGCTGCTTCCTGTTCTGGCCGCATCTTCTCCTGTATGCGGTCACGTGGGGCCGCCGATTACAGTAATGAATATGCGGCTCCACCCCGATGGGAGGTGGAGCCGCATATTCATTACTGTAAATGAGAGGCCCCACGTGACCGCATACAGGAGAAGATGCGGCCAGAACAGGGAGCAGCGACAGCCAATGAGGGAGCTGGGTGAGTATTTTCAGAACAGCGGGGGGGAGCACAGGGGGTGGGAGGGCGGGGGGGCACATAGATCTTTATTTTAAACACTATTATTCATATCTTCTCTGCAGCAAACGCTGCTGCAGGGAAGATATGAATCGCGGCTTCAGCACCAGTGGGGGGGGACAGCGCTTAATGTAGCACTGTCTCCTGCACGGCACACGGACTGCACACGGACAACGTCCGTGTGCGGTACGTGTTTTACACGGACCCATTGACTTTAATGGGTCTGTGTAATACGTGCGCTCCCACGAACACTAACATGTCTCCGTGTTTGGCACACGGAGACACGGTCCGCAAAAAATCAATGACATCAGCACAGACGCATTGATTTTTATGTGTCTACGTGTGTCAGTGTCTCCGGTACGTGAGGAAACTGTCACCTCACATACCGGAGACAATGACGTGTGAAATAGGCCTTAGGCAGACAGGGGCTCTCCAAACGCGACATGGTGTCCGCTAACGATTGGAGCTAATTTTTCATTCAAAAAGTCAAATGGCGCTCCTTTCCTGCCGAGCCCTGCCATGTGCCCAAACAGTGGTTTACCCCCACATGTGAGGTATCTGTGTACTCAGGAGAAATTGCCCAATAAATTTTAGGATCCATCTTATCCTGTTGCCCATGAGGAAATGAACAAATTGAGGCTAAAAGAAATTTTTTGTGAAAAAAAAAGTACTTTTACATTTTTACGGATCAATTTGTGAAGCACCTGGGGGATCAAAGTGCTCACTATGCATCTACATAAGTTCCTTGGGGGGTCTTGTTTCCAAAATGGGGTCACATGTGGGGAAGCTCCAATGTTTAGGCACACATGGGCTCTCCAAACACGACATGGTGTCTGCTAACGATTGGAGCAAATTTTTCATTCAAAAGTCAAATGGTGCTCCTTCCCTTCCGAGCCTTGCCGTGTGCACAAATAGTGGTTTGTGACCACATATGAGGTATCGGTCTACTCAGAAGAAATTGACCAACACATTCTAGTATCCATTTTATCCTGTTGCCCATGTGGAAATGAATAAATTGAGGCTAAAATAAATTTTTTGTGACAAAAAGTACTTTTTCATTTTTATGGATCAATTTGTGAAGCACCTGGGGGTTTAAAGTGCTCACTATGCATCTAGATAAGTTCCTTGGGGGGTCTAATTTCCAAAATGGGGTCACTTGTGGGGGAGCTCCAATGTTTAGGCTTACAGGGGCTCTCGAAACACGACATTGTGTCCGCTAAAGATTGGAGCCAATTTTTCATTGAAAAAGTCAAATGGCGCTCCTTCCCTTCCGAGCCCTGTCGTGCGCCCAAACAGTGGTTCTCCCCCACATATGGGGTATCGGTGTACTCAGGACAAATTGTACAATAACTATTGGGGACCAGTTTCTCTTTTGACCCTTGGGAAAATAAAAAAATTGTTCCTAAAAGATCATTTTTGTGACTTAAAAGTTAAATGTTCATTTTTTCCTTCCATGTTGCTTCTGCTGCTGTGAAGCACCTGAAGGGTTAAGAAACTTCTTGAATGTGGTTTTGAGTACCATGAGGAGTGCAGTTTTTAGAATGGTGTCACTTTTGGGTATTTTCAGCCATATAGACCCCTCAAACTGTCTTCAAATGTGAGGTGGTCCCTAAAAAAATGGTTTTGTAAATTTTGCTGTAAAAATGAGAAATCGCTGGTCAAATTTTAACCCTTATAACTTCCTAGCAAAAAAAAATTTTGTTTCCAAAATTGTGATGATGTAAAGTAGATATGTGGGTAATGTTATTTATTAACTATTTTGTGTCACATAACTCTCTCGTTTAACAGAATAAAAATTCAAAATTTGAAAATTGCTAAATTTTCAAAATTTTTGCCAAATTTCCATTTTTTTGACAAATAAACGCAAAAATTCTCAACCTAAATTTACCACTAACATGAAGCCCAATATGTCACGAAAAAACCTCACAACTGCTAGGATTCGTTGAAGCGTTCCTGAGTTATTACCTCATAAAAGGACACTGGTCAGACTTGCAAAAAACAGGTCATTAAGGTCAAAATAGGCTGGGTCATGAAGGGGTTAAACTTGCTCAAATTAGGCCTCTGGCTACACTCTGTTTCTAGCATTGACCCTGGGCTCCAACACTGCCAGTTGCTGCTCAGAAGTGCCATCTGACAGTCAACACTTGCTGCCGTGTTATTGGGGTTCAGTAACGTCAGCTGATCCCCTGCTGTGTATCAGGCAATTTCTCCTGCTCCGTCCACACTCACACTACAACAGATATTAAACTTGCCCAAATTAGGCCTCTGGCTACACTCTGTTTCTAGCATTGAACAAGGGCTCCAACACCGCCAGTTGCGGCTCAGAAGTGCAGTCTGCACAGTCAACACATGCTCCAGTGTTATTGGGGTTCAGTAACGTGAGCTGATCCCCTGCTGTGTGTGCGACAATTTCTCCTGCTCCCTCCACATACACAATACTACAGATATTAAACTTGCTCAATGTAGCCCTCTGCCTACACTCTATTTCTCCTGTAATCCCTGGGCTTCACCACCGTCAATTGCTGCTCAGAAGTGCCGTTTGCACAGTCAACACATGCTCCAGTGTTATTGGGTTTCAGTAATGTCAGCTAATCTCCTGCTGTGTGTGCGTCAATTTCTCCTGCTCCCTCCATATTCACAATACTATAGGTGGTCCTTGGTAGTGCTTTCTGGCATGGGTACCTCCTGCTGAGTAACCGGGTTCCAGTACCGTCTGCTGGTCCTCGGTAGTTCCATTGGCTCTTGTACCTTCTGCTACCCATCAGGGTTCCAGTACTGTCAGCTGGTTCTTGGCAGTGTCTTTGGCTCTTGTACCTTCTGCTCCCCATCCTGGTTCCAGTACTGTCAGCAGGTTGCAGGCAGAGCCTTTGGCTTAGGTGCCTCCTTCTCGGTATCCGAGTTCCACCAACGTCTGGTGGTCCTTGGTAGTGCTTTCTGGCACGGATACCTCCTGCTTAGTAACCGGGTTCCAGTACCATCAGCTGGTCCTCGCTAATTCCATTGGCTCTTGTACCTTCTGCTACCCATCCGGGTTCCAGTACCGTCAGCTGGTTGTCGGCAGTGTCTTTGGCACGGGTACTCCCTCCTGCCCAGCCTGGTTCCAGCACGCCAGTTGTTTCCGGTTAGTGTCAAGGTCACTTTGCCTCCAATACGTTGTCCTGTCGGGTTGCAGTCAGGTTAGCTGACTCTTTGGTGCCGTGCCTGCAGTTTAGGTACTTCCTATGTGGGCTGCGGGAACTGGCCATCAAGGCTGGTTCTGTAGTGCCAATAGCACAAGCTCCCCCTGTGTGTGGTGCTGAGTTGCAGCACCATTAGCACCACCTAAAAAAGCTTAACATAGTCAATATCTTTGTAACTCCGAATGTCTTAAAAAAAATAATTTCTGCTATTCCATTTGATTGGGCTAAACCCCTATGCCTTTTAATGTCTCCTCCACCTTCCCCAATACATTCTACATTATTATTCTACATTACTCTTAGTTGTTTTCCTTCATGTAGAATTAACCTACAAGGAAAGAAAGGGTTTATTTTAATTCTGATATTTGTGCCCTATTGACTTGCATTGGCTTCCGGTATCGGAATCGGCGATACCCGATATTTTTTTGGTATCGGTCCGATCCAATCCGATCCAATATTTCCGGATATCGGAAGGTATCGCTCAACACTACTCATCACTAATGGTCAGCGGTTTCCTCTCTCTCCTGTAGAGTGTAAGCTATTATGGTCAGCGGTGTCCTCTATCTCCAGCAGAGTGTAAACTCTTATAATCAGCTTCATCCTTTCTCTTGTCTATAAAGTGTGAGCTCTTATGGTCAGCAAGGTTCCCTCTCTCTCCTCTCCCTCACATGTAGGGTTTTCAGTAACTCCGGCTGGCTCGTGGCATTGCAATTTTTTTTTCACCTGGACCTTCTGCAGTCTATCTGAGTTGCAGCACCATTAGCTGGTTCTATGGAAGTCAATCCTGAATAGGTCCCCCTGGGTTCCAGTACCGTCAGCTTGTTCCAGGCAGAGCCTTTGGCTTAGGTGCCTCCTTCTCGGTATCCGAGTTCCACCCACGTCTGGTGGTCCTTGGTAGTGCTTTCTGGCATGGGTACCTCCTGCTGTGTAACCGGGTTCCAGTACCGTCTGCTGGTCCTCGGTAGTTCCATTGGCTCTTGTACCTTCTGCTACCCATCTGGGTTCCAGTACTGTCAGCTGGTTCTTGGCAGTGTCTTTGGCTCTTGTACCTTCTGCTCCCCATCCTGGTTCCAGTACTGTCAGCAGGTTGCAGGCAGAGCCTTTGGCTTAGGTGCCTCCTTCTCGGTATCCGAGTTCCACCAACGTCTGGTGGTCCTTGGTAGTGCTTTCTAGCACGGATACCTCCTGCTTAGTAACCGGGTTCCAGTACCATCAGCTGGTCCTCGGTAATTCCATTGGCTCTTGTACCTTCTGCTACCCATCCGGGTTCCAGTATCGTCAGCTGGTTCTCGGCAGTGTCTTTGGCACGGGTACTCCCTCCTGCCCAGCCTGGTTCCAGCATGCCAGTTGTTTCCGGTTAGTGTCAAGGTCACTTTGCCTCCAATACGTTGTCCTGTCGGGTTGCAGTCAGGTTAGCTGACTCTATGGTGCCTTGCCTGCAGTTTAGGTGCTTCCTATGTGGGCTGCGGGAACTGGCCATCAAGGCTGGTTCCGTAGTGCCAATAGCACAAGCTCCCCCTGTAGGACTGTGGGTTTTCAGTAACTCCGGCCGGCTTCTGGCCTTGCAATTTTTTTTTCACCTGGACCTTCTGCAGTCTATCTGAGTTGCAGCACCATTAGCTGGTTCTATGGAAGTCAATCCTGAATAGGTCCCCCTGGGTTCCAGTACCGTCAGCTTGTTCCAGGCAGAGCCTTTGGCTTAGGTGCCTCCTTCTCGGTATCCGAGTTCCACCAACGTCTGGTGGTCCTTGGTAGTGCTTTCTGGCATGGGTACCTCCTGCTTAGTAACTGGGTTCCAGTACCGTCAGCTGGTCCTCGGTAGTTCCATTGGCTCTTGTACCTTCTGCTACCCATCCAAGTTCCAGTACCATCACTGGTTCTCGGCCGTGTCATTGGCTCTTGTACCTTCTGCTCCCCATCCTGGTTCCAGTACAGTCAGCTGGTTCCAGGCAGAGCCTTTGGGTTAGGTGCCTCCTTCTCGGTATCTGAGTTCCACCAACGTCTGGTGGTCCTTGGTAGTGCTTTCTGGCACGGGTACCTCCTGCTTAGTAACCAGGTTCCAGTACCGTCAGCTGGTCCTCGGTAGTTCCATTGGCTCTTGTACCTTCAGCTACCCATCCGGGTTCCAGTACTGTCAGCTTGTTCTCGGCAGTTCCTCAGCCTTCTTGTACCTTCTGCTACATTTCCAAGTTCAAGCTTTTTGAAATGGTTTTTGGTAATCACTCTGGATCTCCCTGACGAAGACCCTAAAGACGATGACACTGAAGACCACCCCGAAGAAGACGACGACCCCGGAGACGACGACCCTGGGGATGACGACCCTGAAGACCACCCAGAAGAAGACGACCCCAGAGACGATGACCCTGGAGACGACGACCCTGAAGACCACCCTGAAGAAGACGACAACTCCGGAGACGACGACCCCGGAAACAACGACCCTGGAGACGACAACCCTGAAGACCACCCCGAAGAAGACCAAGAAGATGACCCTGAAGCAGATGACCAAAAGGACAAAGAACAAGAAGACAACCACCAAGATACAGAAGAACAAGAGACAGAAGACCAAGAAGCAGAAGAACAAGAAGCTACAGAACAAAAAGCAGAAGAACATTAAGCATAAGACTGAAAATCAGAGCAAAAGATATTATCTAAATTATAAGCAGAAGAAGACTAAGCAGTGTATGGGGGTGAGTCCGTTCCTCCTTGTGGTGCCCCTGGAAAAAACCTGCTGCTGCAGGCCAAACTGAACGTGGACAAATCCTGTTGTAAATCTTTTGTGACAGGCAGAACGGAAGGTGTAATCTTCATACTTTTATAGATAACAACTACAGGAATGCCTTTCACAAATAAGAATATGATGAAGAAGAAGAATATAAAGAAGATGAAGAAGTAGAATATGAAGAAGAATAATAGTTGAACAAGAAGAATTTGAAGAATGTAAAACAAAAGAATAATAGGACGAAGGTGAAGAAGAAGATGAATAAGGTGAAGAAGTGGATGAAAAAGATGCTGCTGCTGAGGATGATGAAGGAGAAAGTGTGGGAGAAGTAAAAAAGAAGGTGAAGAGCATGGAAGTAGTGTAACATAAATATCTGACAAAATATAAAAAAGCTTAACATAGTCAATATCTTTGTAACTCCGAATGTCTTAAAAAAAATAATTTCTGCTATTCCATTTGATTGGGCTAAACCCCTATGCCTTTTAATGTCTCCTCCACCTTCCCCAATACATTCTACATTATTATTCTACATTACTCTTAGTTGTTTTCCTTCATGTAGAATTAACCTACAAGGAAAGAAAGGGTTTATTTTAATTCTGATATTTGTGCCCTATTGACTTGCATTGGCTTCCGGTATCGGAATCGGCGATACCCGATATTTTTTTGGTATCGGTCCGATCCAATCCGATCCAATATTTCCGGATATCGGAAGGTATCGCTCAACACTACTCATCACTAATGGTCAGCGGTTTCCTCTCTCTCCTGTAGAGTGTAAGCTATTATGGTCAGCGGTGTCCTCTATCTCCAGCAGAGTGTAAACTCTTATAATCAGCTTCATCCTTTCTCTTGTCTATAAAGTGTGAGCTCTTATGGTCAGCAAGGTTCCCTCTCTCTCCTCTCCCTCACATGTAGTTTATGAGTAAGTACAAGCTTTCCAGTATTTAACTGTGCCACAATAGGGATAAAGAAGTAATAGTTTATACCATGCCTAATTGGTTGAAAAACCTAGGGATGACTGGGCTTAACCATTATCGAAGGTACATGACAAATTCTTTATAGATTAATTTGTCAGAAAATGTGTCTCCTGAATCTGCTAGAACTTAAGTACAACAGAAGTCAATTATTTCCAAAGGCCTGTACCACGCTGATCACCCTCACTGATTTATATTTTATTCACAGATGGACTAATATAATTGAGTAAAATACATGTTATATGTCTAAATGAGCCATATGACAACTGTTAGTAACGTGCTTTGCACAAAATATAAAAGTTTTGATTTTCTCTTAACCCCTCTGTGACCTTAGACGTACTATCCCAGGTGCCCTGGGCTTATCTGACCCTGGACGGGATAGTACGTCATAGCCGATCGGCCGCGCTCACGGGGGGAGCGCGGCCGATCGCGGCCGGGTGTCAGCTGCTTATCGCAGCTGACATCCGGCACTATGTGCCAGGAGCGGTCACGGACCGCCCCCGGCACATTAACCCCTGGCACACCGCGATCAAAGATGATCGCGATGTGCCGGCGGTGCAGGGAAGCACCGCGCAGGGAGGGGGCTCCCTGCGGGCTTCCCTGAGACCCCCGGAGCAACGCGATGTGATCGCGTTGCTGCGAGGGTCTCACCTCCCTCCCTGCTCCCTCCAGCCCCGGATCCAAGATGGCCGCGGATCCGGGTCCTGCAGGGAGGGAGGTGGCTTCACAGAGCCTGCTCAGAGCAGGCACTGTGAAGCCTGCAGCGCTGCATGTCAGATCAGTGATCTGACAGAGTGCTGTGCAAACTGTCAGATCACTGATCTGTGATGTCCCCCCCTGGGACAAAGTAAAAAAGTAAAAAAAAAATTTTCCAAATGTGTAAAAAAAATAAAAAAAAATATTCCAAAATAATGAAAAAAAAAAAAAATATTATTCCCATAAATACATTTCTTCATCTAAATAAAAAAAAAAAACCAATAAAAGTACATATATTTAGTATCGCCGCGTCCGTAATGACCCGACCTATAAAACTGTCCCACTAGTTAACCCCTTCAGTAAACACCGTAAGAAAAAAAAAAAAAAAACGAGGCAAAAAACAACGCTTAATTATCATACCGCCGAACAAAAAGTGGAATAACACGCGATCAAAAAGACAGATATAAATACCCATGGTACCGCTGAAAGCGTCATATTATCCCGCAAAAAAAGAGCCGCCATACAGCATCATCAGCAAAAAAATAAAAAAGTTATAGTCCTGAGAATAAAGCGATGCAAAAATAATTATTTTTTCTGTAAAATAGTTTTTATCGTATAAAAGCGCCAAACCATAAAAAAGATATAAATGAGGTATCGCTGTAATCGCACTGACCCGAAGAATAAAACTGATTTATCAATTTTACCAAACGCGGAACGGTATAAACGCCTCCCCCAATAGAAATTCATGAATAGCTGGCTTTTGGTCATTCTTCCTCACAAAAATCGGAATAAAAAGCGATCAAAAAATGTCACGTGCCCAAAAATGTTTTCAATAAAAACGTCAACTCGTCCCGCAAAAAACAAGACCTCACATGACTCTGTGGACCAAAATATGGAAAAATTATAGCTCTCAAAATGTGGTATTGCAAAAAATATTTTTTGCAATAAAAAGGGTCTTTCAGTGTGTGACGGCTGCCAATCATAAAAATCCGCTAAAAAACTCGCTATAAAAGTAAATCAAACCCCCCTTCATCACCCCCTTAGTTAGGGAAAAATAAAAAAAAAATGTATTTATTTCCATTTTCCCATTAGGGCTAGGGTTAGGGCTAGGGTTAGGGCTAGGGTTAGGGCTAGGGTTAGGGCTAGGGTTAGGGTTAGGGCTAGGGTTAGGGCTAGGGTTAGGGCTAGGGCTAGGGCTAGGGTTAGGGCTAGGGTTAGGGCTAGGGTTAGGGCTAGGGTTAGGGTTAGGGTTAGGGCTAGGGTTAGGGCTAGGGTTAGGGCTAGGGTTAGGGTTAGGGTTGGGGCTACAGTTAGGGTTGGGGCTAAAGTTAGGGTTAGGGTTTAGATTACATTTACAGTTGGGAATAGGGTTGGGATTAGGGTTAGGGGTGTGTCAGGGTTAGAGGTGTGGTTAGGGTTACCGTTGGAATTAGGGTTAGGGGTGTCTTTAGATTAGGGTTTCAGTTATAATTGGGGGGTTTCCACTGTTTCGGCACATCAGGGGCTCTCCAAACACGACATGGCGTCCGATCTCAATTCCAGCCAATTCTGCGTTGAAAAAGTAAAACAGTGCTCCTTCCCTTCCGAGCTCTCCTGTGTGCCCAAACAGGAGTTTACCCCAACATATGGGGTATCAGCGTACTCAGGACAAATTGGACAACAACTTTTGTGGACCAATTTCTCCTGTTGCCCTTGGGAAAATACAAAACTGGGGGCTAAAAAATAATTTTTGTGGGAAAACAAAAAGATTTTTTATTTTCACGGCTCTGCGTTATAAACTGTAGTGAAACACTTGGGGGTTCAAAGTTCTCACAACACATCTAGATAAGTTCATTGAGGGGTCTAGTTTCCAATATGGGGTCACTTGTGGGGGGTTTCTACTGTTTAGGTACATTAGGGGCTCTGCAAACGCAATGTGACGCCTGCAGACCAATCCATCTAAGTCTGCATTCCAAATGATGCTCCTTCCCTTCCGAGCCCTCCCATGCGCCCAAACGGTGGTTCCCCCCACATATCGGGTATCAGCGTACTCAGGACAAATTGGACAACAACATTTAGGGTCCAATTTCTCCTGCTAACCTTGGAAAAATACAAAACTGGGGGCTAAAATATAATTTTTGTGGAAAAAAAAATATTTTTTATTTGCATGGCTCTGCGTTATAAACTGTAGTGAAATACTTGGGGGTTCAAAGCTCTCACAACACATCAAGATGAGTTCCTTAGGGGGTCTACTTTCCAAAATGGTGTCACTTGTGGGGGGTTTCGACCAATTTCTCCTGTTGCCCTTGGGAAAATACAAAACTGGGGGCTAAAAAATAATTTTTGTGGGAAAACAAAAAGATTTTTTATTTTCACGGCTCTGCGTTATAAACTGTAGTGAAACACTTGGGGGTTCAAAGTTCTCACAACACATCTAGATAAGTTCATTGAGGGGTCTAGTTTCCAATATGGGGTCACTTGTGGGGGGTTTCTACTGTTTAGGTACATTAGGGGCTCTGCAAACGCAATGTGACGCCTGCAGACCATTCCATCTAAGTCTGCATTCCAAATGGCGCTCCTTCCCTTCCGAGCCCTCCCATGCGCCCAAACGGTGGTTCCCCCCCCACATATGGGGTATCAGCGTACTCAGGACAAATTGGACAACAACTTTTGGGGTCCAATTTCTCCTGTTACCCTAGGGAAAATACAAAACTGGGGGCTAAAAAATAATTTTTGTGGGAAAAAAATTTTGTTTTATTTTTATGGCTCTGCATTATAAACTTCTGTGAAGCCCTTGGTGGGTCAAAGTGCTCACCACACATCCAGATAAGTTCCTTAGGGGGTCTACTTTCCAAAATGGTGTCACTTGTGGGGGGTTTCAATGTTTAGGCACATCAGTGGCTCTCCAAACGCAATATGGCGTCCCATCTCAATTCCTGTCAATTTTGCATTGAAAAGTCAAACGGCGCTCCTTCCCTTCTGAGCTCTCCCATGCGCCCAAACAGTGGTTTACTGCCACATATGGGGTATCAGCGTACTCAGGACAAATTGTACAACAACTTTTGAGGTCCAATTTCTTCTCTTACCCTTGGAAAAATAAAAAATTGGGGGCAAAAATATAATTTTTGTGAAAAAATATGATTTTTTATTTTTAAGGTTCTGCATTATAAACTTCTGTGAAGCACTTGGTGGGTCAAAGTGCTCACCACACCTCTAGATAAGTTCCTTAGGGGGTCTACTTTCCAAAATGGTGTCACTTGTGGGGGGTTTCAATGTTTAGGCACATCAGTGGCTCTCCAAACGCAAATGGCGTCCCATCTCAATTCCTGTCAATTTTGCATTGAAAAGTCAAATAGCGCTCCTTCCCTTCCGAGCTCTCCCATGCGCCCAAACAGTGGTTTACTGCCACATATGGGGTATCAGCGTACTCAGGACAAATTGGACAACAACTTTCTGGGTCCAATTTCTCCTGTTACCCTTGGTAAAATAAAACAAATTGGAGCTGAAGTAAATTTTTTGTGTAAAAAAGTTAAATGTTCATTTTTATTTAAACATTCCAAAAATTCCTATTAAACACCTGAAGGGTTAATAAACTTCTTGAATGTGGTTTTGAGCACCTTGAGGGGTGCAGTTTTTAGAATGGTGTCACACTTGGGCATTTTCTATCATATAGACCCCTCAAAATGACTTCAAATGAGACGTGGTCCCTAAAAAAAAATGGTGTTGTAAAAATGAGAAATTGCTGGTCAACTTTTAACCCTTATAACTCCCTAACAAAAAAAAAAATTGGTTCCAAAATTATGCTGATGTAAAGGAGACATGTGGGAAATGTTACTTATTAAGTATTTTGTGTGACATATCTCTGTGATTTAATTGCATAAAAATTCAAAGTTTGAAAATTGCGAAATTTTCACAATTTTCGCCAAATTTCCATTTTTTTCACAAATAAATGCAGGTACTATCAAAGAAATTTTACCACTATCATGAAGTACAATATGTCACGAGAAAACAATGTCAGAATCACCAGGATCCGTTGAAGCGTTTCGGAGTTATAACCTCATAAAGGGACAGTGGTCAGAATTGTAAAAATTGGCCTGGTCATTAACGTGCAAACCACCCTTGGAGGTAAAGGGGTTAATAAGTAATTTATGCAGTCAAACCAGAAGATTCAGGACCTTGTTGTCACCATCTCATGGAAAATTGTGACATCTTTGTCATTCAAAAATAAGCTGACTAATTACCAGACTCTCTGTCTAGATCAAGACTTGTCATCCTTAGAAAGGAGAACCAGCTATAAATGTGCTCTTGTATACTACAGAGCACAATGTTGTTCATTATAATCACGGAAGGTCGTGTAAATGACATTTCTTAAGTGTCTTTGCATACTCAAAATTCCTTCATATATTAATTGAGTAATCTTCCACTGTATGCATGTGACTTGATGTTACAAAATGTAACAATAGTGCAAAAAAAATCACATGATAAACTAGAGTTGACCCAAAATCCACACTTTACACATCCCAAAAACTAATATAAAGTATTAACCCCTTCACCATTGGGCGATTTTCCATTTTTCCTTTTTACCTTCCCTTCTTCCAAGAACCATAACGTTTTTTCATTTTTCCAGCCATATAGCCATATGATGGCTTGATTTTTGCAGGATGAGATGTACTTTTGAACATATCTGCTATATAGTGCACCGCAAATCAGTAAAAAAAATCCAAGTGCCGTGAAATTGCAAAAAAAAGTGCAATTCCACAAATTTTTTTTAAATTTTATTTACAATGTTCTCTATATTATAAAACTGACCTGACAATATGATTCCTCAGGTCAGTTCAAGTAAGCAGATATCAAACATGTATACTTTTCTTTTTATTTAAGTGGTGTAAAAATACTAAGAAATCTATCACCGCAAAATGCTACTTTTGTCGTCATTTTCCAAGACCCGTAACGCTCTAATTTTTCAGGATCTAGTGCTGTGTGAAAGCTTATTTTTGAGCCTTGAGCGGACATTTTTTCTTTTTTGGGCGTAGATACGATATTTGGATCGTCTTTTATTACAATGTTGTGGTGACAAATAAAAATCTAATTCTGGAGTTTTTTTTTTTATCGTTACGCCATTTACCGACTGGATTAACTATGGATTAATTTATTTATATCAGACGTTTCTGAATGTAGTTATACAAAATATGTGTATTTTTTAATTGTTTTATTTATAATGGGGCAAAAGGGGTGATTTGAACTTGTGTTTCTTTAAAATCTTTTTTAAAACTTTATAATTCTTACTGTATTAAGGGACTTGCAGCTGCAATTGTCCAGTCACCTGTGCCTTACATAGCAGTGCATTAGCTCTGCTATGTATAGCAGAAATCACGATCTCCTATTAATGCCGGCCATGGGCGATAAACAATTGACACCCCGTGATCATGTGTTGGGCACACTGATGGGCGGGAACAATGATGCGCTTCCTGTCTGCATATATTAAATGCTGCTGTCAGAGATTGACATCGGCATTTAACTGGTTAACAGCCATGGGTGAATCTTTGATCAACCTGTGGCTGTTAGACGCCCATGATGGCTGATTAAATCAGTAATCAAGTGCAGAGTAAGATGCGGACTCAGCGTGGGAGCCTGCATAAAAGGCATGGATATGACCAATACAATACATGTACGTCAACAAACGTGAAGTGGTTCAAGAGAGAGGGACTCTCCAGAGAAGTGTTTGTGCTGGGACTAACCTGAACCATGGGTGTTTTGCTAACTGTGAGCAAGAGGAACTGCACTACTGCAAGGTCTGTGCTTTGCGCTACCATTTTGCTTTGTTTTCCTGTTTTGCCCAGAGCGCCATGTTTGTTTTTGCTTCACCTTGGTTTATGCCACATATAATAAACCAAAGGAAGTTCTTAAAGAGACAGTGTTCCTGTTTCTAACTCTGTGTACAGCTGAGTAAGCCGATTTAGCACAGGGTGCAAACTCTAATCACACACAGAAACGCTGATCTCTTTATGTCCCAAATTCTATCTTCTCAATGTACCTCCTATCAAATTAGGTAAAAAACAACCAAACTTCTTTTGCATATTTTGAGAGCCATCAAATGTCAAATTACTATGAATTAGTAACTCCACCTCCTTTCGTTCTGGAATTATATGCCCAAATCAAGGATAATTGAAACATGAAACACCTAACACTGCTATCAAATAATTAGATAAAGATGTTTGATCAATATGGTTTGATTGAGTTTTATAAATTTGGTCTTTGAATAACTGAAAAGATTTTTTGGGGGTCGAATACATCTTTGTACTCTGTGTTCCAAATTATTATGCAAATTGGATTTAAAGGGAACCTGTCACCCCGAAATTCGCGGGTGAGGTAAGCCCACCGGCATCAGGGGCTTATCTACAGCATTCTGTAATGCAGTACTGCACTGCAGTGCTATCCTCTGCCCTCAACAGGGCAGAGCAAAGTACGCCTGCGCCGGAGCCGTGGCTGAAGATCAGAAGAGGACGTCTTGTAATGAAGATGGGAGGCGCCGCAGCGGACCAGAGACACCCATCCGACCTGACCAGCAGTGGGACCACCCCTGGGTGAGTATAATATAACGTCTTTTTCTCCTCTTTCAGGTAACATCGGGGGCTTATCTACAGCATTACAGAAAGCTGTAGATAAGCCCCTGATGCCGGTAGGCTTACCTCACCCGCGATTTTCGGGGTGACAGGTTCCCTTTAAGTGTCATAAAGATCTAATTGTTTTGTTTTTCAAATAAACTCGTGGATGGTATTGTGTCTCAGGGCTCAATGGATCACTGAAATCAATCTTAAACACATGTGATAATTAGTTTTCCAGGTGATTCTAATTAAAGGAAAACTACTTAAAAATGATGTCCCCATTTTTAAGCAGGCCACAGGTTTCAAGCAATATGGGAAATGAAAAGGATCTCTCTGCTGCTGAAAAGCGTTAAATAGTGCAATGCCTTGGACAAGGTATGAAAACATTAGATATTTCCCGAAAACTTAAGAGTGATCATCATACTGTGAAGAGATTTGTGACTGAAACAGAGCACAGACATGAAACAGAGTTCATGCAGATAAAAGCATAATGAGGAAGGTTTCTTCCAGACAAATTCATTGGATTAAGACAGCAGCTGCTAAAATACCATTACACGGCAGCAAACAGTTATTTGAAGCTGCTGGTGCCTCTGGAGTCCCTCGAACCTCAAGGTGTAGGATCCTTCAAAGGCTTGCTGTGGTGCATAAACTTACTATTCGGCCACCCCTAAACAGTGTTCACAAGCAGAAATGGTTGCAGTGGGCCAAGACATACATGAAGACTAATTTTCAAATAGTCTTGTTTATTGATGAGTGTCGAGCAACCCTGGATGGTCCAGATCGATGGAGTAGCGGATAGTTGGTGGATGGCCACCATGTCCCAACAAGGGTGCGACATCAGCAAGGAGGTGGAGGAGTTATGTTTTGGGCTGGAATCATGGGGAAACAGCTGGTAGGGTCCTTTAACCCCTTTCTGACATATGACGTACTATCCCATCGAGGTGGTATGGGCCTGTATGACCACCGACGGGATAGTAAGTCATCATCGATCAGCCGCGCTCACAGGAAGAGCACGGCCGATCTGGGCCGGGTGTCAGCTGACTATCCCAGCTGACATCTGGCACTATGTGCCAGGAGCAGTCATGGACCGCTCCTGGCATATTAACCCCCGGAACACTGCAATCAAACATGATCATAGTGTTCCGGGGCATAGGGAAGCATCACGCAGGGAGGGAGCTCCCTGCGTGCTTCCCTGAGACCCTCGGAGCAACGCGATGTGATCGCGTTGCTCCGAGGGTCTCCTTCATCCTCCTCCCTGCAGGCCCCGGATCCAAAATGGCCTCGGGGCGCCTTCCGGGTCCTGCAGGGAGGCGGTATGCAAGCGCCTGCTCAGGGCAGGCACTAGCAAGCCTCCTGCAGTGCCTGTCAGATCACTGATCTGACACAGTGCACTGCAAAGTGTCAAATCAGCAATTTAACACTATATAGTCATGTCCCCCCCGGGACAAAGTAAACAAGTAAAAAAAAAATATTTACATGTGTAAAAAAAAAAAATCCTAAATAAAGAAAAAAAATTGTTCCAATAAATACATTTCTTTATCTAAACAAAGAAAACAAAACAATAATAAAAGTACATATATTTAGTATCGCCACATCCGTAACAACCTGACCTATAAAACTGTCCCACTAGTTAACCCCTTCAGTGAACACCGTAAAAAAAAACGAGGCAAAAAACAACGCTTTATTATCATACCGCCGAACAAAATGTGGAATAACACGCAATCAAAAAGAGTGATATAAAAAAGCATGGTACTGCTGAAAACGTCATCTTGTCCCGCAAGAAATGAGCTGCCATACAGCTCCCTCAGCAAAAAAGTAAAAAAGCTATAAAAATAATTATTTTTATCATATAAAAGCGCCAAAACATAAAAAATATAAATGAGGTATTGCTGTAATCGTACGGACCCAAAAAACAAAACTACTTTATCAATTTTACCAAACGTGAAATGGTATAAACGCGCCCCCCCATGAGAAATTCATGAATTGCTGGTTTTTGGTCATTCTGCCTCACAAAAATCGGAATAAAAAGTGATCAAAAAATGTCACGTGCCCGAAAATGTTACCAATTAAAACTTCAACTCGTCCCACAAAAAACAAGACCTCGCATGACTCTGTGGACCAAAATATGGAAAAATTATAGCTCTCAAAAAGTGGAGACGCAAAAACAATTTTTTCCAATAAAAAACGTCTTTTAGTGTGTGACAGCTGCCAATCATAAAAATCCACTAAAAAACCACTATAAGGCCGGCGTCACACTAGGCATAAGACAATATGGTCCGTGTTTTACGGCCGTAATACGCACGTAATACGCATAAAAGTTCCAGAAATAGTGTTCCATAGGTAATCCGTTGCCAAAGTGTAGTCGCGTATTTTGTGCATGTAGTGTTGCGTGTGCGAACCGTATGTGATCCGTAATGCGTATTTTTCATGCAACATCACAAAATGGACATTTAACGGTTCTCTGGCCTGCAAATACTTCAAATCAGCATCAACAACCCTTTTTAAGCCCTCTACAACAGGTGGCACCCTCCTATCTGGCCATTTAGTTGTTGTGCTTATTTTGGGTGTGTTGGTATTACCTTCAAAACATGTCTGACCATCTGTCTTTAAGCACAACTCAGCGGGTGTTGTTTCACTTGCTGTTGTCGCGTTGCTTTGGGCAGCCATATCCTGTGATTGTTGATCCGTGAAGGAGGAGACGAAGATTGTGGGTGCATCCTCTATTGACCCAATGCCTCAGTAAAGGACATTTTGAGAGGCTCTATACAGCTTTGAGGTCACATCCTGACAAGGTCTATCTGTACCATCGCATGACCATCAGTACCTTTGATATCTTGTTGGAGATCTTACGTCCATGTATCACCTATCAGGATACAAGTATGCGCACAGCCATATCTGCAGAGGTGCGTCTTCTCCTTACCTTACGGTATGTATTCAACATTCTCACATACTGTATGTTGATGATATTTTTTTTTATGTGTTGTGTTCTAGCAGGTTTTTGAAAGTATATGTGTACATTAGGGCACAAGCAGATCAACCAAACTGTACACTGTATACGTGCAATACGCCAAAATGTCCCAGAAATCTACTTCCATAGTTAATGCGTTGCTTAGGTGTGGTCGCGTATTTTGCGCATGTGCTTGTGCGTGTGTAATCCGTATGTGATCCGTATGGCGTATTTTGCACGCACCATCACAAAATGGACATTTAACGGTTTTCAGTCCTGCAAATCATTTAAACCATCATTAACAACACTATTTAAGCCCTCTACAACAGGTGGACCCCTCCCATCTGCCCTATATGTTCTCTAGCATATTTTGGCTGTGTTGCTTTGACCTTACAAACATGTCTGACCATGTGTATTTAAGCACAACTCAGCTAGTGTTGCTTCACTGGGTGTTGTCTCGTCGCTTTGGCCAGCCATATCCGGTCAATGTTGATCCGCGAAGGAGGAGACGAAGATTGTGGGTACATCCTCTATTGACCCAACGCCAGAGTAAAGGACATTTCCAGAGACTATATTCAGCTTTGAGGGCACATCCTGACAAGTTTTACCTGTATAGTCGCATGTCCATCAGGACTTTTGACATGTTGTTGGAGATCTTACGTCATGGGATCACCTATCAGGACACCTGGATGAGAAAAGCCATCTCTGCTGAGGAGCGTCTGCTCCTAACCTTACGGTATGTATTCAACATTCGCACATACTGTATGTTGATGATCTTTTTTTTAAATGTGTTGTGTCCTACTATGTTTCAGTAACTTTAGTTGGACATGAAGCCACAAGCACATCAACAAAACTGGTGTTAATATTCTAGTATAGTAAGAATGTTAAATGAACATTTTTATATTGTAAATAATGTCATAGTAAATGAAATATACACTTGTGCTTATTCATGTTTTCTTAGTCCTCATGTTAATGTTTTTTTTTATTTTTCTTGTATTTCAGCTTCCTGTCCACAGGCTTGTCCTATGCGGGTCTACACCTGGAGTTTCTGATTGGGCGGTCGACAATTTCATGCATTGTTCGGACAACCTGTTCCCAAATATGGCTGAAACTTCAGGAAGTTGTGATGCCTGAGTCCAAACAGGAGGATTGGCTCAAAATCGCCACTGGTTTCAAAAACACTTGTGACTTCCCTAACTGCATTGGAGCTGTGGATGGGAAACATATCAGGGTGCGTAAGCCGCAGAACTCTGGTTCCCAATTCTACAATTATAAGCAGTTTTTCTCTGTAGTTCTGTTAGCAGTTGCTGACAGTAACTACAGGTTTATAATTGTAGACATTGGGGCCTATGGGCGAACTGGAGACTCTAGGGTCTTTAATTCGTCCATAATGGGTCGGCGGCTACGTGACAACCAGTTGAACCTCCCACCACCACAACAATTCCCAGGCTCCAATGCGGAAGCAGTGCCTTTTGTTTTGGTTGGAGATGAGGCATTCCAACTAACGAGGCACGTCATGAGGCCTTACCCCAGGTGCAACCTTGACCACCGGCGGAGGGTGTTTAATTTGAGACTTTCCAGGGCACGGAGACTGGTTGAGTGCGCCTTTGGGATTCTTGTAGCCAAATGACGGGTTCTTCAGTCTGCCATTCAGCTGAGTGAGGCTACAATCAATGAAGTGATCAAAGCCTGTGTTATTCTACATAATTTCACCAGAATATATGATTGTTCCTCACCAAATTTTGAAGATCACCTCATGAGCAATGTTAGTAGGCCTACCCCATATGTCCCTCCTCCGCCTCGTCCACTTTCTGGCCTCAAAGTTCGGGATGCATTGACAAATTATTTTTTGACTCCTCAAGGTGCTACTCCCTGGCAAGACTATGCAATTTTGCATGTGTAATTATTGAGATATATAAATATTTTTATTCACAATTTTGAAACTAGGTCTGTTGTATTTAATTATTTCACATATGGTTATGAGCATATCATGTGTGTGTGATGTAAGAATGAATAGAGCGCATCCAGAGTTTGATTTTTAGTAACGAAAATTTTACATATCTAAATTTTTTTTTGGTTGGTTATTGTTTTGTCATAACCTTTTGTTTTTTTTAAATTCCACAGTTTTTTGTGGCCCTAAAAATTAGGATCAACATCCACATTACAGATTTCTATGTAAGCACAAACAAACACAGTATTGTGTATACAAATCAAATTTAAAAAATAAGCAAAATGGTTAAATTAAAAAAAAAAAAAATTCACAAGTCCTGGTAGGTAGGTGGTGGAGATGTTGATTGCTCAGGGTCAGCATCAAGTGGCCTGTGTAGGCCCAATTGTCCAGCACCCTGTGCGGGTGTGGTACTGGCCTGAGGGACATTATGCCTGCTATGATGCTGGGCACTTTGAAGATTTGGGACAGGATTTTGGAGATACCCCTGATGTTGATGACCATATGGCCGGGAATCATACCCCAAACCAAAATGACCATATTGTCCAAACCCAGGTTGGGACCAGCCTCCAGCACTGAGTGTGGACAAGTGGCCATATTGGGATGGTTGCTGATATCCCGCCATATGGTACTGAGGTTACCATTGTGGGTTCGTTGTGGGTTGGGGTTGAGGTGTTGGCTGACGTGGAGGGGGTGCTTCAGATCCTTGTTTAGCATGCATGCCTTGTAATCTCTGAGGCCGCAGAATATTTTCTGGTGACATCTGCCATTGTTCAATCATCTGCAAAAGATTGTATGGGTTATTTGGGGGGGTGCATGTATCAATAAGGATCTGAAAACACCCTCTCACACGAAGCCTCAACTCCCGCTCTATGAACCTTAAGTACTGGGCAAGGCTCCTTGTAAAGCCCTCCTCCCCATCATCCTTTCGAACCCTTGCCAAATAGTTCATGACCCCAGCGTCCACGTTTCTCCTGCTTTGGAGAAGCTCTCTTCTGCGGCGTGAACGTTGGGGTCTGACTGCAGCCTGTGGTGATCGCTCCAGGGCAACAGTAGGGCTACTGCTATTTCCATGGTCATCCTGGCTAGGTGGTGGTGCTGCTGCTGCTGATGCTGCTGATGAGAACTGTGGGGCCTCTTGATGTTGTTCTGGTGCAGCTGGAGCTGGCTGGCTAGATGAGGATCCTGGAGGGATGGAGCCTGAGGGAGCAGAAGATGGACCAGCCACCTCTTCACCTTCACCAACTGGGTCAATGACCAGTTCAGAGTCAGACCCTGTCTCCCTGTCAGTGAGGTTAGACTGTGTTCTGTAAATGAAAAATGTATTTAGGTGAATTTTTATTTATAATCATTTCTCAAACTTAAAAAATAAAAAAAGGTTGTGATGTTTGTACTTACGGCCTGAGGTCCATGCTGGGGTTCAAAAAGGTTAGCCGGTCAAAATACACATATTTCCTTTTTTTTGGAGGTGCCCCGGCTCCACTTCTCTCCCGCTGCTGCCTCTCCCTCCTGTATTGGTCACGGATACTCCGCCACCTTGTTGTAACATCACCCACTGAAACAACAAAAATTAAACACATTGATTAGCCCATTATGCAGAGTGCTCACACAAGGTGTAATTGACTACACAGATTTAAGTGTAGCATAGAAATAGGCATTTGAGGAGCACATTTAGTATTAAATTTGAAAAACTCACACAATTATGAAGCAAGGCCACAAGGACAGAGTCCGCTACCCTCTATCCCAGAAAGCACAATTACTGGAAAACACTGTTAGTAAGGGACATCTGTTCAAAACATTACTGAAATCCGTTTATCATGTACAACACCATGTATCTACTGGTGTGCTTTCTATTACTTTCTGGATTAATTAATAAATTCATGTTTAGAAATTCTAAGTAGTAAGGGCCTGCTGTTTAACAAGAACATTACATTTCAAACATGAGTGTACTTACTTATTTGTCTCTGTGCCTCACGTGGCTGCTGGTCATAATGTGGGAAGAGGGACCCACACACACTCCTCCATGCTGCCTCATTTTGGGCCCTGTTGACGTAGTTTGGGTCTCTTTGGTCCCAGATTACAGGCCTCTCTTGGACTAAAATGATCAGCATGTCTACATTAATTATGCTGGCCATGCTGAATCTCACTCCGTGGAGGCGTGCAGCAGACTTCCGGGTTCACTGTCTGGCTTTTTCAGCTAATTAGCATGTCTCACCTGCCTGATTGAGGCCTTTGGACATTTCAGGACATCTGCCAGTGAGTAGCGTATTTCTCGCAAGTCACACGCATGGTCCGTATGCATTCCGTAATATACGCTCTCCCATAGACTTGCATTGGCGTATTTTTTGTGCAGTACGCTGACAAACGCAGCATGCTGCGATTTTGTGCGGCTGTAGAACGCCGTATATTACGGATCCGTAATATACGGCTGATAGGACTAGACCCATTGAGAATCATTGTGCCGTATGTTATGCGAGTTTTACGGACGTAGTTTCTGCGCTCTTACGTACGTAAAACTCGCAAGTGTGATGGCGGCCTTAAACAATTCATTAATTGCAATACTTACCACGTTATTTATGCCATTGAATGTGCAGCTTGCAATAAGGATGCACGTCTCGCAAACTAAAAGTTCGTATCAAGGAACTTATCAATGATGTTATCAATAACAATCACAACAACAATAGACACATATCTTCTGCATCTAAACATTTTACTGACATACACAGTGGCAATCTTTCATCTTTCAGAGTGGGTGTTTGGTTTTGAGAAAATTATTAGACTGGCTCGAGGTGGCGCTCATTGATGAGAGAGGCGTTCTGGATATTTATTTTGGGTACTCGATTTCCTTTGGTATTAAATTTGAGAAACAAAATAGCTTATCATTATTAGGATTTTGAATATTTTTCTATGTTTTCACATTATGACATGACACATTTTCACATGACTGCCAAGCACCCCATTAGGTGGGTGGAAAGCCTGGGTACAAAATCTGCGTCTGAGGGTGAAACCACTGCCCCTTTCTCTGTGTTACGGTCTTCTCAATCTGCTGTCCATGAAGCAGGTGCTGATGCCTCCTTCCCACATGTAGTTACTCAGACACAACAGTCGGCAACCACGTCCAGTTCATCGTCCCAGCGCAGTGTTCAGTTGTCTCTGACCAAGATATTTAACAGAATGCACCCACACAGGCCCAAACGTTTTACAGCTACATTGTTAGATGGCTAGCCCTGGAAATGTTGCCGTTTCAACATGTGGTAACTGAGTCTTTCCTTGACTTTTTGGTGGTGACAGCCCCATGGTACTCGATTCCCAGCCACCATTATTTTTCCTTGTGTGCTGTCACCTCGTTACATTAGCACATGTTACACAATATCAGCCTTGCTCTGGCCAACGTAGTCACAGAGAAGGTCAACCTAACTACAGACACCAAGAATATTGGGCCCTGCTTCCATCAGTGTTTCAGTCTCCTCGTGTTCCAGTTCCTGTCTATCATTGTTCTCCTCCTTATCCTCAGCAAAACTAGCCTCCCCATCCCTCCCCATCTTGGAAGTCTGCAGCATTGCTTGGCAAAGCGGCAGCATGCTCTGCTGAAGCTCATCTGTTTAGGTGATAAAGTTCACAATGCTGTCGAGCTGTTGAAAGGGATAAAAAAACAGCTCTCCCACTGAACCTCCAAACAGGTCTGGTTGTGTGCGATAATGGACATAACTTGGTGGCGGCTTTAAAGCCTGGCAAGCTGGTAGACATTCCATGCATGGCCCACATGCTGAACTTGGTTGTACAGTGGGTTTTATAAACATACCCTGACTTGCCGGACCTACTTGCCAAGGTGTGCCGTGTCAGTGCACATTTATGGAAGTCATCTTAGGCTTTCGTTGGTCTAGCTTTGCTGCAGCAGTGCTTTAATTTGCCTTGTCACTGACTAATTCATGACCTACCCGCACGCTGGAATTCGACCTTTTATATGTTGGCAAGGCTTAGTGAGCAGCAGAGGGCAGTGTCTGAATTCCAGCTTCTAAATGCCTGTCAGAGTAACACTCAGCTCCCACACATAACAACTGTTGAGTGGGTGTGGATCGCTGACATAAGTGAGGTTCTTCAAAACTATGAGTACTGCTAAAATTGAACAAGGGCTGGATTTGCTCCAACTTTGTAAGCCCTATGGATGACAGCAATGTAACGTAAATGCAGCGCAAATGTTTTTTTTTTTGGAAGTTGTCTTAACGTTCTTCCTTTACCATCGAATTCCTTTATGTATAGGAAATTACTTCCTCCTCCTCCTGCTTCTGTAAAAAGTACTTAGTGGTCATATATGTATACCACAACGGGTAATGTTTTTTACTTTTTGAAAACTTTGCAGATTGTGCAATGGTCAAACTTGTACTCCCTATCTCTACCTCTTGTAATAACAGCAAAATGTATTGTGATATCCCAATCACGGAGTCTTTCAGCTGATCTGATACAGACCCATTGGGTAATTTTTTGTAAACTTTGCACACTGTTCAATGGTGAAACGTGTACTCCCTATCTCTACCTCTTGTAATAACTGCAAAATGTATTGTGATGTCTCTCTCACGGCGTCTTTCAGCTGGTCTGATACAAACCCCTTGGCCTTGGGTAATTTTTTGTAAACTTTGCATATTGTGCAATGGTGAAACTTGAACTCCCTATCTCTACCTCTTAAAAGAACTGCAAAATGTATTGTGAGGTCCCCATCATGGTGCCTTTCAGCTTGTATGATAGAGACGGTTTGGGTAATTTTTGGAAAACTTTGTACATGGTGCAATGGTGAAACTTCTACTCCGTATCTTTACCTAAGCTAATAACTGCAAAATGGATTGTGAGGTCCCCATCACGGCCTCTTTCAGTGTGTATGATACAGACCCCTTGGGGTAATTTTTGGAAACCTTTGTACATTGTGCAATGGTCAAATTTCTACTCTCAATCTCTATATATTCTATTATTATAATTTTTTTTATTGTGTTGCCCTTCTCAAGGCCTTTTTAAGCGTGTATCTGGTAACCTGATGTTGATTTTTGGGTCTGCACTTGGACATTTTGGAACATCAATGCATTAATATGCTTCACACAATTCTTCAGGTTTCAGCCTTACACAGAATAATATGAGCAATAAAACATGCTTTATATATACAGTATGCGGCTAGTTCAAAAATGTTAATCACACATCCCTTTATGAAGGGAAATTCAACATAATACCTATTTTAGCATATGCTAAATACTGTTCATATATGCAGCACCCCAGTAGGTGGGCGGAACACCTGGGTAAAAAAATCTGTGTTTGACAGGGAAACCACTTGACCTTCCCTTGTGCTATGTCCTTCTCAATCTGCTGTCCAGTAAGGAGGCACTGATGCCTCCTGGCCACAACCTGCAGTTGCACAAACACAACAGTCAGCAAGCAGTTTGTTGTCCCAGTGCAGTGTTCTGTTGTTCCTTGTCAGCATATATGTCTGTTCACAAATTATTAGCTACTGTAGATCAGGGGTGTCAAACTGCATTCCTCGAGGGCTGCAAACAGGTCATGTTTTCAGGATTTCCTTGCATTGCACAGGTGATAATTTAATCACCTGCAGAGAATGATTCCAGCACCTTGTGCAATGCTAAGGAAATCTTGAAAACACGCATGGTTTGAGGCCCTCGAGGAATGCAGTTTGACACCCCTGCTGTAGATAGAGCATACATATTTGTTAGCACTTTACATTGTCCGCTGCTGGACAAAGACCATTGCTGACTTTTCCAGGCTCCTAAATGAGACTTGTGTATCTTTATTGCTTTTCTTACATTTTCTAAATTTGGGTCCTTACAAAAAAAATGTTGGTGGGGTATTGGTCAGTTTCTGTTCATTTTAAGCACGTCTAAGAGACTGGGTTAATACGCTCCACAGATCTATTCAGGCCGCAGCCTTACACATATTGGAACCCCCACCACCTCCGTACTGCGCAGCCAGGGCGCACCAAAATCAGGCAGTCTTAAAATTGATATGCCTTGGAGATCACAGACATACAGTTGAAGAGCTGTGGACAGCTCTCCAGGTTGAGTTTGATCAATGGCTGTCTAGGCTGAACCTGCATCCCAGGGAAGGCTGTGTACGATAAAGGTGCAAACCTGGTGGTGGCCCTACCATGAGGCAAGCTCACACACATGCCTTGCGTGGCTCACGTCCTCAACCTGGTGGTGCAGCGTTTTCTCACACACTATCCTGGCCTGGTAGAGTTGCTCCAGAAAGCACATAAGGTGTGGGCTCATTTCCACTGTTCACACCCCTCTACTCATCAACTTGCATCGATACAGAGGTCTTTGTCCATGCCAGTTGACAGGTTGATATGCGATGTGCCAACATGGTGGAATTACACTCTGCACATGTTGCAGCAACTGTGGCAGCAGCATGAGCCCTGATGTAGTATGTCATGTCGTATAGCCTGGGCCGAGGCAGTACGGAGGTGGCGCCTATCACGTTTACAGAGTGGGCACAGATTAAGGACCTCTGCACCTTTCTGCACAGTTTTGAAATGGCTATTAAGATGGTTAGCACTGACGCTGCCATCATCAGCATCACTATTCCGGTCATTTACATGCTGGAGCAGACTTTGAATTGCCTGCAGGAGGAGAAGGTGGTCTCAGAAGAAGAGGAGGAAGCAAAGGAGGCTGCGGAAGGGATAACATTGTCTTGAAGTTCAAGACTGTCATCACACAGGCGGGTGGCAAGGGAGGGTGGAGTACAGCGATCGAGGGGGGCTGGTGATGTTAATAACAAGCAAACTCTTATGGAAGGTGCAAGATCCGAGGACCAAATGGATGAAGAGGATAATCCTCCCCTCTCTGTTGTTCGGGGTTGGTGGGAGAGTATGGAGGAAACGAGCTTCATTGTTACACAGCCACCAACACAGCTTGGTCTCGGACCTCATGGTAGAGCCCAACATATGAGTGCCTTCTTGCTGCACTATCTGAAACATGATCCCCATATAGTTATGATTAGGAATAATGCTGACTACTGGGTTGCCACTTTATTAGATCCACGTTATAAAACAAATTTTGCCAGATGATTTCCACCCTAGAAAGGGATCCGTGAATGCTGGAGTATCGAAACACACTTGTATACAACCTTAACAGAGCTTTTCCTAAAGATAACAGTGAAGCACACAGTTTGCATCGCAGCTGTAGACTTCCAACCTCCGGCCCATCAATTTATCAGAGCCCAACCAATAGCAGTAGCAGCAGCAGTGGTGGAAGTATAAGAAACAATTTCTGTGAGTCCTTTGTCACTTAGTCCAAGTGCCATTAAGTCCAAGTCTTACATGTTTTGAACGAATGGAGAGGATGGTACAGGAGTATCTAGAACTAAATATCAGTACCATCAGGGAGGGTTTTGGACCCATTCACATTTTGGTCTTACAAAATGGATGAGTGGCCTGAGCTCGCCTCACATGCCTTTGAGGTTTTATCGTACTCGACAGCCAGCATTCTCTCAGAACGTGTCTTCAGCGCTACTGGTGGTGTCCTGACGGATAAGCGCATATGGCTATCTCCTGAAAGTGTTGACCGCCTAACTCCAATGACTTTTGCACCCCAATCACAGACTGTACAGACAAGGTGATATTCCATTTTTTGTGTGATGCATTAATGTCACGTAACTGCACTCTGTCATATCTTTAGTGTCACTTCTGTGGTTGCTACTGCTGCTGCTGCTGCTGATGTTAATGTGGCACCCAGGAGTCTTGTTGCCACAGTGGCACTGCCTCCCTCACAGGGGGTGATGCCCTGCCTGGAAGGAAGATGGGATTCCCTTAGCAGGTACGCTGGCATACAACACCTTTCCTGACTCCAGACCAGAAGGGAGAGCTCTAAGCCCGCTTTCAGGGCAGCTTCCCTATAAGTTCTGACCTGGAGGTGGGGTTAGTGAGTTCAGTGTGAGACAGTGAAGGCAGAGAAAGCATGTGAGCAGAGTCTGGGAGTGGAGCGGTGACTGAGCTCACCCAAGGATTGAGCGCAACATAGCAAACACCGGAGTCCGTGGTTGTGTAGGAACTACAGGCCCCACAGCCAAATACGGAGGACAGGAGATTGCAGGTCTCCTGGCCACAATTGACACCAAAAGGCACAGCTGAATACCAGAGCCTGGAGTCACCACGAGGGAGTGACACTTGGAAAAGGCTCAAGCTGCCTGCCATGTGGGTAGCGTTTCACTAAGTGGACAGACTGAGAGAGGGACTTGAGGAGAACTACAAGCATCAGTAACCCAAAGAGCAGCACAGTAGGAAGGCTTCCAAACCCACTTGGCTAGGTGAATTCTGAACTGCTTCCAGGGTGCCTGGATCTCTAATGCCACCTGTTACCTGTGCTCCGAACTGCACCTACAATTAGAGGTAAAGAAACTACAGTCCATGTGTCCTCCAATTATTCTTGCACCCAACGTCCACAACCCCTCATAGACTGTTCTGGCAGCCCTGGGGCCCCACTCCACCTGTGGGGAGTCAAACTATCTCAGCTGCAACACCACCAGCCCCAGCAGTCCCCTTAAGCAGCAACGGCCATCTCTAGCCGATCACCACAGGTGGCGTCACGAATAGAGTTGAGCGACCTTGACCTTTTTAGAGTCGAGCCGGGTTTTGCGAAACCCGACTATCAAAAGTCGAGTCGAGTGGAATCGGCCGATTATCGCGAAAAGTCGGGGATCGACTGAAACACGAAACCCAATGCAAGTCAATGGGGGAGCATAGTCGGCAGTGAGTAGAGGCCAGGAAAACATGTACAGAGCCCATTGTATTGGCAAAAACATCCATTCTTGCTACTGAAGCTTGTCAATCGTAATTTAGCTTATAATAATTGTAAGGCATTTGAAATTGGGGGTCATTTGGCTAAAGTTGTGGGGGGTAGGGCTGGTTCAAGCAATTAGTGGGCCAAGGACATCTGGACCACGTCACGGCAGTGGAGCAGGGAGAGGTAAGTATTTCAACTTTGCAAGTGCTGTGATCCTGAGCAAGCAGGGGGGGCCCACTCGTTGGCATTGGCACTGGGCCCCTCAAAGTACAGCGGTGTGTTTGCACGGCGGGGGCGCCTCCCACCGGCAGCAACACTTTTGCGTACTATGAGAGGCCCTGTGCCAGTGATGTCACCAACGAGTATTCCTCCCCCCACCTGATGAAGGAACCTGCACCTTCATCTGCACCTTCCTCTTTGTCCCCGTGTAATGTGGTATGGTATGCGGGAAGGGGGACCAGACTTTCAGCAGGGTCACAATCTTGCAGTGTAGCGTGCACGGGGAATGTTGCGTTATGGGTCAATGTACCAGCAGACTCATCTATCACTGGCTGGGCAATGGGCAGGATGAGGGGGAAACAGATATGGGCCCAAAGAATAAAGTGGGCTAAATGCAGTTCAAAATTGGTAACAGGACTAACCAGGGGGCATTGCTTTGTTCATTGGAGGACAACTGGAATGAGAGGCTGACACAGAGAGTAGGCCCAAATCAGTAAGTATTCTAAATGCAGTTCAAAATTGGCAACAGTAGTAAACCGGCGGCACAGCTTTGTTCACTGTAGGAAAACAGCAAGGGGCGGCAGACACAGATAGAAGGCCCCAACCCAACTAGTAGGCCTAATGCAGTGTTGTTTTTAACAACTACTAAACGAGAGCCAGAAGATCAAAGCAATGGAGAGGAAACCTTGGAGTGGAAGACACCATCTCTACACCCCATACCCAATTTGTAGGCCTAATGCAGTGTAGTTTTCAACAACTACCGTATTTTTCGGACTATAAGACGCACCGGACCATAAGACGCACCCCAAATTTGGGGTGAAAATTGCAGAAAAAAAGATTTTTTATAAGATGGGGGTCCGTCTTATTGTCCGAATTTACAGTATCTTACCTGAGGGCTGGCGGTGGCAGAGCAGGGTCACAGGAGGCAAGGTGTCGGCAGAGGTGGGGTGATGCTGGGATGAGGAGGTGCTGGGATGAGAAGGTGCTGGGATGAGAAGGTGCTGGGATCAGGAGGTGCTGGGATCAGGAGGTGCTGGGATCATGAGGTGCTGGGATCAGGAGGTGCTGGGATCAGGAGGTGCTGGGATGAGAAGGTGCTGGGATCAGGAGGTGCTGGGATCAGGAGGTGCTGGGATCAGGAGGTGCTGGGATCAGGAGGTGCAGTGAGAGGGGTCCCAGGCTTACCGTGCAGGCAATGCAGGCTTACCGTGGCGGCAGAGGTCCGGTGGCAGAGGTGCAGCGGCAGAGGTGCGGTGGCAGAGGTGCAGCGGCAGAGGAGGCGCAGTAAGCGGGGTCCCTTTCCCCAGTATGGTGATGCAGCAGCCCGGTATGCAGCAGAGCCGGGTGAATCCTGTTATCGGTGGGCGCGGCCATCTTCCTGAGGCCGCGCGTGCGCAGATGGAGCGCTCTGCTTCCTGGGGCTTCAGGAAAATGGCCGCCGCGATCTCCATCTGCGCACACGCGGCCTCCCGCGGCCATTTTCCTGAGGCCCCAGGAAGCAGAGCGCTTCATCTGCGCACGCGCGGCCTCAGGAAAATGGCTGCGCCCACCGATAACAACAGGATTCACCCGGCTCTGCTGCATACCGGGCTGCTGCGTCACCTCACCGGAGAAAGGGACGCCGCTTACTGCGCCTCCTCTGCCCCCACACCTCTGCCGCTGCACCTCTGCCGCTGCACCTCTGCCACCGGACCTCTGCCGCCACGGTAAGCCTGCATTGCGACTATTAGACGCACCCCCCATTTTCCCCCCTTTTTTTTGGGGGAAAAAGTGCGTCTTGTAGTCCGAAAAATACGGTACTAAACGAGAGCCAGAAGATCGAAGCAATGGAGAGGAAACCTGGGGAACACCTTGGAGTGGAAGACACCGTCTCTACACCCCAGACCCAACTTGTAGGCCAAATGCAGTGTTGTTTTCAACAACTACTTAAGAAGAGCTTTAAGATTGAAGCAATGGAGAGGCAACCTGGGGAACACCTTGGAGCGGAAGACACCGTCTCTACACCCCAGACCCAACTTGTAGGCCGAATGCAGTGTTGTTTTCAACAACTACTAAACAAGAGCTTTAAGATTGAAGCAATGGAGAGGAAACCTGGGGAACACCTTGGAGTGGAACACACCGTCTCTACACCACATACCCAATTTGTAGGCCTAATGCAGTGTAGTTTTCAACAACTACTTAAGAAGAGCTTTAAGATTGAAGCAATGGAGAGGCAACCTGGGGAACACCTTGGAGCGGAAGACACCATCTCTACACCCCAGACCCAACTTGTAGGCGGAATGCAGTATTGTTTTCAACAACTACTTAAGAAGAGCTTTAAGATTGAAGCAATGGAGAGGCCACCTGGGGAACACCTTGGAGCGGAAGACACCGTCTCTACACCCCAGACTCAACTTGTAGGCCGAATGCAGTGTTGTTTTCAACAACTACTTAAGAAGAGCTTTAAGATTGAAGCAATGGAGAGGCAACCTGGGGAACACCTTGGAGCGGAAGACACCGTCTCTACATCCCAGAGCCAACTTGTAGGCCGAATGCAGTGTTGTTTTCAACAACTACTAAACAACAGCTTTAAGATTGAAGCAATGGAGAGGAAACCTGGGGAACACCTTGGAGTGGAACACACCGTCTCTACACCCCATACCCAATTTGTAGGCCTAATGCAGTGTAGTTTTCAACAACTACTTAAGAAGAGCTTTAAGATTGAAGCAATGGAGAGGCAACCTGGGGAACACCTTGGAGTGGAACACACCGTCTCTACACCCCATACCCAATTTGTAGGCCTAATGCAGTGTAGTTTTCAACAACTACTTAAGAAGAGCTTTAAGATTGAAGCAATGGAGAGGCAACCTGGGGAACACCTTGGAGCGGAAGACACCGTCTCTACACCCCAGACCCAACTTGTAGGCCGAATGCAGTGTTGTTTTCAACAACTACTTAAGAAGAGCTTTAAGATTGAAGCAATGGAGAGGCAACCTGGGGAACACCTTGGAGTGGAAGACACCGTCTCTACACCCCAGAGCCAACTTGTAGGCCAAATGCAGTGTTGTTTTCAACAACTACTAAGCAAGAGCTTTAAGATTGAAGCAATGGAGAGGAAACCTGGGGAACACCTTGGAGTGGAACACACCGTCTCTACACCCCATACCCAATTTGTAGGCCTAATGCAGTGTAGTTTTCAACAACTACTTAAGAAGAGCTTTAATATTGAAGCAATGGAGAGGCAACCTGGGGAACACCTTGGAGTGGAACACACCGTCTCTACACCCCATACCCAATTTGTAGGCCTAATGCAGTGTAGTTTTCAACAACTACTGAACGAGTCAGAAGACTGAAGCAATGGTGAGGAAACCTGGGGAACACCTTGGAGCGGCAGACACCGTTAGTAGGCCCTACCGAAGTAGTAGCCCCAATGCAGTTTTCAAATTCCTAGAGGCTGAAAACCAGACTATTGACGCTCAGCTTTTTTCAAAGGAGGACAGCTGTATTGAGTGGCGCAGACAGACACAGGTAGTAGGCCTTAAACCAAAAATGTGGCTCAATGCAGTTTAAAAAAGGTTACAGGGGTACACAGGCAGCATTGGTCTGGTCAGTGGAGGACAATTTCAATTATGGACCGCAGACAGACTTTGTACGCCTACTATTAAAAAAGGATGCTCTATGCAATTAAAAATAGGTTGCAGGGGTCCACGGGCAGCAGTGGTGAGGTCAGTGGAGGAGTATTAGAAGGAGGGACCGCAGACAGGCGTAGTAGGCCTAACATAACAAAATTAGGCTGTAGGCACTTTAAAATTGGTTCCAGGGGTACACGGGCAGCAGTGGTGTGGTCAACGTAGGACAATTTGAATTAGGGACTGTAGACAGACTTTGTAGGCTGTCCCCTGTGGAATATGCATCCAACACATTAACCCAGTGCGCCGTAATGGACACGTAAATTTTTGTGCACATGCCTACTGGTCCATGCGTCTCTTGTCAGGTGCACCTTTCTACTGTTTGATTGCCTGAGTGCTATGACAATGCAGACTTTTTCATGCTGGTGGAGAGCTGGGATGGCTTTTCGCAAAAGAAGTGTCGACTGGGTAGCTTGAACCGTGGTACAGCGTAGTTCATCTGGGCTTTATAAATATCAAACAAAGAAAAAAAGTAGGCTCCATGCACTTTCAGCTGGGTTCCAGGGATACACGGCCAGCATTGGTCTGGTCAGTGGAGAACTATTGGAAGGAGGGACCGCAGACAGGCTTCGAAGGCCTAACATAATAAAATTGGGCTGTAGGCACTTTATAATTGGTTCCAGGGGCACACGGGCAGCAGTGGTCTGGTCAGTGGAGGCCTAGTGGAAGGAGGGACCGCAGACAGGCTTCGACGGCCTAACATAATAAAATATGGCTGTAGGCACTTTAAAATTGGTTCCAGGGGTACACGGGCAGCAGTAGACAGGTCACTGGAGGACTAGTGGAAGGAGGGACCGCAGACAGGCTTCGAAGGCCTAACATAATAAAATTGGGCTGTAGGCACTTTAAAATTGGTTCCAGGGGTACACAGGCAGCAGTGGTCTGGTCAGTGGAGGCCTAGTGGAAGGAGGGACCGCAGACAGGCTTCGAAGGCCTAACATAATAAAATATGGCTGTAGGCACTTTAAAATTGGTTCCAGGGGTACACGGGCAGCAGTAGACAGGTCACTGGAGGACTAGTGGAAGGATGGACCGCAGACAGGCTTCGAAGGCCTAACATAATAAAATATGGCTGTAGGCACTTTAAAATTGGTTCCAGGGGTACACGGGCAGCAGTGGTCTGGTCAGTGGAGGCCTAGTGGAAGGAGGGACCGCAGACAGGCTTTGAAGGCCTAACATAATAAAATATGGCTGTAGGCACTTTAAAATTGGTTCCAGGGGTACACGGGCAGCAGTAGACAGGTCACTGGAGGACTAGTGGAAGGAGGGATCGCAGACAGGCTTCGAAGGCCTAACATAATAATATATGGCTGTAGGCACTTTAAAATTGGTTCCAGGGGTACACGGGCAGCAGTGGTCTGGTCAGTGGAGGCCTAGTGGAAGAAGGGACCGCAGACAGGCTTCGAAGGCCTAACATAATAAAATATGGCTGTAGGCACTTTAAAATTGGTTCCAGGGGTACACGGGCAGCAGTAGACAGGTCACTGGAGGCCTAGTGGAAGGAGGGACCGCAGACAGGCTTCGAAGGCCTAACTTAATAAAATATGGCTGTAGGCACTTTAAAATTGGTTCCAGGGGTACACGGGCAGCAGTAGACAGGTCACTTGAGGACTAGTGGAAGGAGGGACCGCAGACAGGCTTCGAAGGCCTAACATAATAAAATATGGCTGTAGGCACTTTAAAATTGGTTCCAGGGGTATACGGGCAGCAGTAGACAGGTCACTGGAGGCCTAGTGGAAGGAGGGACCGCAGACAGGCTTCGAAGGCCTAACATAATAAAATTGGGCTGTAGGCACTTTATGATTGGTTCCAGGGGTACACGGGCAGCAGTAGACAGGTCACTGGAGGTCTAGTGGAAGGAGGGACCGCAGACAGGCTTCGAAGGCCTAACATAATAAAATTGGGCTGTAGGCACTTTATAATTGGTTCAAGGGGTACACGGGCAGCAGTAGACAGGTCACTGGAGGCCTAGTGGAAGGAGAGACCGCAGACAGGCTTCGAAGGTCTAACATAATAAAATTGGGCTGTAGGCACTTTATAATTGGTTCCAGGGGTTCACGGGTAGCAGTAGACAGGTCACTGGAGGCCTAGTGGAAGGAAGGACCGCAGACAGGCTTCGAAGGCCTAACATAATAAAATTGGGCTGTAGGCACTTTAAAATTGGTTCCAGGGGTACACGGGCAGCAGTGGTCTGGTCAGTGGAGGCCTAGTGGAAGGAGGGACCGCAGACAGGCTTCGAAGGCCTAACATAATAAAATTGGGCTGTAGGCACTTTAAAATTGGTTCCAGGGGTACACGGGCAGCAGTAGACAGGTCACTGGAGGCCTAGTGGAAGGAGGGACCGCAGACATGCGTAGTAAGCCTAACATAATAAAATTGGGCTGTAGACACTTGGAATTCTCTTGCAGGGGTACACAGGCAGCATTGGTGTTGTCAGCGGAGGCCGATTGTAATGAGTGTCTGCCAGTTAGTAGTCCCAAACAATAAATACATGTTAATGTCTCGCATTACAACAAAACGAAAACACAAAAGGGTGCAATCATTAGGTACAGGGGTGGGATCCTCTGCGTAGTTTCAGACCTAGTAATTTGGCGCAAAGTATTTACTTGGGTAAATATAGGACACTGCCCCTGACTATGTTAAGTACCATCATACATGTCAACACAATGGTATTGTCAGTGGCAGGAATTTAAGGATGTTAGTGCATAGACTAAACATTGGTGGAACTGTGAGAGATAATTGTGCAAGTGGTAGAGCAATGTTTGAGCTGGGGGTGGGGGAACTCTCTTGTGGCCGGCGGTACAGGCCCAGGGCCCCTCATGTTACAACAGTGTGTCTAAATACAAATATTTTAGCCTGCACTCTACAATCAAGTCGGGGTGCTGGTGTGACAGACCATAGGGTCTATTACTAGTATTATATTGGGATCCACCGCACTCCCTATGTGGAATATCTTGTACAAAACTCCAATTTTTGAAATATGCTAATTTATTTGTGTGCAAAAGAACAGTCAATCAGGTATATCAGATCAAAACAGAATTATTACATAAATGGTGAATGCGACTCAGTATGATTTCGACGTTTCGACCCCTCCCGGGTCTTATTCTTGTGGTCGCACTGTGAATATAAACGGTATATACATATCTTAACATAGATAACAAACAACGGATAAATACAACACAACAGACAAATATATGATACAATATATACAACATGATTTGATTCCTTAGTTAGTGCTCCCCACAAGGAAAATGTTTATACTATGAGGCTAGGCTCTAGTTAATACTGTAGAGGGAGTCTGTCAAGTGACATGGTATCTACGAGAACTTCAATCTCATAAAGTAAGGTTATTACCTTAGTCCAGGCTACGTGAATGGTTCTTAGGATAGAAATGATGTTGTCCCTGTGATGTCCAGGGGCTATGAAGAATGATAATTACATTAATATCCGGTGGTGAATATCCTGAGTCAGGGTCAAATATATGTATCTAGAGAGGTGAATTACCAGGTATAGTTTCTTTAATATTTACGTGTAGCCTAGAGATTGATCTGTCTCCAAATATGACCTGAAAAAGTCACATATAGCTGTAAGAGGCAGTGGGTGATAGTGTCCCAAAGAGATTTGGTAAAGTAATTACCTTACTAAAGATAATCAGTGACGTTTCAGTGTCTTGCTGATAATTGATATTTAATTTGGGGGCTGGTTCGCCTCTTGGTACAACCTGGAAAGTTACATATATGGTGGTAATATAATAAAAGTAATAAAATAAATGTAATATACAGAGCTCCATGATAATGGTAAAGGGTAATTACCTCATCCGGCCGTAATGGTGTATATATTACGAGTGATTGGTAAGGTGCATGCAGCCTTCTGGGTATATCGTTTCCAGGGAAAGCCTAAAATATCATAAGTTGGTCTAGTGAAATACAGCTATTTACATGGAAATGTCCCAGGGAGAGTGAAAGAAGATAACTACCTTGGGGAGGAGTAACAGCGCATTACTTGAAAGATCAGGTCTATAGATGGAACACCTCCTACACTACCTGGCGTCGACTACCCAATCAAAGGAGACAAGGATCCTTCAGTTCCAGCAGCGACTCTTCAGCCAACACAAATCGATACCGTTTTTTATCGAAGGGCCGCAGGGGAGGACTACAACATACAGACGTACCAGAAGATCGAGGCGAAAGGATGACCACAAGGTCCCAGGTAAGTCAACAAACCTGGTAATTAATATTTCTAGTTACCTTCTTTCCCCTGCAGAGCTATCACTTCTACAGAAAGGGCTATCATTCTGCCCAACCCCTAGTTGGGACGATTTCCAGCTGGAGAGAGAACTACAGCGTTTTTTTCGGACAGTTAGACTTAAGACTCATTTTGGGACAAAGGATGATACCAGCAACAACGCTACGTTATCGCAAGGAACAACCTCTGTTCCGGTAATATCCATTTCATCACTGGGTCTACGGAATCCCAGCAACTACCAACCACCACGTACTTACCATGCTACAGAGACCATTATCGAGCTAGTGGATCGAGAGGTTAAGCAACTCTCGCACCAGCAAAAACTTGGTTTGTTTCCAACACACCCTAACCTAGCACCAAATGAGAAAAGGGCACTTAAGTCACTGACTGAGAATAAGGGGATTATCATAAAGCCAGCGGACAAGGGTGGGGCGATTGTGGTCATGGACCGACACACGTATTGCCAGGAAGTCCATAGGCAATTGTCAGATACTGAGACTTACCGGGCCATACCGAGGGATCCCACTTTCGATATTGACCGAAAGATCAAACATCTAGTTAAATCTTATCTTGACAGGAATATCATAGACCACAAGACAGCTACCTTTCTGTCACACCCCCATCCAATCACACCTGTGTTTTATATCCTACCGAAGATACACAAATCACTCCTCAACCCACCAGGGAGACCAATTGTAGCTTCAACGGAGTCTATTCTTTCGCCCCTGTCTGTCTTCCTGGAAAAGATACTAACTCCCCTAGTCAGGAAAACTAAATCCTTTCTATTGGACACCGGACATTTCCTAACTATCCTCAAACAACTTGGGCCAATTCCCCCCTGACAGTTTATTAGTAACTTTTGACGTTAATAGCCTCTATGCATCTATCTCACACGATAAGGGGATTGAGGCTACTAAATCATTACTAGAGGAATCCAATCACACACCGGATACGGTCCAACTCTGCCTGGACCTCCTGAGTTTGGTTCTCTATGAGAACTTTTTCCTATATGAAGATACAGTACGTTCTATAATCAACAACGGGGTACCGCAATGGGGTCCAACATGGCACCGGCGTATGCCAACGCCTTTATGAACCATTTTGAGGTTAGATATGTTTTCACCAATTCATTATTTCAAGAAAATGCTATTTGCTATCACAGGTTCATAGATGACATATTCCTCATCTGGAAAGGTACGGCTACCACCCTTGACACATTCTTTACTTTCTTAAACTCCATTTACCATGAATTGCAGTTCACTATTCACCAAGATAACAACTCCGTACCATTCCTTGATACATTAGTAGTCAAAGACTCATTGGGCAATCTCCAGACTGACTTATTCTGCAAGCCAACGGATTGCAACAGTATACTGCATTATACGAGTTGCCACCCTAAGAACACAAAAAATAGCATACCTCACTCACAATTCAATAGGGTCACACGAATTGTTTCTGAAACAACCACAGCGACTACCAGACTTGAGACAATGGCACAAAAATTTCAAGAACGGAGCTATCCATCTAACCTATTAGCTAAAGAAAAAACCCGTGCCCTCACTCCACCTTCACCTTCTTTGAGTATTCAACACAATGAAAGAGTGCCGTTTGTGCATACATACCATCCCCTCATGCCTAAAGTTCACTCCATCATTAGGAAACACTGGCCACTCCTGGCCCGGGCCTATCCCAACATTGAATCATTCAATACCCCCACACTAATGTGCACCAAGAGGGCAGCCAATCTGAGAGACAAATTAGTACGAGCAGATATAGGCAGTGCTCACCCAACAACCACACAGAGATTATTGGGTACAAGACGTAATGGCACATTTCCCTGCCTAAGTTGTGCCTCCTGCTCAAACGTCATAAAATCTGAAAATATTGTGCATCCCAGAACTGGTAAGTCCTACCCCATAAAGGGGTACTATACCTGTAATTCCAACTTTGTTGTGTACGTGGTGAAATGCCCATGTGGCCTCCTATATGTGGGAGAGACCACACAACATATAAAAGACAGGATATCCAGTCACAAGTCCACATAAGATGCAGTAAGACTTGGCTCCCCTTACCTGATCACTTCTTGAAAAATCACCATTCGGTAGCACAACTGAAATTCCAAGTGATAGAGCAAATAGACCGCCCTAGGCGTGGGGGCGATCGAGTGAGGACCCTTAAACAAAGGGAGAGCTACTGGATTCACACCCTGGACACGTTAGAACCCAGGGGCCTTAATAGGGAAATCAATTGGCTAATATAATAATACTAACCGCTTTTCCTTTTTTACTCCTTTTTAGACACGCTGATGCCATTCGGTTCTAGGTGAGTGTCTACTCCTGGCTCCCCTGGTTCTATTTTTGTTCTGCTTCATTTTATTTTTTATTTTTTTTTTTATTTATTTTTTTTTTACTTTTTGTCCACAAATATACATTCGTATATATTCATACAACCTTCTTTCCCCCCCCCCCCCCTTTTTCTTTTTGATTTATTTCTTTTTTTCCGTTCTTCCATCCAGGCTTATTTTATTTTTGTTTTTATTTTTATTATTTTTTTTCCTATATTCTTTTAATATTCATTATTTTTCGATTTTTGGTAAAATTTTTATTTTTACTTTTCTTATTTTTGCGTTCATTTTCTTTTTCCTAACAGTACACATCATATCCGGTAGGATGATATATCCTTCAGTCCTTTAAGCCCCTTAAGATATAGACATGAACAGGTTCTAGTTTCCCTCTGCAGCAATTACTGTTTATAACCATGACAACCCCTGGGACATACACTAGTGCATTCAGTAGGACGCTACATCCTTACACACACACCCCCCCTCCCTGTGACATGCGCAGATATCCTTAACAGCGCTGTGACATATCCTAACTAGGATTCCCCCTTCCCTTACACACAGCGGCGCCAGGGAGATTTAGGGACATGCGCACAAGCGCACAAGCAGCGCTGTGTGACGTCCCTATACCTATCACCCGCCCCCTGCACGTAGCACAAAGCGGCGCCATGGATACACATGGAACGCCGGGGCATGCGCACACACATTACTCCAGGGTGTACTACGTCATTTCCGGCCATTCCATAGAGCGGCAACACTACATAAGGGGCCCCACAGGACAGACAACATGCCTCACATCAGGACACAGGAGCGCGGTTCACCGGCCGTTACAGGTAATACCATTGCAGACCCCTGACCACTTCTGGCAGCAGGTGCCATACATTATATCGCACTTAATACTATATTCTGGTCCCCATAGGGTTATATGCCTTCCTAAACAACAGCAAGACGCGGATGCGCCGCTGTTACTCCTCCCCAAGGTAGTTATCTTCTTTCACTCTCCCTGGGACATTTCCATGTAAATAGCTGTATTTCACTAGACCAACTTATGATATTTTAGGCTTTCCCTGGAAACGATATACCCAGAAGGCTGCATGCACCTTACCAATCACTCGTAATATATACACCATTACGGCCGGATGAGGTAATTACCCTTTACCATTACCATGGAGCTCTGTATATTACATTTATTTTATTACTTTTATTATATTACCACCGTATATGTAACTTTCCAGGTTGTACCAAGAGGCGAACCAGCCCCCAAATTAAATATCAATTATCAGCAAGACACTGAAACGTCACTGATTATCTTTAGTAAGGTAATTACTTTACCAAATCTCTTTGGGACACTATCACCCACTGCCTCTTACAGCTATATGTGACTTTTTCAGGTCATATTTGGAGACAGATCAATCTCTAGGCTACACGTAAATATTAAAGAAACTATACCTGGTAATTCACCTCTCTAGATACATATATTTGACCCTGACTCAGGATATTCACCACCGGATATTAATGTAATTATCATTCTTCATAGCCCCTGGACATCACAGGGACAACATCATTTCTATCCTAAGAACCATTCACGTAGCCTGGACTAAGGTAATAACCTTACTTTATGAGATTGAAGTTCTCGTAGATACCATGTCACTTGACAGACTCCCTCTACAGTATTAACTAGAGCCTAGCCTCATAGTATAAACATTTTCCTTGTGGGGGGCACTAACTAAGGAATCAAATCATGTTGTATATATTGTATCATATATTTGTCTGTTGTGTTGTATTTATCCGTTGTTTGTTATCTATGTTAAGATATGTATATACCGTTTATATTCACAGTGCGACCACAAGAATAAGACCCGGGAGGGGTCGAAACGTCGAAATCATACTGAGTCGCATTCACCATTTATGTAATAATTCTGTTTTGATCTGATATACCTGATTGACTGTTCTTTTGCACACAAATAAATTAGCATATTTCAAAAATTGGAGTTTTGTACAAGATATTCCACATAGGGAGTGCGGTGGATCCCAATATTATACAACAGTGTGTCTGACGTTGGGTGCGCACCACCACTGCCAGAGACACTTTATTGTACTATGAGGGACCCAGTGGCAGTGCCGTTGACCAAAAGCGGGCACACCCACCTCTTCAGACAAACAGCACTCTCACGGGTGCTTGCGCCAAGTGGCGATACCACGGCCCCGTGTGGGGAGTTTGGCCATTTAGGGAGGTGTAAACATGTCGTATGCTGGACAATCAGCTGCTGCAAATTACGAGATTGGTAAAGTCATTCAGAGTAGTCCACAGGCAATACCTTTTCATAGGAAAGCTAGGTGTCGGCCGGGCAAGGTGGGGCAAAAGAATTCGAAATCCAGTTGTGGTTCATTTTAATGAAGGTTAGATCATCAACATTTTGGGTAGCCAGACGAGTCCTTTTTTCGGTTAATATTGAACCTGCAGCACTGAATACTCTTTCTGATAGGACACTAGCTGCCGGGCAAGCAAGCTCCTGCAATGCATATTCTGCCAATTCTGGCCAGGTGTCTAATTTGGATGCCCAGTAATCAAATGGGAATGAAGGTTGAGGTAGAACATCGATAAGGGATGAAAAATAGTTAGTAACCATACTGGACAAATGTTGTCTCCTGTCACTTTGAATTGATGCAGCAGTACCTGTCCTGTCTGCGGTCATAGCAAAATCACTCCACAACCTGGTCAGAAAACCCCTCTGTCCAACGCCACTTCTGATTTCTGCACCTCTAACACTTCTGGTCTGCTGCCCCCTGCAGCTCGTGTGAGAACGATCACGGGCGCTGTGTGCTGGGAATGCCTGAAGCAAACGGTCAACAAGAGTTGATTGTTTGGTTGCTAATATTAGTTCCAAGTTCTCATGTGGCATAATATTTTGCAATTTGCCTTTATAGCGAGGATCAAGGAGGCAGGCCAGCCAGTAATCGTCATCGTTCATCATTTTCGTAATGCGTGTGTCCCTTTTGAGGATACGTAAGGCATAATCTGCCATGTGTGCCAAAGTTCCAGTTGTCAAATCTGCGGTTGTGCTTGGTTGAGGGGCAGTTTCAGGCAAATCTACGTCACTTGTGTCCCTCAAAAAACCAGAACCCGGCCTTGCCACGCCACCAATTTCCAGTGGCCCCGGGAAAGCTTCCTCATTAAAAATATACTCATCCCCATCATCCTCCTCGTCCTCCACCTCCTCTTCGCCCGCTACCTCGTCCTTTACACTGCCCTGACCAGACAATGGCTGACTGTCATCAAGGCTTTCCTCTTCCTCTGCTGCAGACGCCTGATCCTTTATGTGCGTCAAACTTTGCATCAGCAGACGCATTAGGGGGATGCTCATGCTTATTATGGCGTTGTCTGCACTAACCAGCCGTGTGCATTCCTCAAAACACTGAAGGACTTGACACATGTCTTGTATCTTCGACCACTGCACACCTGACAACTCCATGTCTGCTATCCTACTGCCTGCCCGTGTATGTGTATCCTCCCACAAAAGCATAACAGCCCGCCTCTGTTCGCACAGTCTCTGAAGCATGTGCAGTGTTGAGTTCAACCTTGTTGCAACGTCTATGATTAGGCGATGCTGGGGAAGGTTCAAAGACCGCTGATAGGTCTGCATACGGCTGGAGTGTACGGGCGAACGGCGGATATGTGAGCAAAGTCCGCGCACTTTGAGGAGCAGGTCGGATAACCCCGGATAACTTTTCAGGAAGCACTGCACCACGAGGTTTAAGGTGTGAGCCAGGCAAGGAATGTGTTTCAGTTGGGAAAGGGAGATGGCAGCCATGAAATTCCTTCCGTTATCACTCACTACCTTGCCTGCCTCAAGATCTACTGTGCCCAGCTACGACTGCGTTTCTCTCTGCAAGAACTCGGACAGAACTTCCGCGGTGTGTCTGTTGTCACCCAAACACTTCATAGCCAATACAGCCTGCTGACGCTTGCCAGTAGCTGGCCCATAATGGGACAACTGGTGTGCAACAGTGGCAGCTGCGGATGGAGTGGTTGGGCGACTGCGGTCTGTGGACGAGCTCTCGCTTCTGCAGAAGGACGAGGAGGAGGAGGAGGGGGTGCGAACGCCTACAGCCAACTGTTTCCTAGACCGTGGGCTAGGCAGAACTGTCCCGAAATTGATGTCCCCTGTGGACCCTGCATCCACCACATTCACCCAGTGTGCCGTGATGGACACGTAACGTCCCTGGCCATGCCTACTGGTCCATGCATCTGTTGTCAGGTGCACCTTTGTACTCACAGATTGCCTGAGTGCATGGACGATGCGCTCTTTAACATGCTGGTGGAGGGCTGGGATGGCTTTTCTCGAAAAGAAGTGCCGACTGGGTAGCTCGTAGCGTGGTTCAGCGTAGTCCATCAGGGCTTTGAAAGCTTCGCTTTCAACTAACCGGTAATGCATCATCTCTAACGAGATTAGTCTAGCTATGTGGGCGTTCAAACCCTGTGTACGCGGATGCGAGGATAAGTACTTCCTTTTTCTAACCAGAGTCTCATGTAGGGTGAGCTGGAATGGAGAGCTGGAGATCGTGGAACTAGCGGGTGTGCCGGTGGACATGGCAGACTGAGAGAGGGTTGTAGACGGTATTGTTTCCACCGGTGCCCTAGATGCAGTGTTTCCTACTACGAAACTGGTGATTCCCTGACCCTGACTGCTTTGGCCTGGCAAAGAAACCTGCACAGATACTGCAGGTGGTGCGGAAAATGGTGGCCTTACAGTGACGGAAGGGATGTAGCGTTGCTGACTAGCTTCATTGGCCGAGGGTGCTACAACCTTAAGGGACGTTTGGTAGTTAGTCCAGGCTTGCAAATGCATGGTGGTTAAATGTCTATGCATGCAACTTGTATTGAGACTTTTCAGATTCTGACCTCTGCTTAAGGTAGTTGAACATTTTTGACAGATGACTTTGCGCTGATCAATTGGATGTTGTTTAAAAAAATGCCAGACTGCACTCTTTCGAGCATCGGATCCCTTTTCAGGCATTGCAAACTGAGCTTTAACCGGATGGCCACGCTGTCCTCCAACAGGTTTTGGCTTTGCCATGCGTTTTGTCCCATCTACGGGCCCGGCAGATGGAACCTGTTGCGATGTTGATGCCTGCTGCGGCCCCTCCTCCTCTGCTTCAGAACTACTGCCGCCTGCACCCTGTTCCCCCAATGGCTGCAAATCGGGGTCAACAACTGGGTCATCTATAACCTCCTCTTCTAGCTTGTGTGCAACTTCGTCTGTGTCACCGTGTAAGTCGGTGGTATAGCGTTCGTGACAGGGCAACATAGTCTCATCAGGGTCTGATTCTGGATCAGTACCCTGCGAGGGCAATGTTGTGGTCTGAGTCAAAGGACCAGCATAGTAGTCTGTCTGTGGCTGTGCATCAGTGCACTCCATGTCAGATTCAACTTGTAATGGGCATGGCCTGTTAACTGTTTCACTTTCTAAGCCAGGGACGGTATGTGTAAAGAGCTCCATGGAGTAACCCGTTGTGTCGCCTGCTGCATCCTTCTCTGTTGTTGTTTTTGCTGAAGAGGACAAGGAAGCGACTTGTCCCTGACCGTGAACATCCACTAACGACGCGCTGCTTTTACATTTACCAGTTTCAAAAGAGGAGGCAAAAGAGCTAGAGGCTGAGTCAGCAAGGTAAGCCAAAACTTGCTCTTGCTGCTCCGGCTTTAAAAGCGGTTTTCCTACTCCCAGAAAAGGGAGTGTTCGAGGCCTTGTGTAGCCAGACGAAGAACCTGGCTCCACAGCTCCAGACTTAGGTGCAATATTTTTTTTCCCACGACCACCTGATGCTCCACTACCACTACCATCATTACCAGCTGACAATGAACGCCCACGGCCACGACCTCTTCCACCAAACTTCCTCATTGTTTTAAAAACGTAACCAAAGTAACGGTATTTGTTGCTGTCAAACAACTTACATGGTGGGCTATAACTTCAGTATGATTTAGATATCCCTTTACAGGTGGGTGAGACCGCAAGGAAAATCAGGCACAATGTTACACACTCTGTTTTCGGTGGCACCAAATGAGAGAGATGCCACACACACAGGACTGTCACTCAAGCACAAATGTCAAAATTAATCTCCCACTGTTTTTTTTAATTTTTTCAGGGAGAATTTAGAAACCAAATAAAAAAAAAAATAGGCTTTCTATGGCCCACTATTTGAGAGACAGAGATGGCACACCCAGGAGTCAGAACTGGCACACAAGCAGAAAGGCCAATATTAATCTCCCACTGATTTTTTTTTATTTTTTCAGGGAGAATTTAGAAACCAAATAAAAAAAATTGATTTTTTCAGGGAGAATTTAGAAACCAAATTAAAAAAAAATAGGCTTTCTATGGCACACTATTTGAGAGACAGAGATGGCACACCCAGGAGTCAGGACTGGCACACAAGCAGAAAGGCCAATATTAATCTCCCACTTATTTTTTTATATTTTTTCAGGGAGAATTTAGAAACCAAATAAAAAAAAATAGGCTTTCTATGGCCCACTATTTGAGAGAGAGAGAGAGACGGCACACCCAGGAGTCAGGACTGGCACACAAGCAGAAAGGCCAATATTAATCTCCCACTGATTTTTTTTAATTTTTTCAGGGAGAATTTAGAAACCAAATAAAAAAAATAGGCTTTCTATGGCCCACTATTTGAGAGAGAGAGATGGCACACCCAGGAGTCAGGACTGGCACACAAGCTGAAAGGCCAATATTAATCTCCCACTGATTTTTTTTTATTTTTCCAGGGAGAATTTAGAAACCAAATAAAAAAAAAAAATAGGCTTTCTATGGCCCACTATTTGAGAGAGAGAGATGGCACACCCAGGAGTCAGGAGTGGCACACAAGCAGAAAGGCCAATATTAATCTCCCACTTATTTTTTTTAATTTTTTCAGGGAGAATTTAGAAACCAAATTAAAAATATTGATTTTTTCAGGGAGAATTTAGAAACAACAAAAAAAAAAATAGGCTTTCTATGGCACACTATTTGAGAGACAGAGATGGCACACCCAGGAGTCAGGACTGGCACACAAGCAGAAAGGCCAATATTAATCTCCCACTGATTTTTTTTATTTTTTCAGGGAGAATTTAGAAACCAAATAAAAAAAAAATAGGCTTTCTATGGCCCACTATTTGAGAGACAGAGATGGCACACCCAGGAGTCAGGACTGGCACACAAGCAGAAAGGCCAATATTAATCTCCCACTTATTTTTTTTTATTTTTTCAGGGAGAATTTAGAAACCAAATAAAAAAATAGGCTTTCTATGACCCACTATTTGAGAGAGAGAGATGGCACACCCAGGAGTCAGGACTGGCACACAAGCTGAAAGGCCAATATTAATCTCCCACTGATTTTTTTTTTATTTTTTCAGGGAGAATTTATAAACCAAATAAAAAAAATTGTTTTTTTCAGGGAGAATTTAGAAACCAAATAATAAAAAAAAAATTGGCTTTCTATGGCCCACTTTTTGAGAGACAGAGATGGCACACCCAGGAGTCAGGACTGGCACACAAGCAGAAAGGCCAATATTAATCTCCCACTGATTTTTTTTTATTTTTTCAGGGAGAATTTAGAAAACAAATAAAAAAAAATAGGCTTTCTATGGCCCACTATTTGAGAGAGAGTTGGCACACCCAGGAGTCAGGACTGGCACACATGCAGAAAGGCCAATATTAATCTCCCACTGATTTTTTTTTAATTTTTTCAGGGAGAATTTATAAACCAAATAAAAAAAATTGATTTTTTTCAGGGAGAATTTAGAAACCAAATAAAAAAAATTGGCTTTCTATGGCCCACTATTTGAGAGAGAGAGATGGCACACCCAGGAGTCAGGACTGGCACACAAGCTGAAAGGCCAATATTAATCTCCCACTGATTTTTTTTTATTTTTCCAGGGAGAATTAAGAAACCAAATTAAAAAAAATAGCTTTTCTATGGCCCACTATTTGAGAGAGAGAGATGGCACATCCAGGAGTCAGGAGTGGCACACAAGCAGAAAGGCCAATATTAATCTCCCACTTATTTTTTTTTATTTTTTCAGTGAGAATTTAGAAACCAAATTAAAAAAAAATAGGCTTTCTATGGCCCACTATTTGAGAGAGAGAGAGATGGCACACCCAGGAGTCAGGAGTGGCACACAAGCAGAAAGGCCAATATTAATCTCCCACTGATTTGTTTTTATTTTTTCAGGGAGAATTTAGAAACCAAATAAAAAAAAAATAGGCTTTCTATGGCCCACTATTTGAGAGAGAGATGGCACACCCAGGAGTCAGGACTGGCACACAAGCAGAAAGGCCAATATTAATCTCCCACGGTTTTTTGTTATTTTTTCAGGGAGAATTTAGAAACCAAATTTTTTTTTTTTAAATAAATAGGCTTTCTATGGCCCACTATTTGAGAGAGAGATGGCACACTCAGGACTGGCACACAAGCCCAAAGGCCAATATTAATCTCCCACTGTTTTTTTTTTTCAGGGAGAATTTATAACCCCCCCAAAAAAAACAGAAAAATAAAAAGGCTTTCTGTGGCCCACTATGTGAGAGAGATGGCACACACAGGGATAGCACTCTAGCAGAAATGCCAATCTTAATCTCCCACAACTTATTTTTTTAGGGAGAATAAAAAAACAAAAAAAACAAAACTGTCCTACAATTACTATCTCCCTGCTGTAATCTCAGCCAGGTATGGCAGGCAGCAATAAGGAGTGGACTGATGCACAAATTAAATAAAAAGTGTGGACAAACAAAAAAGGTAGATGTGCAGAAAGGAAGGAACAACAGGATTTGTGCTTTGAAAAAAGCAGTTGGTTTGCACAGCGGCGTACACACAGCAATGCAGCTATCAGGGAGCCTTCTAGGGCAGCCCAATGAGCTACAGCGCTGAGGAAAAAAAATGTAGCTTCCACTGTCCCTTCAAACAAAAGGTGGTGTTGGACAGTGGAAATCGCTACAGCACAAGCGGTTTGGTGGTTAATGGACCCTGCCTAACGCTATCCCTGCTTCTGACGAAGCGGCAGCAACCTCTACCTAGGCTCAGATTAGCAGCAGTAAGATGGCGGTCGGCGGGAACGCCTCTTTATAGCCCCTGTGACGCCGCAGACAGCAAGCCAATCACTGCAATGCCCTTCTCTAAGATGGTGGGGACCAGGACCTATGTCATCACGCTGCCCACACTCTGCGTCCACCTTCATTGGCTGAGAAATGGCGCTTTTAGCATCATTGAAACGTGACTTTGGCACGAAAGTCGCGTACCGCATGGCCGACCCCACACAGGGGTTGTGTCGGGTTTCATGAAACCCGACTTTGCCAAAAGTCGGCGACTTTTGAAAATGAACGATCCGTTTCGCTCAACCCTAGTCACGAATAATCCGCTACAAACATTTCTCTCATCCCTTTTATTGCGTGCCCAGGCCACGAACCGGGTCACTGCTGCTGTGACCGCCCCTTTAGGAGCCATCTGACCTGGTTCTGAGTACCCCACCGCCCTAGCGGGTGTTGCATTTCCACAAATTTGTTGTAATGTGAACAGTCATGGTTGGTCTACATCTGCTGTGTTAGCTGTAGTGAAAGACATGTCAGTCCCAATTATACTTTTTCTATTCTTGTGAAAGTTATTCCACCTTGGTTGTGTCAGGCCCTCATTTTTAAAAATTTGAAAACTTCAAGTTGTGTGTGCATCTGCTGGTTTGGGTGTACTGAAAGACCTGTCGGTCCCCATTCTACTATTTCTAGTGAGGTGAAATTGATGCAAATGTGGTTGTGTCTGATAATAATTTTTGGAAACATGATCACTCCTGGTTGTGTGTCCATATTGCCGCCACCCTTGCCGTGCTTCAGCAGCGTTTGCAGCTTCTGGCTCAACGACTGTTGGGGGATGTCCCCAAGCGTTGGAACTCTACACTGCAGATGTTGGGAAGGATCTGTGAGCAGAAGAGGGCAGTTGTTGACTACCAGCATCAACAAGGCCATCGTTATTCAGTTCACACATCAAACATAATACCTCAGGAGACAACATGGATGTCAGACACATGTACCATCCTCCAAAACTTTTAGTGCTCCACCAAGATGGTGAGCAGCGATGACGCCAAAATTAGCATCACCATCCCGCTTCTCTGTGTTCTGAAATGCTCTCTGCTCACAATCAAAGAGGATGCATTGCAGGCAGAGCATGATGAGATTGAGCAAGGAACCATACAGGGTGATTACACACAGCCCAGCCTCATCTCATCCCAACGTGGATTGGGTAACAATGAGAAAGAGGAGGAGGTGGAAGAACAGGAGCTAGTTTCATGCGCTTTAGACGACGCTACCTGCACAACTGTCATACCGTCTGTTCAGTGTGGGTGGCCTGAGGACAGTGAGTAGGAGGAGGAGAGCATGGTAAGTCGTACTCTTGGTGAGGACACGGAAGTCTTGCCTGTTAGCAGTCTAGCATGCATGGATGTGTTTATGCTACGCAGCCTTTCCCATGACCCTCGTGTTTTCAAAATTTTCGGTGCCACCCATTACTGGTTGATGACTCTTCTAGACCCATGCTATAAGGAGAACTTTCTATCACTTATTCCTGAGGCAGCGAGGTCTACCAATGTGAGGTAGTACCCGAAGGCCCTTGTTGCAGAATTATTAAAAACATTCCCAATGAAAATGTTGGCGGCAGAGATCACAGTTTGTTGGACAACCAAGAAGCACAGGCGAGAGATGCACAACTCCAAGCAGCAGAGGCAGGGGAAAACTGTCAAAGTTCTGGGAGAGTTTTTTCAGATCCTCCCATCGCACAGGCCCTGAGGTGTAGGGTACTCTCACAAGGAGTGCAAGGTTTGGGAAGATGCTGTGGGAGTACCTTGTTGACCATACCAATGTCTTCTGTGATTCCTCTGTGCCTTATAGTTAATTGGTATTCCAGCTGGACACGTGGCATGAACTGGCTCTCTATGCCTTGGAGGTCCTGGCCTGACCTGCTGCTAGCATTTTGTCAGTGCAGGTTTTTAGTGCTGCTGGTGGAATTATAACACATAAGCGCATCCGCCTGTCAACTGAAAATGCTGACAGGCTGACTCTTATAACAATGAACAAGGGCTGGATTATTCCAGACTTCTCAACACCACCGAATGATAGCAGTGTAACATAAACTCAAATCCAGTGTCTTTTTTTGGGAAGTCTATTCCCATGCACCTCTTCACACCCACACATGGGTATACGCTTCCTGATTTTAGCTATTTGCAGTTGTCCTCCTCCTTCTCCTCATCATCATCCTCCACCACCATATCACCACGGTGACCGTGGTTGTGATGCAACACCCACATAATTTTTTAAAAGGGTGTTTATGATGCCCGCCAAAAAAAATTGTTATATAGTATGCTCATGTATACCCCCTGGGGTAAATGTTTGTCAGCCCATACACTTAGTTCATGAGCATTACAAGTATAGGAGATTCGCGCTTTTCTAATGGGAGCATTTTTTAAGAGGCCCTCCTCCATGTCTCTTCCAAGGGGCATTGGACTGCCTCCAAATTTTTGGCAGCCCTTGCATTCACTTAAAAGGAAAACACTATGGGAGACCCACTTCCTAATAATGGGAACATTGTTTTCAGGGGTCCTTTGACCTCTATGTCTCTCTCAAGGGGCATTGAAGTTCCTTCAAATTTTTGGCAGCTGTTGCTTCACTACACAGGCAAACACTATGGGAGACTTACTTCCTAATAATGGCAACATTTTTTTCATGAGGCCATCCTCTACGTCTCTTCCAAGGGGCATTGGAGAAGGTCCACATTTTTGGCAGCCCTTGCTTTTACTGCATAGGCAAACAATATGAGAGACCCAATTCCTTAGAATGGGAACATTCTTTTCAAAAGGCCCTCCAGTACATCTCTTCAAAGGGGTATTGGAGTGCATCTAAATTTTGGGCAGCCCTGCCACTCACTGCATACGCAATAACAGCATAGGAGATGCTCTGTTTAACCCCTTTCTGACATCAGACGTACTATCCCGTCGAGGTGGGGTGGGCCCCTATGACCACCGACGGGATAGTACGTCATATGCGATCGGCAGCTTTCACGGGGGGGGGGGGGGGGGGAGGCGCCGCCGATCGCAGCCGGGTGTCAGCTGCTTATCGCAGCTGACATCCGGCACTATGTGCCAGGAGCAGTCACGGCACATTAACGCCCGGCACATTAACCCCCGGCACACCGCGATCAAAGATGATCGCGATGTGCCGGCGGTACAGGGAAGCTTTCCGCAGGGAGGGGGCTCCCTGCGGGCTTCCCTGAGCCCCCCGCAGCAATGCGATGTGATCGCATTGCTGGGAGGGTCTTACCTCCCTCCCTGCCTGCTCCAGCCCCGGATCCAAGATGGCCGTGGATCCGGGTCCTGCAGGCAGGGAGGTGGCTTCACAGAGCCTGCTCAGAGCAGGCACTGTGAAGCCTAAAAAAAAAGGGAAGAAGCCAGCACTGCTTATGGTCAGAACGCAATAACTGAAGTGCAATTGCACATAAATTCTAACTGTATTTCAAATATGAGACATTTAGCAAACAATTGATCAATTCTTTGAGCTACCCCACCACTTCACGGCAATCTCATAATGGGGCAGGTCCTAATCTTCGTATTTTATTTACGTTGTGCCATTATGGCTTCCTGAATGTATAAAAAAAAAAAGGACCACATTAAATGCGAACTGTACCTGGAGCATTTTCAGAATCACTCCCTTGGTGCCAGGAAAGGCAAGCGCAGGTAAAGGCCGATCAGGTCCAGTGCGGACATTTCAGATCTGGCTTCCACACTGCCAAACCCGCACCAAAGATGAAGGGTGAGACAGGCTGAGACACAGGTGCACAATTAACTTGAGCCTGAGGCGGGGCAGGGCTGCTGTGTGTGTGTTCTGACCATAAGCAGTGCTGGCTTCTTCCCCTTTTTTTTTGCTTTGCATTGGTATGTGGCTGACCACCACTGTTGCCGCGCACGCTGGGTTATGTGCGCCATTCTTTCTGTGTTCACTGTGATTGATAGGCTGCTGTGCACACACACAGCAGCCCTGCCCCGCCTCAGGCTCAAGTTAATTGTGCACCTGTGTCTCAGCCTGTCTCACCCTTCATCTTTGGTGCGGGTTTGGCAGTGTGGAAGCCAGATCTGAAATGTCCGCACTGGACCTGATCGGCCTTTACCTGCGCTTGCCTTTCCTGGCACCAAGGGAGTGATTCTGAAAATGCTCCAGGTACAGTTAGCATTTAATGTGGTCCTTTTTTTTTTTTTTTTTATACTCTTTTATACATTCAGGAGGCCATAATGGCACAACGTAAATAAAATACGAAGATTAGGACTGCCCCATTATGAGATTGCCGTGAAGTGGCGGGGTAGCTCAAAGAATTGATCAATTGTTTGCTAAATGTCTCATATTTGAAATACAGTTAGAATTTATGTGCAATTGCACTTCAGTTATTGCGTTCTGACCATAAGCAGTGCTGGCTTCTTCCCCTTTTTTTTTTACTGTGAAGCCTGCAGCGCTGCAAGTCAGATCAGTGATCTGACAGAGTGCTGTGCAAACTGTCAGATCATTGATCTGTGATGTCCCCCCCGGGACAAAATAAAAAAGTAAAAAAAATAATTTTCCAAATGTGTAAAAAAAAATAAAAAAATATTCCTAAATAATAATAAAAAAAATAAAAATATTATTCCCATAAATACATTTCTTCATCTAAATAAAAAAAAAACAATAAAAGTACACATATTTAGTATCGCCGCGTCCGTAACGACCCGACCTATAAAACTGGCCCACTATTTAACACTTTCAGTAAACACCGTAAGGAAAAAAAAAAAACGAGGCAAAAAACAACGCTTTATTATCATACCGCCGAACTAAAAGTGGAAAAACACGCGATCAAAAATATAGATATAAATAACCATGATACCGCTGAAAACGTCATCTTGTCCCGCAAAAAACGAACCGCCATACAGCATCATCAGCAAAAAAATAAAAAAGTTATAGTCCTGAGAATAAAACGATGCAAAAATAATTATTTTTTCTGTAAAATAGTTTTTATCATATAAAAGCGCCAAAACATAAAAAATTATATAAATGAGGTGTCGCTGTAATCGTACTGACCCGAAGAATAAAACTGCTTTATCAATTTTACCAAACGCGGAACGGTATAAACGCCTCCTCCAAAAGAAATTCATGAATAGCTGGTTTTTGGTCATTCTTCCTCACAAAAATCGGAAATAAAAAGCGATCAAAAAATGTCACGTGCCCGAAAATGTTACCAATAAAAACGTCAACTCGTCCCACAAAAAACAAGACCTCACATGACTCTGTGGACCAAAATATGGAAAAATTATAGCTCTCAAAATGTGGTTACGCAAAAAATATTTTTTGCAATAAAAAGCGTCTTTCAGAGTGTGACGGCTGCCAATCATAATAATCCGCTAAAAAACTCACTATAAAAGTAAATCAAACCCCCCTTCATCACCCCCTTAGTTAGGGAAAAATTAAAAAAATGTATTTATTTCCATTTTCCCATTAGGGCTAGGGTTAGGGCTAGGGTTAGGGTTAGGGCTAGGGTTAGGGTTAGGGCTACGGTTAGGGCTAGGGTTAGGGCTAGGGTTAGGGCTAGGGTTAGGGTTAGGGCTAGGGTTAGGACTAGGGTTAGGGTTAGGGTTAGGGCTAGGGCTAGGGTTAGGGTTAGGGCTAGGGTTAGGGCTAGTGTTAGGGCTAGGGTTAGGGATAGGGCTAGGGATAGGGTTTGGGCTAGGGTTAGGGTTAGGGTTGGGGCTACAGTTAGGGTTGGGGCTAAAGTTAGGGTTAGGGTTTAGATTACATTTACAGTTGGGAATAGGGTTGGGATTAGGGTTAGGGGTGTGTCAGGGTTAGAGGTGTGGTTAGGGTTACCGTTGGAATTAGGGTTAGGGGTGTGTTTGGATTAGGGTTTCAGTTATAATTGGGGGGTTTCCACTGTTTAGGCACATCAGGGGCTCTCCAAACACGACATGGCATCCGATCTCAATTCCAGCCAATTCTGCGTTGAAAAAGTAAAACAGTGCTCCTTCCCTTCCGAGCTCTCCCGTGTGCCCAAACAGGGGTTTACCCCAACATATGAGGTATCAGCGTACTCAGGACAAATAGGACAACAACTTTTGGGGTCCAATTTCTCCTGTTACCCTTGGGAAAATGCAAAACTGGGGGCTAAAAAATAATTTTTGTGGGGAAAAAAAAAGATTTTTTATTTTCACGGCTCTGCGTTATGAACTGTAGTGAAACACTTGGGGGTTCAAAGTTCTCACAACACATCTAGATGAGTTCCCTGGGGGGTCTAGTTTCCAATATGGGGTCACTTGTGGGGGGTTTCTACTGTTTAGGTACATTAGGGGCTCTGCAAACGTAATGTGACACCTGCAGACTATTCCATCTAAGTCTGCATTCCAAATGGCACTCCTTCCCTTCCGAGCCCTCCCATGCCCCCAAACGGTGGTTCCCCCCACATATGGGGTATCAGCGTACTCAGGACAAATTGGACAACAACTTTTGGGGTCGAAATTCTCCTCTTACCCTCGGGAAAATACAAAATTGGGGGCTAAAAAATAATTTTTGGGGGAAAGTTTTTTTTTTTCACGACTCTGCGTTACAAACTGTAGTGAAACACTTGGGGGTTCAAAGCTCTAACAACACATCTAGATGAGTTCCTTAGGGTTTCTAGTTTCCAAAATGGTGTCAATTGTGGGGGGTTTCTACTGTTTAGGTACATTAGGGGCTCTGCAAACGCAATGTGACACCTGCAGACCATTCCATCTAAGTCTGCATTCCAAATGGCGCTCCTTCCCTTCCGAGCCCTCCCATGCGCCCAAACAGTGGTTCCCCCAACATATGGGGTATCAGCGTACTCAGGACAAATTGGACAACAACTTTTGGGGTCGAAAATCTCCTCTTACCCTCGGGAAAATACAAAATTGGGGGCTAAAAAATAATTTTTGGGGGAAAGTTTTTTTTTTTCACGACTCTGCGTTACAAACTGTAGTGAAACACTTGGGGGTTCAAAGCTCTAACAACACATCTAGATGAGTTCCTTAGGGTTTCTAGTTTCCAAAATGGTGTCAATTGTGGGGGGTTTCTACTGTTTAGGTACATTAGGGGCTCTGCAAACGCAATGTGACACCTGCAGACCATTCCATCTAAGTCTGCATTCCAAATGGAGCTCCTTCCCTTCCGAGCCCTCCCATGTGCCCAAACAGTGGTTCCCCCCCACTTATGGGGTATCAGCGCACTCAGGACAAATTGGACAACAAATTTTGGGGTCCAATTTCTCCTGTTACCCTCGGGAAAATACAAAACTGGGGGCTAAAAAATAATTTTTGTGGGAAAAAATTTTTGTTTTATTTTTACGGCTCTGCATTATAAACTTCTGTGAAGCCCTTGGTGGGTTAAAGCGCTCAAAACACATCTAGATAAGTTCCTTAGGGGGTCTACTTTCCAAAATGGTGTCACTTGTGGGGGGTTTCTGTTGTGAATTCTGTGGCTGAATTCACTCCTGTGGTCACAAGTGGTACTGCAGCTTCTGAGCTTCCTCCCTCAGGTGTTCTGGTGAGCTCGTTAACTGCTTCATTACTTAACTCCGCCTGATGCTGCTATCCTTGCTCCTTGTCAATGTTTCAGTGTTGGATCTGAGCTTCTCCTGATTGTTCCTGTGACCTGCTGCTCTGTATAGCTAAGTGCTTTTTGCTTTTTTGTTGCTTTTTTTTCTGTCCAGCTTGTCTTTTGTTTTGCTGGAAGCTCTGAGACGCAAAGGGTGTACCGCCGTGCCGTTAGTTCGGCACGGTGGGTTTTTTTTGCCCCCTTTGCGTGGTTTTGCTTTAGGGTTTTTTGTAGACTGCAAAGTTCGCTTTACTGTCCTCGCTCTGTCCTAGAATATCGGGCCCCACTTTGCTGAATCTATTTCATCCCTTCGTTTTGTCTTTTCATCTTACTCACAGTCATTATATGTGGGGGGCTGCCTTTTCCTTTGGGGAATTTCTCTGGGGCAAGTCAGGCCTATTTTTCTATCTTCAGGCTAGCTAGTTTCTTAGGCTGTGCCGAGTTGCCTAGGTAGTTGTTAGGCGCAATCCACAGCCGCTTTTAGTTGTGTTTAGGATAGGATCAGGTGTGCAGTCTACAGAGTTTCCACGTCTCAGAGCTCGTTCTTGTATTTTTGGGTATTTGTCAGATCACTGTGTGCGCTCTGATCGCTAAGCACACTGTGTTTCTGGATTGCCTTCATAACACCTGTCATTAGCAAACCTAACAGTACAAGGAGCCACACTAATGATTCTCAATAGAGGGAAAGAAAAAGTTCTGACATCATTTTTTTTTTTTTTTCTGCTCTGTGTTCACTTTTTTTTTTTCCCCCTAGACATTTGGGTGATTCTGGACACAGGTGTGGACATGGATATTCAGGGTCTGTGCTCTTCAATGGATAATCTCGTTATAAATGTACAAAAAATTCAAGATACTATTGATCAGAAATCTATGTTAGAACCAAGAATTCCTATTCCTGATTTGTTTTTTGGAGATAGAACTAAGTTTCTAAGTTTCAAAAATAATTGTAAGCTATTTCTGGCCTTGAAACCTCATTCTTCTGGTAATCCTATTCAACAGGTTTTGATTATTATTTCTTTTTTGCGCGGCGACCCTCAAGACTGGGCATTTTCTCTTGCGCCAGGAGACCCTGCATTGAGTAGTGTCGATGCGTTTTTCCTGGCGCTCGGATTGCTGTACGATGAGCCTAATTCAGTGGATCAGGCTGAGAAAAATTTGCTGGCTTTGTGCCAGGGTCAGGATGATATAGAAGTATATTGTCAGAAATTTAGGAAATGGTCAGTACTCACTCAGTGGAATGAATCTGCGCTGGCAGCTTTGTTCAGAAAGGGTCTCTCTGAGGCTCTTAAGGATGTCATGGTGGGATTTTCTATGCCTGCTGGTTTGAATGAGTCTTTGTCTTTGGCCATTCAGATCGGTCGACCCTTGCGCGAGCGTAAATCTGTGCACCATTTGGCGGTACTGCCTGAGGTTAAACCTGAGCCTATGCAGTGCGATAGGACTATGACTAGAGTTGAACGGCAGGAATACAGACGTCTGAATGGTCTGTGTTTCTACTGTGGTGATTCCACTCATGCTATTTCTGATTGTCCTAAGCGCACTAAGCGGTCCGCTAGGTCTGCCGTCATTGGTACTGTACAGTCCAAATTCCTTCTGTCCATTACCTTGATATGCTCTTTGTCGTCGTTTTCTGTCATGGCGTTTGTGGATTCGGGCGCTGCCCTGAATCTGATGGATTTGGATTATGCTAAACGTTGTGGGTTTTTCTTGGAGCCTTTGCGGTGTCCTATTCCATTGAGAGGAATTGATGCTACACCTTTGGCCAAGAATAAACCTCAATACTGGGCCCAGCTGACCATGTGCATGGCTCCTGCACATCAGGAAGTTATTCGCTTTCTGGTGTTGCATAATCTGCATGATGTGGTCGTGTTGGGGTTGCCATGGCTACAAACCCATAATCCAGTATTGGATTGGAATTCCATGTCGGTATCCAGCTGGGGTTGTCAGGGGGTACATGGTGATGTTCCATTTTTGTCGATTTCGTCATCCACCCCTTCTGAGGTCCCAGAGTTCTTGTCTGATTATCAGGATGTATTTGAAGAGCCCAAGTCCGATGCTCTACCTCCGCATAGGGATTGTGATTGTGCTATCAATTTGATTCCTGGTAGTAAATTCCCTAAAGGTCGATTATTTAATTTATCCGTGCCCGAACACGCCGCTATGCGCAGTTATGTGAAGGAATCCCTGGAGAAGGGACATATTCGCCCATCGTCATCACCACTGGGAGCAGGGTTCTTCTTTGTAGCCAAGAAGGATGGTTCGCTGAGACCGTGTATTGATTACCGCCTTCTTAATAAGATCACTGTTAAATTTCAGTATCCCTTGCCATTGTTATCTGACTTGTTTGCTCGGATTAAGGGGGCTAGTTGGTTCACTAAGATAGATCTTCGTGGTGCGTATAATCTGGTGAGAATCAGGCAAGGAGATGAATGGAAAACTGCATTCAATACGCCCGAGGGTCATTTTGAGTATCTAGTGATGCCGTTCGGACTTGCCAGTGCTCCATCGGTGTTTCAGTCTTTTATGCATGACATCTTCCGTGAGTATCTGGATAAATTCCTGATTGTTTACTTGGATGACATTTTGATCTTCTCAGATGATTGGGAGTCTCATGTGAAGCAGGTCAGAATGGTTTTTCAGGTCCTGCGTGCTAACTCTTTGTTTGTGAAGGGATCAAAGTGTCTCTTCGGTGTGCAGAAAGTTTCATTTTTGGTGTTCATCTTTACCCCTTCTACTATCGAGATGGATCCAGTTAAGGTCCAAGCCATCCAGGATTGGATTCAGCCGACATCTCTGAAAAGTCTGCAAAAGTTCCTGGGCTTTGCTAATTTTTATCGTCGATTCATCTGTAATTTTTCTAGCATTGCCAAACCATTGACCGATTTGACCAAGAAGGGTGCTGATTTGGTTAATTGGTCTTCTGCTGCTGTGGAAGCTTTTCAGGAGTTGAAGCGTCGTTTTTGTTCTGCCCCTGTGTTGTGTCAGCCAGATGTTTCTCTTCCGTTCCAGGTCGAGGTTGATGCTTCTGAGATTGGAGCAGGGGCGGTTTTGTCACAAAGAGGTTCTGATTGCTCAGTGAGGAAACCATGTGCTTTCTTTTCCAGGAAATTTTCGCCCGCTGAGCGTAATTATGATGTGGGCAATCGAGAGTTGCTGGCCATGAAGTGGGCATTCGAGGAGTGGCGTCATTGGCTTGAAGGAGCTAAGCATCGCGTGGTGGTATTGACTGATCATAAGAACTTGACTTATCTCGAGTCTGCCAAGCGCTTGAATCCTAGACAGGCCCGTTGGTCGTTATTTTTTGCCCGCTTCGACTTTGTGATTTCGTACCTTCCGGGCTCTAAAAATGTGAAGGCGGATGCTCTGTCTAGGAGTTTTGTGCCCGACTCTCTGGGTTTATCTGAGCCAGTGGGTATCCTCAAGGAAGGAGTCATTGTGTCTGCCATCTCCCCTGATTTGCGGCGGGTGCTGCAAAAATTTCAGGTGAATAAACCTGATCGTTGTCCAGCAGAGAAACTGTTCGTCCCTGATAGGTGGACTAATAAACTTATCTCTGAACTTCATTGTTCGGTGTTGGCTGGTCATCCTGGAATCTTTGGTACCAGAGAGTTAGTGGCTAGATCCTTCTGGTGGCCATCTCTGTCACGGGATGTACGTACATTTGTGCAGTCCTGTGGGATTTGTGCTAGGGCTAAGCCCTGCTGTTCTCGTGCCAGTGGGTTGCTTTTGCCCTTGCCGGTCCCAAAGAGGCCTTGGACACATATTTCGATGGATTTCATTTCTGACCTTCCCGTTTCTCAAAAGATGTCAGTCATTTGGGTGGTCTGTGATCGCTTTTCTAAAATGGTCCATCTGGTGCCCTTGGCTAAATTGCCTTCCTCCTCTGATTTGGTACCTTTGTTCTTTCAGCATGTGGTTCGGTTGCATGGCATTCCTGAGAATATTGTTTCTGACAGAGGTTCCCAGTTTGTTTCAAGGTTTTGGCGAGCCTTTTGTGGTAGGATGGGCATTGACCTATCCTTTTCCTCGGCTTTCCATCCTCAGACTAATGGCCAGACCGAACGAACCAATCAGACCTTGGAAACATATCTGAGATGTTTTGTTTCTGCAGACCAGGATGATTGGGTGTCCTTTTTGCCGTTGGCTGAGTTCGCCCTTAATAATCGGGCCAGCTCGGCTACCTTGGTTTCTCCATTTTTTTGCAATTCTGGGTTCCATCCTCGTTTCTCTTCAGGACAGGTTGAGTCTTCGGACTGTCCTGGTGTGGATTCTGTGGTGGATAGGTTGCAGCAGATCTGGACTCAGGTAGTGGACAATTTGATCTTGTCCCAGGAGAAAGCTCAACTTTTCGCTAATCGCAGACGCCGTGTGGGTCCCCGACTTCGTGTTGGGGATCTGGTTTGGTTATCTTCTCGTCATATTCCTATGAAGGTTTCCTCTCCTAAATTTAAACCTCGTTTTATTGGTCCGTATAGGATTTCTGAGGTTCTCAATCCTGTGTCTTTTCGTTTGACCCTCCCAGACTCCTTTTCCATACATAATGTATTCCATAGGTCGTTGTTGCGGAGATACGTGGCACCTATGGTTCCATCTGTTGAGCCTCCTGCCCCGGTTTTGGTGGAGGGGGAATTGGAGTATATTGTGGAGAAGATTTTGGATTCTCGTGTTTCTAGACGGAAACTCCAGTATCTGGTTAAATGGAAGGGTTATGCTCAGGAAGATAATTCCTGGGTTTTTGCCTCTGATGTTCATGCTTCCGATCTTGTTCGTGCCTTTCATGCGGCTCATCCTGGTCGGCCTGGGGGCTCTGGTGAGGGTTCAGTGACCCCTCCTCAAGGGGGGGGGTACTGTTGTGAATTCTGTGGCTGAATTCACTCCTGTGGTCACAAGTGGTACTGCAGCTTCTGAGCTTCCTCCCTCAGGTGTTCTGGTGAGCTCGTTAACTGCTTCATTACTTAACTCCGCCTGATGCTGCTATCCTTGCTCCTTGTCAATGTTTCAGTGTTGGATCTGAGCTTCTCCTGATTGTTCCTGTGACCTGCTGCTCTGTATAGCTAAGTGCTTTTTGCTTTTTTGTTGCTTTTTTTTCTGTCCAGCTTGTCTTTTGTTTTGCTGGAAGCTCTGAGACGCAAAGGGTGTACCGCCGTGCCGTTAGTTCGGCACGGTGGGTTTTTTTTGCCCCCTTTGCATGGTTTTGCTTTAGGGTTTTTTGTAGACTGCAAAGTTCGCTTTACTGTCCTCGCTCTGTCCTAGAATATCGGGCCCCACTTTGCTGAATCTATTTCATCCCTACGTTTTGTCTTTTCATCTTACTCACAGTCATTATATGTGGGGGGCTGCCTTTTCCTTTGGGGAATTTCTCTGGGGCAAGTCAGGCCTATTTTTCTATCTTCAGGCTAGCTAGTTTCTTAGGCTGTGCCGAGTTGCCTAGGTAGTTGTTAGGCGCAATCCACAGCCGCTTTTAGTTGTGTTTAGGATAGGATCAGGTGTGCAGTCTACAGAGTTTCCACGTCTCAGAGCTCGTTCTTGTATTTTTGGGTATTTGTCAGATCACTATGTGCGCTCTGATCGCTAAGCACACTGTGTTTCTGGATTGCCTTCATAACACCTGTCATTAGCAAACCTAACAGGTTTCAATGTTTAGGCACATCAGTGGCTCTCTAAACGCAACATGGCATCCCATCTCAATTCCTGTCAATTTTGCATTGAAAAGTCAAACGGCGCTCCTTCCCTTCTGAGCTCTCCCATGCGCCCAAACAGTGGTTTACCCCCACATATGGGGTATCAGCGTACTCAGGACAAATTGTACAACAAGCTTTGGAGTCCAATTTCTTCTCATACCCTTGGGAAAATAAAACATTGGGGGCGAAAAGATAATTTTTGTGAAAAAATATGATTTTTTATTTTTACGGTTCTGCATTATAAACTTCTGTGAAGCACTTGGTGGGTCAAAGTGATCACCACACATCTAGATAAGTTCCTTAGGGGGTCTACTTTCCAAAATGGTGTCACTTGTGGGGGGTTTCTACTGTTTAGGTACATTAGGGGCTCTGCAAATGCAATGTGACACCTGCAGACCATTCCATCTAAGTCTGCATTCCAAATGGCGCTCCTTCCCTTCCGAGCCCTCCCATGCGCCCAAACAGTGGTTCCCCCCACTTATGGGGTATCAGCGCACTCAGGACAAATTGGACAACAAATTTTGGGGTCCAATTTCTCCTGTTACCCTCGGGAAAATACAAAACTGGGGGCTAAAAAATAATTTTTGTGGGAAAAAATTTTTTGTTTTATTTTTACGGCTCTGCATTATAAACTTCTGTGAAGCCCTTGGTGGGTCAAAGCGCTCAAAACACATCTAAATAAGTTCCTTAGGGGGTCTACTTTCCAAAATGGTGTCACTTGTGGGGGGTTTCAATGTTTAGTCACATCAGTGGCTCTCTAAACGCAACATGGCATCCCATCTCAATTCCTGTCAATTTTGCATTGAAAAGTCAAACGGCGCTCCTTCCCTTCTGAGCTCTCCCATGCGCCCAAACAGTGGTTTACCCCCACATATGGGGTATCAGCGTACTCAGGACAAATTGTACAACAAGTTTTGGAGTCCAATTTCTTCTCATACCCTTGGGAAAATAAAACATTGGGGGTGAAAAGATAATTTTTGTGAAAAAATATGATTTTTTATTTTTACGGTTCTGCATTATAAACTTCTGTGAAGCACTTGGTGGGTCAAAGTGCTCACCACACCTCTAGATAAGTTCCTTAGGGGGTCTACTTTCCAAAATGGTGTCACTTGTGGGGGGTTTCAATGTTTAGGCACATCAGTGGCTCTCCAAACGCAACATGGCATCCCATCTCAATTCCTTTCAATTTTGCATTGAAAAGTCAAACGGCGCTCCTTCCTTTCCGAGCTCTCCCATGCGGCCAAACAGTGGTTTACCCCTACATATGGGGTATCAGCGTACTCAGGACAAATTGTACAACAACTTTTGATTTCCAATTTCTTCTCTTACCCTTGGGAAAATAAAACATTGGGGGCAAAAAGATAATTTTTGTGAAAAAATATGATTTTTTATTTTTACGGTTCTGCATTATAAACTTCTGTGAAGCACTTGGTGGGTCAAAGTTCTCACCACACCTCTAGATAAGTTCCTTAGGGGGTCTACTTTCCAAAATGGTGTCACTTGTTGGGGGTTTCAATGTTTAGGCACATCAGGGGCTCTCCAAACGCAACATGGTGTCCCATCTCAATTCCAATCAATTTTGCATTGAAAAGTCAAACGGCGCTCCTTCGCTTCCGAGCTCTGTCATGCGCCCTAACAGTGGTTTACCCCCACATATGGAGTATCGGTGTACTCAGGATAAATTGTACAACAACTTTTGGGGTCCATTTTCTCCTGTTACCCTTGGTAAAATAAAACAAATTGGAGCTGAAGTAAATTTTTTGTGAAAAAAAGTTAAATGTTCATTTTTATTTAAACATTCCAAAAATTCCTGTGAAGCACCAGAAGGGTTAATAAACTTCTTGAATATGGTTTTGAGCACCATGAGGGGTGTAGTTTTTAGAATGGTGTCACACTTTGGTATTTTCTATCATATAGACCCCTCAAAATGACTTCAAATGAGATGTGGTCCCTAAAAAAAATGGTGTTGTAAAAATGAGAAATTGCTGGTCAACTTTTAACCCTTATAACTCCATAACAAAAAAAATTTTGGTTCCAAAATTGTGCTGATGTAAAGTAGACATGTGGGAAATGTTACTTATTAAGTATTTTGTGTGACATATCTCTGTGATTTAATTGCATAAAAATTCAAAGTTGGAAAATTGCAAAATTTTCATAATTTTCGCCAAATTTCCATTTTTTTCACAAATAAACGCAGGTAATATCAAAGAAATGTTACCACTATCATGAAGTACAATATGTCACGAGAAAATGATGTTAGAATCACTGGGATCCGTTGAAGTGTTCCAGAGTTATAACCTCATAAAGGGACAGTGGTCAGAATTGTAAAAATTGGCCCGGTCATTAACATGCAAACCACCCTTGGGGGCAAAGGGGTTAATAATAGGAACAACAAAGCATATCTGGTGGCCTTTTCAGAATAGTAAAGGCCGCCTGATGGCCGTTTAAAAATAGGATTTGTGACTTTGATAAATGAAACAGGATGTGTCTGATGATGTGTCATACACCACATGGCCAGATAAGGTTGTAAAATTCTAAAATGACATTTACCAGTGAATGCATTTGTCTTGGTTGAAAGCAATGCTAAAGTTAAAAAAACGCATCAAAAACGCTATGTGTGAACATAGCTAAAGGTGTGGAGGAGCATTTTTGTTTTTGGTTATTTATTTTGCCTTATAGAGAAGTCATTACCCTGGAAAGGATGTTCCTTAATGGGGTTGTCCACTACTTTCAATTAACCCCCCAATGTATCCCCCCAGGGCCCCTAATGAATTGTGTAAATACCTTCCGTTGCCGTTTTCGCCTGTGAGCGGCGCTATGCTGGCAGCTGAGTCTGGGTCACGTGACCCCCAGGCTGCAGCTGCCGCTAATTTCTGGAAATTGACGTGACGTCATCAAGACTGTGGGCATGCGACATGCACCATGCGACATGCACCATACGACATGCAACATACGACATGCAACATACAGTACATACATACAATACATACATACAACATACATATAGACATACAATATGTATAACAGAGTACATACTCACCATCACTTGTCACTTTGATCCCCGAAGCCAGTGTCACCTGTAAAAAATATTAAAATAACAAGCAACCAATATACTCCCTGATCCGCAGATATCCAATAAAAAAGAGTGTCCCACGACGATCTCCTGTGGAGAGCAGCAGCATCAGCTGATGCGACCGCTCTCCAGAGGCTCGAGGAATACAATGATGGGAGGTATCCTTCCACAATGTATTCCCCACAATGTATTCCTACGCCCCTGTGAGAAAATAGTCCCTAGTCTCACTTTTGGCATTGCTGTGTGAGAAAGTACCAACGCAGCAAATGCTATAAAGTGAGACCAGTGAACTATAGTAACCTCTCAGTGATGCACTGCAGGAGCCATTGTCTCCTGTCAGTGTGTCACTGAAGGTCTATAGAGCAGTGACATCACCCGATGTCACTGTTCTATAGGGGAGATCGTCATGGGACACTCATTATTAATTGGACTATGGTGGAAAGTCAGTATACGGTTTATTATTATATGTTTTTGCAAGTGCTGAAGTATGGTAAGTATGGTTAAATTAAGAATATTAAAATACTTTTTTCTGGCTGTGGCTTTTTTTTTAACTCTTTCACTACTATAGGATTAATAATGGATAGGCATCATATTGACGCTTCTCCATTATTAACCCGGCTTAATGTCACCTTACAATAGCAAGGTGACATTAACCCCTTATTACCCCATATCCCACCGCTACTCGGGAATGGGAAGAGAGGGGTTAAGTGCCGGAATTGGCGCATCTCACAGATGTGCCATTTCTGGGGCGGCTGCGGAAGGGTATTTGTAGCTGGGGGGGGGGGCAATATCCATGGCCCCTCTCTAGGCTATGAATATCAGCCTGCAGCTGTCTGCATAGCCTTTCTGGCTATAAAATATAGGGGGACCCCACGTCATTTTTTTTGGGGGGTCCCGCTATTTTAATAGCCAGTAAAGGCTACGAAGACAGCTGCAGGCTGATATTCATAGCCTTGGAGGGGCCATGGGTATTACCCCCTTCCCAGGCTACAAATATTGGCCCCCTGGACGTCGGCTTTCCCCCTCTGGCGGATAAAATTGCGTGGGAGCCCACGCCTTTTTTTTTTCATTTTTTTAAAACTGAGACATATTGTTCATTAACCCCTTTCTGCCAGCTGACGGAATAGTATGTCAGATGCCAGTATCCCCCGCTTTGAGGTGGTTACGGCGGTGAGCCCTCTTCAAAGCCACAACATGTCAGTTGTTTTCAATACAACAAAAAAATGTACATGATCGCTAAACGGCGAAGCGAGAAAAAAAAATCAAAAGCCAAAATTATGTTTTTTAGGTCGCCGCGACATTGCATTAAAATGCAATAATGGACGATCAAAAGAACGTATCTGCACAAAAGTGGTATCATTAAAAACGTCAGCTCGGCACACAAAAAATTAGCCCTCATCCAACCCTATCTCAGAAAATATAGACGCTATGGGTATCGGAAAATGGCACAATTATTTTATTTCTTTTTAGCAAAGTTTGGAATGTTTTTTCACCACTTAGATAAAGAAAATAACCTAGACGTGTTTGGTGTCTATGAACTCGTAACGACCTGGAGAATCATAATGGTAGGTCAGTTTTATGCTGTGTACACACATTGCAGATTTGAGTGCAGAATTTTCTGCACAAAACCTGCATCTCCTTGCAGAAAACACAGCTGCGCTTTTTGATGCATTATTTTCACGGTTTTTGTGCGGTTTTGATGCGGGTTTTTTGTGCGGTTTTGATGTAGTTCTTGTTGCGGTTCTTGGTGCATTTTTTGCGCGGTTTTGATTCAGTTTTTGCTGCAGTATTTGGTGTGATTTTTTGCGTGGTTTTGATTCATGTTTTTATGCTTTTTTAATGCAGTTTTTGGTGAAGTTTTGATGCAGTTTGTGGTGCAGTTTTGATGCGTTTTTGATGCAGTTTTCGGTGCAGTTTTGAAGCAGCTTTTGGTGCGGATTTGATGCAGTTATTGGTGCGGTTTTGATGCAGTTCTTGATGCAGTTTTGACGCAGTTTTGGTGCGGTTTTCATGCGTTTTTGATGCAGTTTTTGATGTGGTTTTGATGCAGTTTGATGCGTTTTTGATGCAGTTTTGATGCATTTTTGGTGCATTTTTTGTGCGGTTTTGATGCAATTTTTTATTTTTTTGGTGAGGTTTTTGTGCGGTTTTGTGCATTTTGTATGCGTTTTTGAAAGCTAAATAAAGATGTATTATTGAACAAAAAAAAAGATTTGTGATGTCATTATTGTTCAACCTCCTCTATTACATTTGTCCAACCCACACTCAATTACACACAGATAGACTTATAGATGATAGATGAAATGGATAGACAGATCTACATATAGATAGATCTATAGATGCATACATCTATCTATTCATATATCTATCTATAGATATATCTATTGATAGATGTATGGATAGTGTAGAGTGCGTGTCCACTGTCCGGATTACATCTGAATTAGCTGCAGATTGGATGCTGCGTACTTGTAGTCCCATCGGATAATGCCTGCACTCACACCCCAAAAGACCCCCCCGCACAGCCCCGCACACACTCGAACAGTCCCGCACACACCCAACAGTCCTGCACACACCCAAACAGCCCCGCACAGCGGCGCACACATACGAACAGTCCCAAACACACCCGAACAGCTAGGCACACACCTGCACAGCCCCGCACACACCCGAACAGCCAGGCACACACCCGAACAGCCCCGCACAGCACCGCACACCTCATTTCAAGGCAGAAACATTACTGTGTCCAACAGTTATTAGATATATGAAACTGAAATAGCTGTTGCAAAAAAAACAATTTTTTATAAAACATTAAGCTAAGGATTAATAGGGGTGCCCAAACTTTTTCATATAACTGTATCTATCTATCTATCTATCTATCTATCTATCTATCTATCTATCTATCTATCTATCTATCTATCCCATATCTATCTATCTATCAATCTATCTATCTATCTATCTATCTATCTATCTATCTATCTATCTATCTCTCTGTGTGTAATGGAGTGTGGGTTGGACAAATGTAAAAGAGGAGGTTGGATATAAATGACATCACAAATCTTTTGGAAGATAGAGGAGGGAGAGGAGGGAGGGGTTTGGGTGTATTTTGGAGTGGGTGTGGTAGGTTCGGGCTTAGTGGCCAGTGCAATGCATCATGGAACTTGTAGTATTAGAGCACAATAAGTCAGGAGAAAGGAAGTTGTCGATTAACCCCATGAAAGCTGGATCCAGCACTGAAGATGTGCTGCTACAGCATGGTAAAAGGTAATATTGCTAAAATAAACACAGTGGATGTTTTCAGTGGCACATAATAGCAAGATTTATGAAAAAAAAAATGATTGTAGTGGACAACTTCTTTAACCCCTTAAGCCCCGAGGGTGGTTTGCACGTTAATGACCGGGCCAATTTTTACAATTCTGACCACTGTCCATTTATGAGGTTATAACTCTGGAACGCTTCAACGGATCTTGGCGATTCTGACATTGTTTTCTCGTAACGTATTGTACTTCATGACAGTGGTAAAATTTATTCGATAAAACTTGCGTTTATTTTGGAAAAAAATGGAAATTTGGCGAAAATTTTGAAAATTTCGCAATTTTCCAACTTTGAATTTTTATACCCTTAAATCACAGAGATATGTCATGCAAAATACTTAATAAGTAACATTTCCCACATGTCTACTTTACATCAGCACAATTTTGGAACCAAAATTTTTTTTTGTTAGAGAGTTATAAGGGTTAAAAGTTGACCAGCAATTTCTCATTTTTGCAACGCCATTTTTTTTTAGGGACCACATCTCATTTGAAGTAATTTTGAGGGGTCTATATGATAGAAAATACCCAAGTGTGACACCATTCTAAAAACTGCACCCCTCAAGGTGCTCAAAACCACATTCAAGAAGTTTATTAACCCTTCAGGTGTTTTACAGGAATTTTTGGAATGTTTAAATAAAAATGAACATTTAACTTTTTTTCACACAAAATTTATTTCAGCTCCAATTTGTTTTATTTTACCAAGGGTAACAGGAGAAAATGGACCCCAAAAGTTGTTGTACAATTTGTCCTGAGTACGTTGATACCCCATATGTGGGGATAAACCACTGTTTGGGCGCATGGCAGAGCTCGGAAAGAAAGGAGCGCCATTTGACTTTTCAATGCAAAATTGACTGGAATTGAGATGGGACGCCATGTTGCGTTTGGAGAGCCCCTGATGTGCCTAAACATTGAAACCCCCCACAAGTGACACCATTTTGGAAAGTAGACCCCTTAAGTAACTTATCTAGATGTGTGGTGAGCACTTTGACCCACCAAGTGCTTCATAGAAGTTTATAATGCTGAGCCGTAAAAATAAAAAATCATATTTTTTCACAAAAATGATCTTTTTGCCCCCAATTTTTTATTTTCCCAAGGGTAAGAGAAGAAATTAGACCACAAAAAGTTGTTGTGCAATTGGTCCTGAGTACGCTGATACCCCATATGTGGGTGTAAACCATTGTTTGGGCGCATGGCAGAGCTCGGAAGGGAAGGAGCGCCATTTGACTTTTCAATGCAAAATTGACTGGAATTGAGATTGGACGCCATGTTGCGTTTGTAGAGCCCCTGATGTGCCTAAACATTGAAACCCCCCACAACTGACACCATTTTGGAAAGTAGACCCCCTAAGGAACTTATCTAGATGTGTTTTGAGAGCTTTGAGCCCCCAAGTGTTTCACTACAGTTTATAACGCAGAGCCGTGAAAATAAAAATTCTTTTTTTTTTCACAAAAATGATTTTTTAGTCCCCAGTTTTGTATTTTCACAAGGGTAACAGGATAAAATGGACCCCAAAGGTTGTTGTCCAATTTATCCTGTGTACGCTGATACCCCATATGTGGGGGGCAAGCACTGTTTGGGCGCATGGCAGAGCTCGGAAGGGAAGGAGCGCCATTTGGAATACAGACTTAGATGGATTGGTCTGCAGGCGTCACATTGCATTTGCAGAGCCTCTGATGTACCCAAACAGTAGAAACCCCCCAAAAGTGACCCCATATTGGAAACTAGACCCCCCAAGGAACTTATCTAGATGTGTTGTGAGAACTTTGAACCCCCAAGTGTTTCACTACAGTTTATAACGCAGAGCCGTGAAAATAAAAATTCTTTTTTTTTTCACAAAAATGATTTTTTAGCCCCCAGTTATGTATTTTCACAAGGGTAACAGGATAAATTGGACCCCAAAAGTTGTTGTCCAATTTGTCCTGAGTACGCTGATACCCCATATGTGGGGGGGAAGCACTGTTTGTGCGCATGGCAGAGCTCGGAAGGGGAGGAGCGCCATTTGGAATACAGACTTAGATGCATTGGTCTGCAGGCGTCACGTTGCATTTGCGGAGCCCCTGATGTACCCAAACAGTACAAACCCCCCACAAGTGACCCCATATTGGAAACTACACCTCCCAAGGAACCTATCTAGATGTGTTGTGAGAACTTTGAACCCCCAAGTGTTTCACTGCAGTTTACAACGCAGAGCTGCGAAAATAAAAAAAATCTTATTTTTCCCACAAAAATGATTTTTAGCCCCCCACATTTTTATTTTCCCAAGGATAACAAGAGAACTTGGACCCCAAAAGTTGTTGTCCAATTTGTCCTGAGTACGCTGATACCCCATATGTTGGGGTAAACCCCTGTTTGGGCGCACCGGAGAGCTCGGAAGGGAAGGAGCACTGTTTGACTTTTTCAACGCAGAATTGGCTGGAATTGAGATCGGACGCCATGTCGCGTTTGGAGAGCCCCTGATGTGCCTAAACAGTGGAAACTCCCCAATTCTACCTGAAACCCTAACCCTAACACACCCCTAACCCTAATCCCAATGGTAACCCTAACCACACCCCTAACCCTGACACACCCCTAATTCTAATCCCAACCGTAAATATAATCCAAACCCTAAGCCTAACTTTAGCCTCAACCCTAACCGTAACTTTAGCCCCAACCCTAACCCTAACTTTAGCCCCAACCCTAACCCTAACTTTAGCTCCAACCCTAACCCCAACCCTAACCCTAGCCCCAACCCTAACCCTAGCCCTAACCCTAGCCCCAACCCTAGCCCCAACCCTAGCCCCAACCCTAGCCCCAACCCTAGCCCCAACCCTAACCCTAACTTTAGCCCCAACCCTAACCCTAACTTTAGCCCCAACCCTAACCCTAACTTTAGCTCCAACCCTAACTCCAACCCTAGACCCTAACCCTAGCCCTAACCCTAGCCCCAACCCTAACCCTAGCCCTAACCCTAGCCCCAACCATAACCCTAGCCCTAACCCTAGCCCTAACCCTAACCCTAGCCCTGATGGGAAAATGGAAATAAATAAATTTTTTTAATTTTATTATTTTTCCCTAACTAAGGGGGTGATGAAGGGGGGTTTGATTTACTTTTATAGCGTTTTTTATATCGGATTTTTATGATTGGCAGCCGTCACACACTAAAATACGCTTTTTTTATTACAAAAAAGTTTTTGCGTCTCCACATTTTGAGACCTATAATTTTTTCATATTTTGGTCCACAGAGTCATGTGAGGTCTTGTTTTTTGCGGGACGAGTTGTCGTTTTTATTGGTAACATTTTTGGACACGTGACAGTTTTTGATCACTTTTTATTCCGATTTTTGTGAGGCAGAATGACCAAAAACCAGCTATTCATGAATTTCTTTTGGGGGAGGCATTTATACCGTTCCGCGTTTGGTAAAGTGGATGAAGCAGTTTTATTCGTTGGGTCAGTACGATTACAGCGATACCTCATTTATATTATTTTTTTATGTTTTGGCGCTTTTATACGATAAAAGCTATTTTATAGAAAAAATAATTATTTTGGCATCGCCTTATTCTCAGGACTATAACTTTTTTATTTTTTGCTTATTATGCTTTGTGGTGGATCGTTTTTTTGCGGGACAAGATGACGTTTTCAGCGGTATAGGTTGGGTCGTTACGGACGCGGCGATACTAAATATGTGCACTTTTATTGTTTTTGGGGGTTTTTTTTAGAGAAAGAAATGTATTTATGGGAATAATATTTTTTTTATTTATTTATTTATTTAGTATTTTTTTTTTTTTTTTTACACATGTGGAAATTTTTTTTTTTACTTTTTTACTTTTTCCCAGGGGGGGACATCACAGATTGCTGATCTTACAGTTTGCACAGCACTCTGTAAGATCGGCGATCTCACTGACATCACTGCAGCGTTGCCAAGTGCCTGCAGGCGACCCGGAAGTGCTCCCTGCAGGACCCGGATGCAGCCCCGCGGCCATTTTGGATCCGGGGACTGCAGGGAGAAGACGCTCGGTACACGGTGAGTACATCACCGTGTACTGATCGTCTCAGGGAAGCACGCAGGGAGCCCCCTCCCTGCGCGATGCTTCCCTGTACCGCCGGCACATCGCGATCATGTTTGATCGCGGTGTGCCGGGGGTTAATGTGCCGGGAGCGGTCCGTGACACTCGGCCGCGCTCCCCCCGTGAGCGCGGCCGATCGCATATGACGTACTATCCCGTCACCGGGAATTAAGTCCCAGGTCACCTGGACGGGATAGTACGTCATATGGGGTAAAGGGAACCCCTTGCATGTTAATAACCAGGCCAATTTTAACAATTCTGACCACTGTCCCTTTATGAGGTTATAACTCTGGAACGCATCAACGGATCCCAGTGATTCTGACATTGTTTTCTCATGACATATTGTATTTCATGATAGTGGTAAAATTTATTTGATATTACCTGCGTTTATTTGTTAAAAAAAACGGAAATTTGGCGAAAAGTTTGAAAATATTGCAATGTTCCAACTTTAAATTTTTATGCAATTAAATCACAGAGATACTTAGTAAGTAATATTTCCCACATGTCTACTTTACATCAGCACAATTTTGGAACCAAAATTTTATTTTGTTAGGGAGTTATAAGGGTTAAAAGTTGACCAGCAATTTCTCATTTTTACAACACCATTTTTTTTAGGGACCACATGTCATTCGAAGTCATTTTGAGGGGTCTATATGATAGAAAATACTCTGCTGTGATTTCAGTTAGGGACAGGACGCTGTGTTCTAACTGAGGGCCAGTTGAGCTAGCTAATTGCTTTATTTTCCTTTCCAAAGGCTAATTTAGCAAAACGCTGTGTGTTCTTCACTGTTCACCTTGCTCTTGCCTAGCAGCGCTGTTTTAACAGCGTTCTGCAAGGTCTCTGTGTGTGTGTGTGTGTGCAGCTCACTCTGTAGTCTGTGTGCAGCCATATACCCGGTTGTATTCAGCTCAGGGGGGTTCACACTGCCTCACACAGTTGTCCTTTTTTGCTCATAGTGCAGCCTGCTGCACATTTTTTCTCAGATTTCCTATTAGTGTTTTTCCACCAGTCTCCAGCTAAATTGTGGAAAAACACTACATAGGATAACCTAGAGGGGGGTTTTTGGGCCTTGCAGCGCCGTTTACGGCTGTCTGCACGGTCTCCGTGTGAGCCCAGCTCGCCCTGTAGTCTGTGTGCAGCCATAGCCGGTTGGATTCAGCTCAGGGTTCGTTACTGGCTCATACCTTGAGAAAAATTTTCCTTTTTTTCAAATAGTGCAGCCTGTTTAAAAATTTTAAAAAAAATTCCCTATTAGTGTTTTTCCACCCGTCTCCAGCTAAATTGTGGAAAAACACTACATAGGATAACCTAGAGGGGTTTTTTGGGCCTTGCAGCGCCGTTTACGGCTGTCTGCACGGTCTCCGTGTGAGCCCAGCTCGCCCTGTAGTCTGTGTGCAGCCATAGCTGGTTGGATTCATCTCAGGGTTCGTTACTGGCTCATACCTTGAGAAAAATTTTCCTTTTTTTCAAATAGTGCAGCCTGTTTAAAAATTTTAAAAAAAATTCCCTATTAGTGTTTTTCCACCCGTCTCCAGCTAAATTGTGGAAAATCACTACATAGGATAACCTAGAGGGGGGTTTTTGGGCCTTGCAGCGCCGTTTACGGCTGTCTGCACGGTCTCCGTGTGAGCCCAGCTCGCCCTGTAGTCTGTGTGCAGCCATAGCCGGTTGGATTCAGCTCAGGGTTCGTTACTGGCTCATACCTTGAGAAAAATTTTCCTTTTTTTCAAATAGTGCAGCCTGTTTAAAATTTTTTAAAAAAAATTCCTATTAGTGTCTTTCCACCCGTCTCCAGCTAAATAGTGGAAAAACACTACATAGGATAACCTAGAGGAGGGTTTTTTGGCCTTGCAGCGCCGTTTACGGCTGTCTGCACGGTCTCCGTGTGATTTAAACTAGCTCTGTAGCCCGATCTGCACAAAAAAAAAGTAAAGTTCACCAAACACAACTTAACACTTGTGTAGGCCACATTTGAAAAATAATAAAGTTTAGTCCACACTTTACAACATTAGTGTTTCTTACACCTGTTAGGAGGAGCATTTCAGGAATAAGCACACTAAGGCCTTAGTACTTTTCTGCTTATCTTTATCTGTCAACCAAGATGAAGAGGGCAGGGAGTAAGGCACGTGGGCGTGGGCGCGGAGCAGGGAGAGGACGTGGTGATTCTGTGCCTGCTGCGGGCGCCGGTGACTCGTCGTCACTCAGTTTCAGCAGGGAACAGTCCTTCATGCGCAGCTTTGTCGGAGAGCGCCGTGCACCGCTGCTGCGTGAAGACCAAATTGAAGCCGTTGTCGGGTGGATGGCAGCTAACGCCTCGGCATCGACTTCAGTTAGTGCCACATCCTCTCAGGCACAGAGCACTGGAGAGCAGCCATCTGTCTCTTCACCACCTGCCAAATTGGCCAGGCAGTCAGAGAGCCCAGGACAGGAGCCGTCTCTACTTCTGTTCTCTGAATCTCTTGGCTTGGAAACAGGGGGCCAGCCAAGCAGCATTGGAGAAATGGAAGAAGAGGCAGTGTGCAGTGATGCCCAACACCTTTTTCTCTCTGACTCTGAAGAGGCAGGTGGGCCAGTGCCTCCGGTGACCACAGCGCAGTACGCATCTGATGATGAAACTCAGGTGCCGCTTTCTGATGCGTACTGTGCTGCCGAGACTACCCAGGAGGAGCAGTTGGTGGCAGAGGGTAGTGGAGATGATGAGGTCCTTGACCCATCGTGGCGTGAGGAACAGGAAGGTGGTGGGAGCAGCTCTGAGGAAGAGCTTCCCCTTACGGGCCAAAGAGGGAGAGGGAGGGGGAAGACTGCGGAGCCTGTAGCCTCCACTTTGGCACCCGTTAGGAGCCTGTCTCTTTCCAAAGCCAAAAAGGGCGCTCCCAAGACTTGCAGTGCCTGTTCCTTTTTTGACACAGTTGCAGATGACATTTGTTTTGTCAAATGCAAGCTGTGTCATCAGAAAGTAAAAAGAGGGGAAAATGTCAGCAACCTCAATACCACAAATATGTGGAAACATGTGCGGACCAGGCACGCGGTGGAGTTACAGAAACAGACTGAAGATGTTGGCCAACCAACAGCGGAAGCTACCACCTCTTCAGCTCGTGTTGCCTCTTCCTCCAGCTCACGCACAGCTGGTTTGGCTTCCTCCCAGGATCGCCATGGAAGAACCTCTGGCACTGTTGTCCAGAGACCTTGTGTAATTCCACCCACAGCACCACCTTCCCAGTCATCCTCACACTCCCAGTCTACTCTACAGCCGTCGGTAGTACAGGCATGGGAGAAAAGGCGGGCATTCTCGGCCAACCACCCCCGAGCACAGGCTCTGAATGCAGGCATTGCCAAACTGTTGTCCCTGGAAATGCTCTCGTTCAGGCTGGTGGAGACTGACAGCTTCCGTGACTTGATGGCATTGGCAGTCCCACAGTACAAGGTGCCCAGCCGCTTTTACTTCAGCAGGCAGGCTGTCCCTGCCCTGCACAGGCATGTTGAGGCAAACATAAAACATGCGCTACTGAACGCCGTCAGTAGCAAGGTCCACCTCACCACCGATGCGTGGACCAGTCAGCATGGACAGGGTCGATACGTTTCCCTCACTGCCCATTGGGTTAATGTTGTTGAGCCAGGTACAGATCGTGCGAGTGGCGCAGGACGTGTCCTGCCCACTCCAAGGATTGCAGGAATCCAGTCTGTACCCATCGACTCCTCCTCTTACATCAGTTCCTCAGATTCCTCTCTGCAGGATCCGTCACAGTCCACCTCCACATGGACCCGTGAACGTTTACCTATGACCGACATGATCACAGCCGTGGCCAAACGTCAGCAGGCCGTCTTGAAACTAGTTTCATTGGGGCATCGAAGCCACACAGCGCAGGAGCTCTGGAATGCCATCAAGCAGGAGAGCGATGTGTGGTTACTGCCAGCGAATCTCCAGCCAGGCATGGTAGTGTGTGACAATGGCCGAAATCTGGTGGCAGCTTTGGCCCTTGGCAACCTCACTCACATCCCATGTCTGGCACATGTGCTCAATTTGGTTGTGCAGAGTTTTCTGAGGGACTATCCGGATCTTGATGCCCTGCTGCACAAGGTCCGCCTAGAGTGTGCTCACTTGCGGCGTTCCAGCTTGGCCAGATCCCGCATTGCTGCTCTGCAGCGCCGATTCCGCCTTCCGGAACACCGCATCATATGTGACCTACCTACCCAGTGGAATTCCACGTTACATATGTTGGAGCGGTTGTGTGAGCAGCAGCAAGCAGTTATGGAGTACCAGCTGCATCAGGCGCAAAGAAGTCGCAGTCAGCGCCGATCAGACTTCACAACCACAGAGTGGGCCACTATGAAGGACATCTGCCAGGTTTTGCATCCTTTTGATTATTCCACGCGGATGGCAAGTGCAGATGATGCACTAGTCAGCATGACTGTCCCCCTTATCTGCCTGCTTCAGCAAACTTTGCAAGGGTTAAGGGATGATGTTGTGGAAGAGGTGGAGGATGAGGAGTCACCTTTTCCATCAGCTTCTGGAGAGTCAGCGCCACGTGGTTCCTCACAAAGGGGTACGCAGGGGCCAATTTGTGAGGAGGATGAGGAGGAGTCAATGGAGGAGGAAGAGCTCCGTCCAGAGGAGGGAGCAACACAATTGTCCAGTGGTCAGTGTGTACAGCGAGGGTGGGGTGATGACGAGCGGGCAGAGATCATGTCTCAAGCAGGGGACAGCGTTTCTGGGCCAGTTGGCACTCTGCAGCACATGGTGGATTTCATGCTGCAGTGCCTGAGAAACGACCGCCGCATCGACCACATTCTCAACATGCCTGATTATTGGGTGTTCACCCTCCTCGATCCTCGCTACCGGGACAACGTCCAAAACCTCATCCCAGCGTTGACCCGGGAGCGTAAATTGCGGGAGTACCACGACACACTGGTGAATTCCATCATCTTCTCCTGTCCAACTGAGAGGAGTGCTGCTAGTGCTTTACAAAGCAGCTCAGTGCGTCGAGGCAGTGGGGGAGGCTCTGCCCAAAGAGGGAGCAGAAGCAGTGCCTCTGCCCAAGGCAAGCCCAGTATGGCACAACTCTGGCACACTTTTGTGTGCCCGCCCCAAATGTCTACACCATCACCGGCGGCTCCAGTCAGCAGGAGGCAACGGTTCCGTCAGATGGTGACAGACTACATGGCTTGCCCTCTTACTGTACTCCCAGACGGCTCTTCCCCGTTCAAGTTTTGGGACTCTAAGCTGGATACATGGCCAGAGCTAAGCCAGTATGCATTGGAGGTGCTGGCTTGCCCTGCGGCTAGTGTCTTATCTGAACGTGTCTTTAGTGCTGCAGGTGGTGTACTAACAGACCGTCGCATGCGACTGTCCTCCGATAACGTTGACCGGCTTACTTTCCTGAAAATGAACCAGGCCTGGATCTCGCAGGAATTTGCCACTCCTCTGCCTGATTAAGTAATTGGGTGTCATCCAGGTCTCCTGCTGTGTTCATCTTTCTACCACCTGAACTGCTATTCCTGGGCTCCAACACCGCCAGTTGCAGCTCAGAAGTGCAGGCTGCACAGTAAAAACATATGACCCAGTGTTATTGGGTTTCAGTAACGTCAGCTGATCCCCAGCTGTGTAGCCGGCAATGTGTCCTGCGACCGCCACGCTGGCACAACAACCTAAATGTAAGGGAACCTGTCCCCCCCCCCGTCGTTTGTTACTGAAAGAGCCATCTTGTGCAGCAGTAATGCTGCACAAGGAAAAGGTAGCTCTTTTGGTTTAGCTCCTTGCACACGCAGAACTTAACACTTATAAAATATGTTCACTGATACCGTTATACCGTCCCGGAGCTGGGACTTTCCTTCGTAATGTGACACAGCACAGCCGTCATTCCTACCCCCTTGGTGCCATGCGCTGCCTCCTCAGCGTTGTTTTAAGCTGTCACGGAGCCTGCGCTGTTCTGTTATCCCTTGGGCATGCCCTATTTGCGCTGCCTGTCTTCTGACTTAATTTGGTGTCAGGCTGGCTGCGCCTGTGCGGCCGCGCTGCCCGAGATCCCGCCTCGCAGTGTCTTCTGATTGAGTCACACTGCGGGCCTGGGATCCATGGGCATGCGCAGTACATATACTAGCCTCTCACTCCCCTTCTTCATGCTTCTTTAGACTAGGCGGCATCAGCTGATCCCTAATAGCATGCCACGGCCGTGACGCCGCACAGTCTGAAGAAGCAGGAAGGAGGTGAGTGAGAGGCGATGATATGCACTGCGCATGCCCATGGATCCAAGGCCCGCAGTGGGATTACGTTAGACGAGACTGCGAGGTGGGATCTGGAGCAGCGTGGACGCATAGGCACTGACAGCCTGACACCAAATTATGTCAGAAGACAGGCAGCGCTAATTGGGCATGGCCAAGGGCCAACAGAACAGCGCAGGCTCCGTGACAGCTTAAAACAACGCTGAGGAGGCAGCGCACGGCACCAAGGGGATAGGAATGACAGCTGTGCTGTGTCCCATTATGAAGGAAATTTGCACCTCCGGGACGGTTGAACGGTATAAGGGGACACATTTTTAGTGTTTACTTCAGTGTTTGCAAGGAGCATAATTAAAAGAGCAACCTTTTCCTTTTTCATCCTTAGTGCTGCACAAGATGGCTCTTTCAGCTACAAACGTCTTGGGGGGGGGGTTAAAGGTTCCCTTTCAACTTGCTCCAATCAGGCTTCGGCCTACACTCTGTTCCTCTGCTCCTCCTGCTGACCCTGGGCTCTAACACCGCCAGTTGGTGCCTGGAAGTGCTGTGTGCACAGTTAACAGTCGCTCCTCTGTTATTGGGGTCCAGTAACGTCAGCTGATCCCCAGCTGTGTGTGCGGCAATACCTCCAATCTGCTCCTCCTGCTGTCCCTGGGCTCCAACACCGCCAGTTGGTGCCTGGAAGTGCTGTGTGCACAGTTAACAGTCGCTCCTCTGTTATTGGGGTTCAGTAACGTCAGCTGATCCCCAGCTGTGTGTGCGGCAATACCTCCAATCTGCTCCTCCTGCTGTCCCTGGGCTCTAACACCGCCAGTTGGTGCCTGGAAGTGCTGTCTGCACAGTCAACAGTCGCTCCTCTGTTATTGGGGTTCAGTAACGTCAGCTGATCCCCAGCTGTGTATCCGGCAACGTGTCATGCGACCGCCACGCTGGCACACCTAAAATGTAAGGGGACCTGTCACCCCCCCCCTAGGCGTTTGTTACTGAAAGAGCCACCATGTGCAGCACTAATAATGCACAAGGGAAAGGTCGCTCTTGAAATTATGCTCCTTGCAAACGCTGAACTACACACTCATGTAATGTGTCCCCTCACACCGTCCAACCGTCCCGGAGGTTGGACTTTCCTTTGTAATGTGACGCAGCACAGCCGTCATTGCTACCCCCGTGCCACCGTGCGCTGGCTCCTTAGCGTTGTTTGATTCCGTCATGGACCCTGCGCTGTTATGTTATCCCTTGGCCATTTGCGCTGCCCGTCCTCTGACATCATTTGTTGTCATCCTGGCTGCGCCTGTGCGTCCACGCTGCCCGAAATCCCACCTCGCAGTGTCGTCTAATGTGATCCCACAGTGGGCCTGGTATCCATGGCCATGCGCAGTGCATATACTAGCCTCTCACTCCCCTTCTTCACGCTTCTTCAGACTAGGCGGCGTCAGCTGATCCCTAATAGCATGCCACGGCCGTGACGCCGCACAGTCTGAAGAAGCAGGAAGGAGGTGAGTGAGAGGCGATGATATGCACTGCGCATGCCCATGGATCCCTGGCCCGCAGTGGGACTACATTAGATGACACTGCAAGGTTGGATCTCGGGCAGCTTGGACGCACAGGCACTGCCAGCCTGACACCTACATGATGTCAGAAGACGGGCACCGCTAACTGTGCATGGCCAAGGGATAACATTACAGCGCGGGCTCCGTGACAGAACCAAACAACGTTGAGGAGGTGGCGCACGGCACCAAGGGGGTTGGAATGACGGCTTTGCTGTGTCACATTACAAAGGAAAGTCCCACTTCCGGGACGGTTTGACAGTGTGAGGGGACACATTATATGAGAGTGTACTTCAGCGTTTGCAAGGAGCATAATTTTCGGAGCCACCATTTACCATGTGCAGTACTACTGCTGCACAAGATGGCTCTTTCAGCAACAAATGCCTGGGGGGGGGGTTAAAGGTTCCCTTTCAACTTGCTCCACTGCAGGCTTCGGCCAACACTCTGATCCTCTTTGATTCCCTGGGTTTCAACACTGTCAGTTGCCACCTGGAAGTGTTGTCTACACAGAAAAAACACTAGGTGATGTGTCAGTGGGGTTCAGCACCGCCAGCTGTTCCCCTGCTGTGTAGTCGGCAACGTGTCCAGCACAAGCCACGCTGGCACAACAGAACAAAAGCTGCCACCAGTGCAGGCTTCGGCCTACACTCTGCTCCTCTCCTCCTCCTGCTGACCCTGGGCTTAAACACCGCTAGTTTTTGCCCGGAAGTGCTAGCTGCACAGAGAAAAACACCAGCCAATGTGTTAGTGGGGTTCAGCAACGCCAGCTGTTCCCCTGCTGTGTAGCCGGCAACGTGACCTGCAAACGCCACGCAGGCACATGAACTGAAATTAAAGGGAACCTGGCCCCACCCCCCCAGGTGTTTCTATGTATAACAGCCACCTAGTACAGCAGTACTGCTGCATTTGTACAAGGTGGCTGTTTTTTTATCCTTGCCCACGTAGAATTAAACACGTAAAATATGTGTCTCATTACAGACCATTACAATGTCCCTGAGGTGTGACTTTCCTTTTTAATGACACGCACCACCCCCCTTGGTAGCGCTGCCCGTCTTCTGACATCATTGGTTGGCTGCCTGTGCCTGTGCGTCCGCCCTGCCCGACACAACCCCCCTCGTTTCATATATTTTGGCTGCGAGGGTGTGATTGATGGGCATGTGCAGTGCATATGTTCGCCTGTCTTAACTCATCTCCTTCCGCCTTCTTCAGACTGTGCGGCCTCCTGGCCGTGGTAGGCGATAAGGGATCAGCTGAGGCCGCCCAGTCTGAAGCAGGTGTAAGGACATGTGTGAGCGGCAAACATATTTACTGCACAAGGCCACGAATCCCAGCCACGCAGTGTTATTTTTTGAAAAACACACTGTCGGCCTGGGATTCATATCCATTGCTAACCGCAACGGCCAACATGAAATGAGGTGAGAAGACAGGCAGCGCTCACAGCGCATGGCCAAGGGATCACAATAGCGCAGACTCCTGTACAGCTAATAACAACGCTCAGGAATCTGCGCCCACCACCTAGGTGTAAATTTTGACACCTGTGCTGCGTCTCCTTAAAAAGACAAGTCACGCCTCCACTACTGTTTGACAGTATAATGGGCTAAATAGTCTACGTGTTTTATTCAGCGTGTGCAAGGAGCAAACTAAATAGAGCAACCTTTTACTTGTGCAGCATAAATGCTGCACAAGGTGTGGCTCTTGTACCTTGCAACACCTGAGGGGGGGTTAAAGGTTACCTTTGAAATTGGTTCAACTAGGCTTCGGCCTACACTCTGCTCCTCTCCTCCTCCTGCTGACCCTGGGCTCTAACACCGCTAGTTTTTGCCCGGAAATGCGAGCTGCACAGAGAAAAACACCAGCCAATGTGTTAGTGGGGTTCAGCACCGCCAGCTGTTCCCCTGCTGTGTAGCCGGCATCGTGTCCAGCACAAGCCACGCTGGCACAACCGACCAAAAGCTGCCACCAGTGCAGGCTTCGGCCTACACTTTGCCCCTCTCCTCCTCCTGCTGACCCTGGGCTCTAACACCGCCAGTTTTTGCCCGGACATGCGAGCTGCACAGAGAAAAACCCCAGTCAATGTGTCAGTGGGGTTCAGCAACGCCAGCTGTTCCCCTGCTGTGTAGCTGGCAACGTGTCCTGCAAATGCCACGCAGGCACATGAACTGAAATTGAAGGAAGCCTGCCCCCCACCCCCAGGTGTTTCTATGTATAACAGCCACCTTGTACAGCAGTACTGCTGCATTTGTACAAGGTGGCAGACTTTTTCTCCTTGCCCACGTTTAATTAAACACGTACTAAATGTGTCTCATTGAGACCATTCCACTGTCCCTGAGGTGTGACTTTCCTTTCTAATGATACGCAGCACCACCCTTGTTAGCGCTGCCCGTCTTTTGACATCATTGGTTAGCTGGCTGCGCCTGTGCGTCTGCCCTGCTCGAAACAACGCCCCTCGGTGTCTTATTTTTTTGGATAACGAGGATGTGATTGATGGGCATGTGCAGTGCATATGTTTGCCTGTGTTCACTCATCTCCTTCCGCCTTCTTCAGACTGGGTGGCCTCATGACCGCGGCATGCGATAAGGGATCAGATGAGGCCGCCCAGTCTGAAGCAGGTGTAAGGACATGTGTGAGCGGCAAACATATTTACTGCACAAGGCCACGAATCCCAGCCACGCAGTGTGATTTTTAGAAAACACACTGTGGGTCTGGGATTCATGTCCATCGCTAACCGCATCGGCCGACATGAAATGAGGTCAGAAGACAGGAAGCGCTCACAGCGCATGGCCAAGGGATAACAAGAGCGGAGACTCCTGTACAGCAAATAACAACGCTCAGGAAGCTGCGCCCATGCACCAAGGTGTTATTTTCGACACCTGGGCTGCTTTTCTTTAAAAAGACAAGTCACGCCTCCACTACTGTTTTACAGTAGAATGGGCTACATAGTGTACGTGTTTTATTCAGCGTGTGCAAGTAGCAAAATTAAGAGAGCAACCTTTTACTTGTGCAGCATTAATGATGCACAAGGTGTGGCTCTTGTACCTTGCAACACCTGAGGGGGGGTTAAAGGTTACCTTTGAAATTGGTTCAACTAGGCTTCGGCCTACACTCTGCTCCTCTCCTCCTCCTGCTGACCCTGGGCTCTAACACCGCCAGTTTTTGCCCGGACGTGCTAGCTGCACAGAGAAAAACACCAGCCAATGTGTTAGTGGGGTTCAGCACCGCCAGCTGTTCCCCTGCTGTGTAGCCGGCAACGTGACCTGCAAACGCCACGCAGGCACATGAACTGAAATTGAAGTGAGCCTGCCCCCCACCCCCAGGTGTTTCTATGTATAACAGCCACCTTGTACAGCAGTACTGCTGCATTTGTACAAGGTGGCTGACTTTTTCTCCTTGCCCACGTGGAACTCAACACGTAAAAAATGTGTCTCATTAGAGACCATTACAATGTCCCTGAGGTGTGACTTTCCTTTTTAATGACACGCAGCACCCCCATTGTTAGCGCTGCCGGTCTTCAGACATCATTGGTTGGCTGGCTGTGCCTGTGCGTCCGCCCCCTGCCCGACACAACGCCCCTCGTTGTCTCATATATTTTGACTGTGAGGGTGTGATTGATGGGCACGAGCAGTGCATATGTTCGCCTGTCTTCACTCCCCTCCTTTCGCCTTCTTCAGACTGTGCGGCCTCATGGCCGTGGCAGGCAATAAGGGATCAGCTGAGGCCGCCCAGTCTGAAGCAGGTGTAAGGACATGTGTGAGCGGCGAACATATTTACTGCACAAGGCCACGAATCCCAGCACCGCAGTGTGACTTTATGGAAAGGCACTGTGGGTCTGGGATTTATGGCCATCGTTAACCGCACCGGCCAACATGAAATGAGGTCATAAGACGGCCTGCACTAACAGGGTATTGCCAAGGGATAACACAAGAGCGCACTCTCTTGTACTGCAAATAACAACGGTAAGGAGTCTGCGCCCAGCACCTAGGTGTAAATTTTGACACCTGTGCTGCGTCTTCTTCAAAAGAAAAGTCACGCCTCCACTACTGTTTGACAGTATAAAGGGCTAAATAGTGTACGTGTTTTATTCAGCGTGTGCAAGGAGCAAAATGAAGAGAGCAACCTTAGACTTGTGCAGCATTAATGCTGTTCAAGGTGTTGCTCTTGTACCTTGCAACACCTGAGGGGGGGTTAAAGGTTACCTTTGAAATTGGTTCAACTAGGCTTCGGCCTACACTCTGCTCCTCTCCTCCTCCTGCTGACCCTGGGCTCTAACACCGCTAGTTTTTGCCCGGAAATGCGAGCTTCACAGAGAAAAACACCAGCCAATGTGTTAGTGGGGTTCAGCACCGCCAGCTGTTCCCCTGCTGTGTAGCCGGCATCGTGTCCAGCACAAGCCACGCTGGCACAACCGACCAAAAGCTGCCACCAGTGCAGGCTTCGGCCTACACTTTGCTCCTCTCCTCCTCCTGCTGACCCTGGGCTCTAACACCGCCAGTTTTTGCCCGGACATGCGAGCTGCACAGAGAAAAACCCCAGTCAATGTGTCAGTGGGGTTCAGCAACGCCAGCTGTTCCCCTGCTGTGTAGCTGGCAACATGTCCTGCAAACGCCACGCAGGCACATGAACTGAAATTGAAGGAAGCCTGCCCCCCACCCCCAGGTGTTTCTATGTATAACAGCCACCTTGCACAGCAGTACTGCTGCATTTGTACAAGGTGGCAGACTTTTTTTCCTTGCCCACGTTTAATTAAACACGTACTAAATGTGTCTCATTGAGACCATTCCACTGTCCCTGAGGTGTGACTTTCCTTTGTAATGATACGCAGCACCACCCTTGTTAGCGCTGCCCGTCTTTTGACATCATTGGTTAGCTGGCTGCGCCTGTGCGTCTGCCCTGCTCGAAACAACGCCCCTCGGTGTCTTATTTTTTTGGACAACGAGGATGTGATTGATGGGCATGTGCAGTGCATATGTTTGCCTGTGTTCACTCATCTCCTTCCGCCTTCTTCAGACTGGGTGGCCTCATGACCGCGGCATTCGATAAGGGATCAGATGAGGCCGCCCAGTTTGAAGCAGGTGTAAGGACATGTGTGAGCGGCAAACATATTTACTGCACAAGGCCACGAATCCCAGCCACGCAGTGTGATTTTTAGAAAACACACTGTGGGTCTGGGATTCATGTCCATCGCTAACCGCATCGGCCGACATGAAATGAGGTCAGAAGACAGGAAGCGCTCACAGCGCATGGCCAAGGGATAACAAGAGCGCAGACTCCTGTACAGCAAATAACAACGCTCAGGAAGCTGCGCCCATGCACCAAGGTGTTATTTTCGACACCTGGGCTGCTTTTCTTTAAAAAGACAAGTCACGCCTCCACTACTGTTTTACAGTAGAATGGGCTACATAGTGTACGTGTTTTATTCAGCGTGTGCAAGTAGCAAAATTAAGAGAGCAACCTTTTACTTGTGCAGCATTAATGATGCACAAGGTGTGGCTCTTGTACCTTGCAACACTTGAGGGGGGTTAAAGGTTACCTTTGAAATTGGTTCAACTAGGCTTCGGCCTACATTCTGCTCCTCTCCTCCTCCTGCTGACCCTGGGCTCTAACACCGCCAGTTTTTGCCCGGACGTGCTAGCTGCACAGAGAAAAACACCAGTCAATGTGTTAGTGGGGTTCAGCACCGCCAGCTGTTCCCCAGCTGTGTAGCCGGCAACGTGACCTGCAAACGCCACGCAGGCACAACAGAACAAAAGCTGCCACCAGTGCAGGCTTCGGCCTACACTCTGCTCCTCTCCTCCTCCTGCTGACCCTGGGCTCTAACACCGCCAGTTTTTGCCCGGACGTGCTAGCTGCACAGAGAAAAACCCCAGTCAATGTGTTAGTGGGGTTCAGCACCGCCAGCTGTTCCCCTGCTGTGTAGCCTGCATCGTGTCCAGCACAAGCCACGCTGGCACAACTGACCAAAAGCTGCCACCAGTGCTGGCTTCGGCCTACACTCTGCTCCTCTCCTCCTTCTGCTGACCCTGGGCTCTAACAACGCTAGTTTTTGCCCGGAATTGCTAGCTGCACAGAGAAAAACACCAGCCAATGTGTTAGTGGGGTTCAGCACCGCCAGCTGTTCCCCTGCTGTGTAGCCGGCAACTTGACCTGCAAACGCCACGCAGGCACATGAACTGAAATTGAAGTGAGCCTGCCCCCCACCCCCAGGTGTTTCTATGTATAACAGCCACCTTGTACAGCAGTACTGCTGCATTTGTACAAGGTGGCTGACTTTTTCTCCTTGCCCACGTGGAACTCAACACGTAAAAAATGTGTCTCATTAGAGACCATTACAATGTCCCTGAGGTGTGACTTTCCTTTTTAATGACACGCAGCACCCCCATTGTTAGCGCTGCCCGTCTTCAGACATCATTGGTTGCCTGGCTGTGCCTGTGCGTCCGCCCTGCCCGACACAACGCCCCTCATTGTCTCATATATTTTGACTGTGAGGATGTGATTGATGGGCACGAGCAGTGCATATGTTCGCCTGTCTTCACTCCCCTCCTTCCGCCTTCTTCAGACTGTGCGGCCTCATGGCCGTGGCAGGCAATAAGGGATCAGCTGAGGCCGCCCAGTCTGAAGCAGGTGTAAGGACATGTGTGAGCGGCGAACATATTTACTGCACAAGGCCACGAATCCCAGCACCGCAGTGTGACTTTATGGAAAGGCACTGTGGGTCTGGGATTTATGGCCATCGTTAACCGCACCGGCCAACATGAAATGAGGTCATAAGACGGCCTGCACTAACAGGGTATTGCCAAGGGATAACACAAGAGCGCACTCTCCTGTACTGCAAATAACAACGGTAAGGAGTCTGCGCCCAGCACCTAGGTGTAAATTTTGACACCTGTGCTGCGTCTTCTTCAAAAGAAAAGTCACGCCTCCACTACTGTTTGACAGTATAAAGGGCTAAATAGTCTACGTGTTTTATTCAGCGTGTGCAAGGAGCAAAATGAAGAGAGCAACCTTAGACTTGTGCAGCATTAATGCTGTTCAAGGTGTTGCTCTTGTACCTTGCAACACCTGAGGGGGGGTTAAAGGTTACCTTTGAAATTGGTTCAACTAGGCTTCGGCCTACACTCTGCTCCTCTCCTCCTCCTGCTGACCCTGGGCTCTAACACCGCTAGTTTTTGCCCGGAAATGCGAGCTGCACAGAGAAAAACACCAGCCAATGTGTTAGTGGGGTTCAGCACCGCCAGCTGTTCCCCTGCTGTGTAGCCGGCATCGTGTCCAGCACAAGCCACGCTGGCACAACCGACCAAAAGCTGCCACCAGTGCAGGCTTCGGCCTACACTTTGCTCCTCTCCTCCTCCTGCTGACCCTGGGCTCTAACACCGCCAGTTTTTGCCCGGAAATGCGAGCTTCACAGAGAAAAACAACAGCCAATGTGTTAGTGGGGTTCAGCACCGCCAGCTGTCCCCCTGCTGTGTAGCTGGCAACGTGTCCTGCTAACGCCACGCAGGCACATGAACTGAAATTGAAGGAAGCCTGCCCCCCACCCCCAGGTGTTTCTATGTATAACAGCCACCTTGTACAGCAGTACTGCTGCATTTGTACAAGGTGGCTGACTTTTTCTCCTTGCCCACGTGGAACACAACACGTACAAAATGTGTCTCATTGAGACCATTCAACTGTCCGTGAGGTGTGACTTTCCTTTCTAATGATACGCAGCACCACCCTTGGTAGCGCTGCCCGTCTTCTGACATCATTGGTTGGCTGCCTGTGCCTGTGCGTCCGCCCTGCCCAACACAACGCCCCTCGTTGTCTCATATATTTTGGCTGCGAGGGTGTTATTGATGGGCATGTGCAGTGCATATGTTCGCCTGTCTTAACTCATCTCCTTCCGCCTTCTTCAGACTGTGTGGCCTCATGGCCGCGGCATGCGATAAGGGATCAGATGAGGCCGCCCAGTCTGAAGTAGGTGTAAGGACATGTGTGAGCGGCAAACATATTAACTGCACAAGGGCACGAATCCCAGCCACGCAGTGTAATTTTTTCCAAACACACTGTGGGTCTGGGATTCATGTCCACCGCTAACCGCATCGGCCAACATGAAATGAGGTCAGAAGACAGGAAGCGCTCACAGCGCATGGCCAATGGATAACAAGAGCGCAGACTCCTGTACAGCAAATAACAACGCTCAGGAAGCTGCGCCCATGCACCAAGGTGTTATTTTCGACACCTGGGCTGCTTTTCTTTAAAAAGACAAGTCACGCCTCCACTACTGTTTTACAGTAGAATGGGCTAAATAGTGTACGTGTTTTATTCAGCGTGTGCAAGGAGCAAAATTAATAGAGCAACCTTTTACTTGTGCAGCATTAATGCTGCACGAGGTGTGGCTCTTGTACCTTGCAACACCTGAGGGGGGTTAAAGGTTACCTTTGAAATTGGTTCAACTAGGCTTCGGCCTACACTCTGCTCCTCTCCTCCTCCTGCTGACCCTGGGCTCTAACACCGCTAGTTTTTGCCCGGAAATGCGAGCTTCACAGAGAAAAACACCAGCCAATGTGTTAGTGGGGTTCAGCACCGCCAGCTGTTCCCCAGCTGTGTAGCCGGCAACGTGACCTGCAAACGCCACGCAGGCACAACAGAACAAAAGCTGCCACCAGTGCAGGCTTCGGCCTACACTCTGCTCCTCTCCTCCTCCTGCTGACCCTGGGCTCTAACACCGCTAGTTTTTGCCCGGAAGTGCTAGCTGCACAGAGAAAAACACCAGCCAATGTGTTAGTGGGGTTTAGCACCGCCAGCTGTTCCCCTGCTGTGTAGCCGGCAACGTGACCTGCAAACGACACGCAGGCACAACAGAACAAAAGCTGCCACCAGTGCAGGCTTCGGCCTACACTCTGCTCCTCTCCTCCTCCTGCTGACCCTGGGCTCTAACACCGCTAGTTTTTGCTCGGAAGTGCTAGCTGCACAGAGAAAAACACCAGCCAATGTGTTAGTGGGGTTTAGCACCGCCAGCTGTTCCCCTGCTGTGTAGCCGGCAACGTGACCTGCAAATGCCACGCAGGCACATGAACTGAAATTAAAGGGACCCTGCCACCCACCACAAGGTGTTTCTATGTATAACAGCCACCTTGTACAGCAGTACTGCTGCATTTGTACAAGGTGGCTGACTTTGTCTACTTGCCCACGTTTAATTAAACACGGAAAAAATGTGTCTCATTACAGACCATTACAATGTCCCTGAGGTGTGACTTTCCTTTTTAATGACACGCAGCAACCCCCTTGTTAGCGCTGCCCGTCTTCTGACATCTTTGGTTGGCTGGCTGCGGCTGTGCGTCCGCCCTGCCTGAAACCACGCTCCTCGTTGTCTTGCTTATTTTGACTGCGAGGGTGTGATTGACGGGCACGAGCAGTGGATATCTTCGCCTGTCTTTACTCATCTCCTTCCGCCTTCTTCAGAATGTGCGGCCTCATGGCCGCGGCATGCGAGAAGGGATCAGATGAGGCCGCCCAGTCTGATGCAGGTGTAAGGACATGAGGGACAGGCGACAAAATTTACTGCGCAAGGTCACGAATCCCAGCTCTGCAGTGTGACTTTATTAAAAGACACTGCGGTTCTGGGTTTCATGGCCATCGCTAACCGCACCGGCCAACATGAAATGAGGTGAGAAGACAGGCATCGCTCACAGCGCATGGCCAAGGGATAACAAGAGCGCAGACTCCTGTACAGCAAATAACTACGCTCAGGAATCTTCGCCCAGCACCTAGGTGTAAATTTTGACACCTGTGCTGCATCTCCTTAAAAAGACAAGTCACGCCTCCACTACTGTTTGACAGTATAATGGGCTAAATAGTGTACGTGTTTTATTCAGCGTGTGCAAGGAACAAACTAAATAGAGCAACCTTTTACTTGTGCAGCATTAATGCTGCACAAGGTGTGGCTCTTGTACCTTGCAACACCTGAGGGAGGTTAAAGGTTACCTTTGCAATTGGTTCAACTAGGCTACGGCCTACACTCTGCTCCTCTCCTCCTCCTGCTGACCCTGGGCTCTAACACCGCCAGTTTTTGCCCGGACGTGCTAGCTGCACAGAGAAAAACACTAGCCAATGTGTTAGTGGGGTTCAGCACCGCCAGCTGTTCCCCAGCTGTGTAGTCGGCAATGTGACCTGCAAACGCCACGCAGGCACAACATAACAAAAGCTGCCACCAGTGCAGGCTTCGGCCTACACTCTGCTCCTCTCCTCCTCCTGCTGACCCTGGGCTCATAACACCGCCAGTTTTAGCCTGGAAGTGCTAGCTGCACAGAGAAAAACACCAGCCAATGTGTTTGTGGGGTTCAGCACCGCCAGCTGTTCCCCAGCTGTGTAGCCGGCAACGTGCCCTGCAAACGCCATGCAGGCACATGAACTGAAATTGAAGGGAGCCTGCCCCCCACCCCCAGGTGTTTCTATGTATAACAGCCACCTTGTTCAGCAGTAGTGCTGCATTTGTACAAGGTGGCTGACTTTTTCTCCTTGCCCACGTGGAACTCAACACGTACAAAATGTGTCTCATTGAGACCATTCCACTGTCCCTGAGGTGTGACCTTCCTTTGTAATGATACGCAGCACCCCCCTTGGTAGCGCTTCCCGTCTTTTGACATCATGGTTAGCTGGCTGCGCCTGTGCATCCGCCCTGCGTGAAACAACGCCCCTCGTTGTCTTATTTATTTTGTCAGCGAGGGTGTGGTTTATGGGCACGAGCAGTGCATATGTTCGCCTGTCGTCACTCATCTCCTTCCGCCTTCTTCAGACTGTGCGGCCTCCTGGCCGCGGCATGCGAAAAGGGATCAGCAGAGGCCGCCCAGTCTGAAGCAGGTGTAAGGACGTGTGTGAGCGTCGAAAATATTTACTGCTCAAGGCCACAAATCCCAGCACCGCAGTGTGACTTTATGAAAAGGCAGTGTGGGTCTGGGATTTATGGCCATCGTTAACCGCAGCGGCCAACATGAAATGAGGTCATAAGACGGGCAGCGCTAACAGGGCATTGCCAAGGGATAACACAAGAGCGCAGACTCCTGTACAGCAAAAAACAACGCTCAGGAAGCTGCGCCAAGCACAAAGGCGTTATTTGGGACACCTATGCTGCGTCTCCTTAAAAATACAAGTCACGCCTCAACTACAGTTTGACTGTAGAATGGGCTAAATTGTGTACGTGTTGCATTCAGCGTGTGCAAGTAGACAAATTAATAGAGCAACCTTTTCTTGTGCAGCATTAATGCTGCACAAGGTGTGGCTCTTGTACTTTGTAACACCTGAGGGGGGGTTAAAGGTTACCTTTGAAATTGGTTCAACTAGGCTTCGGCCTACACTCTGCTCCTCTCCTCCTCCTGCTGACCCTGGGCTGTAACAACGCTAGTTTTTGCCCGGAAGTGCTAGCTGCACAGAGAAAAACACCAGCCAATGTGTTAGTGGGGTTCAGCACCGCCTGCTGTTCCCCCATTGTGTAGCCGGCAAAGTGTCCTGCAAACGCAACGCAGACACAAAGCTGACTCCAGTGCAGGCTTCGGCCTACACTCTGCTCCCCCTGCTTACCCTTTGCTCCAACACCGCTAGTTGGGGCTGTAGGAAGACAATGTTTGATAGGCAAAGCATCCGGGTTCCAGCACCGCAAGCTGGTTCTCGGCAGTGTTTTTGTCACAGGTACTCCCTCGTGCCAGGCCTGGTTTCAGCACTGTCAGCTGTTTCCGGGTTGTGTCAAGCTCACTGAGACGCCTATGCTTGCCCCGTCGTGGTGCGGTCGGGTTAGCCAACTCCAGGGTGCCTCCAGTTTAGGAGCTTCCTATGTGGGCTGCGTGAACTGGTAGTCAAGGCTGGTTCTGTAGTGCCAGTAGGCCCAGCTCCCCCTGTAGGACTGTTGGGGTTCGGTAACTGCGGCTGCCTCGCGGCCTAGCTGTTCTCTCCTCTCCTGTGGACCTTCGGGTCCACCACCTGGTTCCAGCACCGTCAGCTGGTTCCGGGCCGAGCCTTTGGCTTAGGTGCCTCCTCCTGGGTATCCGAGTTCCGCCAACGCCAGGCGGTCCTTGGTAGTGCTTTTAAGCGCGGGCACCTACAGCTTAGTAACCGGGTTCCAGCACCGTCAGCTGGTCCTCGGTGCCATTGGCTCTTGCACACTGGGGCAACGCATCCGGGTTCCAGCACCGCCAGCTGGTTCTCGGCAGTGTTCTTGTCACAGGTACTCCCTCGTGCCAAGCCTGGTTTCAGCACCATCAGCTGTTTCCGGGTTGTGTCAAGCTCACTGAGACGCCTATGCTTGCCCCGTCGTGGTGCGGTCGGGTTAGCCAACTCCAGGGTGCCTCCAGTTTAGGAGCTTCCTATGTGGGCTGCGTGAACTGGTAGTCAAGGCTGGTTCTGTAGTGCCAGTAGGCCCAGCTCCCCCTGTAGGACTGTTGGGGTTCGGTAACTGCGGCTGCCTCGCAGCCTAGCTGTTCTCTCCTCTCCTGTGGGCCTTGGGGTCCACCACCTGGCTCCAGCACCGTCAGCTGGTTCCGGGCCGAGCCTTTGGCTTAGGTGCCTCCTCCTGGGTATCCGAGTTCCGCCAATGCCAGGCGGTCCTTGGTAGTGCTTTTAAGCGCGGGCACCTACAGCTTAGTAACCGGGTTCCAGCACCGTCAGCTGGTCCTCGGTGCCATTGGCTCTTGCACACTGGGGCAACGCATCCGGGTTCCAGCACCGCCAGCTGGTTCTCGGCAGTGTTCTTGTCACAGGTACTCCCTCGTGCCAAGCCTGGTTTCAGCACCGTCAGCTGTTTCCGGGTTGTGTCAAGCTCACTGAGATGCCTATGCTTGCCCCGTCGTGGTGTGGTCGGGTTAGCCAACTCCAGGGTGCCTCCAGTTTAGGAGCTTCCTATGTGGGCTGCGTGAACTGGTAGTCAAGGCTGGTTCTGTAGTGCCAGTAGGCCCAGCTCCCCCTGTAGGACTGTTGGGGTTCGGTAACTGCGGCTGCCTCGCAGCCTAGCTGTTCTCTCCTCTCCTGTGGACCTTCGGGTCCACCACCTGGTTCCAGCACCGTCAGCTGGTTCCGGGCCGAGCCTTTGGCTTAGGTGCCTCCTCCTGGGTATCCGAGTTCCGCTAACGCCAGGCGGTCCTTGGTAGTGTTTTTAAGCGCGGGCACCTACAGCTTAGTAACCGGGTTCCAGCACCGTCAGCTGGTCCTCGGTGCCATTGGCTCTTGCACACTGGGGCAACGCATCCGGGTTCCAGCACCGCCAGCTGGTTCTCGGCAGTGTTCTTGTCACAGGTACTCCCTCGTGCCAAGCCTGGTTTCAGCACCGTCAGCTGTTTCCGGGTTGTGTCAAGCTCACTGAGACGCCTATGCTTGCCCCGTCGTGGTGCGGTCGGGTTAGCCAACTCCAGGGTGCCTCCAGTTTAGGAGCTTCCTATGTGGGCTGCGTGAACTGGTAGTCAAGGCTGGTTCTGTAGTGCCAGTAGGCCCAGCTCCCCCTGTAGGACTGTTGGGGTTCGGTAACTGCGGCTGCCTCGCGGCCTAGCTGTTCTCTCCTCTCCTGTGGGCCTTGGGGTCCACCACCTGGCTCCAGCACCGTCAGCTGGTTCCGGGCCGAGCCTTTGGCTTAGGTGCCTCCTCCTGGGTATCCGAGTTCCGCCAACGCCAGGCGGTCCTTGGTAGTGCTTTTAAGCTCGGGCACCTACAGCTTAGTAACCGGGTTCCAGCACCGTCAGCTGGTCCTCGGTGCCATTGGCTCTTGCACACTGGGGCAACGCATCCGGGTTCCAGCACCGCCAGCTGGTTCTCGGCAGTGTTCTTGTCACAGGTACTCCCTCATGCCAAGCCTGGTTTCAGCACCGTCAGCTGTTTCCGGGTTGTGTCAAGCTCACTGAGACGCCTATGCTTGCCCCGTCGTAGTGCGGTCGGGTTAGCCAACTCCAGGGTGCCTCCAGTTTAGGAGCTTCCTATGTGGGCTGCGTGAACTGGTAGTCAAGGCTGGTTCTGTAGTGCCAGTAGGCCCAGCTCCCCCTGTAGCACTATTGGGGTTCGGTAACTGCGGCTGCCTCGCGGCCTAGCTGTTCTCTCCTCTCCTGTGGGCCTTGGGGTCCACCACCTGGCTCCAGCACTGTCAGCTGGTTCCGGGCCGAGCCTTTGACTTAGGTGCCTCCTCCTGGGTATCCGAGTTCCGCCAACGCCAGGCGGTCCTTGGTAGTGCTTTTAAGCGCGGGCACCTACAGCTTAGTAACCGGGTTCCAGCACCGTCAGCTGGTCCTCGGTGCCATTGGCTCTTGCACACTGGGGCAACGCATCCGGGTTCCAGCACCGCCAGCTGGTTCTCGGCAGTGTTCTTGTCACAGGTACTCCCTCATGCCAAGCCTGGTTTCAGCACCGTCAGCTGTTTCTGGGTTGTGTCAAGCTCACTGAGACGCCTATGCTTGCCCCGTCGTGGTGCGGTCGGGTTAGCCAACTCCAGGGTGCCTCCAGTTTAGGAGCTTCCTATGTGGGCTGCGTGAACTGGTAGTCAAGGCTGGTTCTGTAGTGCCAGTAGGCCCAGCTCCCCCTGTAGGACTGTTGGGGTTCGGTAACTGCGGCTGCCTCGCGGCCTAGCTGTTCTCTCCTCTCCTGTGGGCCTTGGGGTCCACCACCTGGCTCCAGCACCGTCAGCTGGTTCCGGGCCGAGCCGTTGGCTTAGGTGCCTCCTCCTGGGTATCCGAGTTCCGCCAACGCCAGGCGGTCCTTGGTAGTGCTTTTAAGCGCGGGCACCTACAGCTTAGTAACCGGGTTCCAGCACCGTCAGCTGGTCCTCGATGCCATTGGCTCTTGCACACTGGGGCAACGCATCCGGGTTCCAGCACCGCCAGCTGGTTCTCGGCAGTGTTCTTGTCACAGGTACTCCCTCATGCCAAGCCTGGTTTCAGCACCATCAGCTGTTTCCGGGTTGTGTCAAGCTCACTGAGACGCCTATGCTTGCCCCGTCGTGGTGCGGTCGGGTTAGCCAACTCCAGGGTGCCTCCAGTTTAGGAGCTTCCTATGTGGGCTGCGTGAACTGGCAGTCAAGGCTGGTTCTGTAGTGCCAGTAGGCCCAGCTCCCCCTGTAGGACTGTTGGGGTTCGGTAACTGCGGCTGCCTCGCGGCCTAGCTGTTCTCTCCTCTCCTGTGGGCCTTGGGGTCCACCACCTGGCTCCAGCACCGTCAGCTGGTTCCGGGCCGAGCCTTTGGCTTAGGTGCCTCCTCCTGGGTATCCGAGTTCCGCCAATGCCAGGCGGTCCTTGGTAGTGCTTTTAAGCGCGGGCACCTACTGCTTAGTAACCGGGTTCCAGCACCGTCAGCTGGTCCTCGGTGCCATTGGCTCTTGCACACTGGGGCAACGCATCCGGGTTCCAGCACCGCCAGCTGGTTCTCGGCAGTGTTCTTGTCACAGGTACTCCCTCGTGCCAAGCCTGGTTTCAGCACCGTCAGCTGTTTCCGGGTTGTGTCAAGCTCACTGAGACGCCTATGCTTGCCCCGTCGTGGTGCGGTCGGGTTAGCCAACTCCAGGGTGCCTCCAGTTTAGGAGCTTCCTATGTGGGCTGCGTGAACTGGTAGTCAAGGCTGGTTCTGTAGTGCCAGTAGGCCCAGCTCCCCCTGTAGGACTGTTGGGGTTCGGTAACTGCGGCTGCCTCGCGGCCTAGCTGTTCTCTCCTCTCCTGTGGGCCTTGGGGTCCACCACCTGGCTCCAGCACCGTCAGCTGGTTCCGGGCCGAGCCTTTGGCTTAGGTGCCTCCTCCTGGGTATCCGAGTTCCGCCAACGCCAGGCGGTCCTTGGTAGTGCTTTTAAGCGCGGGCACCTACTGCTTAGTAACCGGGTTCTAGCACCGTCAGCTGGTCCTCGGTGCCATTGGCTCTTGCACACTGGGGCAACGCATCCGGGTTCCAGCACCGCCAGCTGGTTCTCGGCAGTGTTCTTGTCACAGGTACTCCCTCGTGTCAAGCCTGGTTTCAGCACCGTCAGCTGTTTCCGGGTTGTGTCAAGCTCACTGAGACGCCTATGCTTGCCCCGTCGTGGTGCGGTCGGGTTAGCCAACTCCAGGGTGCCTCCAGTTTAGGAGCTTCCTATGTGGGCTGCGTGAACTGGTAGTCAAGGCTGGTTCTGTAGTGCCAGTAGGCCCAGCTCCCCCTGTAGGACTGTTGGGGTTCGGTAACTGCGGCTGCCTCGCGGCCTAGCTGTTCTCTCCTCTCCTGTGGGCCTTCGGGTCCACCACCTGGTTCCAGCACCGTCAGCTGGTTCTCGGCAGTGTCTTTTGCTCTTGTACCTTCTGCTCCCCATCCTGGTTCCAGTACCGTCAGCTGGTTCCGGGCAGAGCCTTTGGCTTAGGTGCCTCCTTCTGGGTATCCAAGTTCCACCAACGTCAGGTGGTCCTTGGTAGTGCTTTCAGGCACGGGTACCTCCTGCTTAGTAACCGGGTTCCAGTAACGTCAGCTGGTCCTCGGTAGTTCCATTGGCTCTTGGACCTTCGGCTACCCATCCGGGTTCCAGTACTGTCAGCTGGTTCTCGGCAGTGTCTTTTGCTCTTGTACCTTCTGCTCCCCATCCTGGTTCCAGTAACGTCAGCTGGTTCTGGGCAGTGCCTTTGGCTTAGGTGCCTCCTTCTGGGTATCCGAGTTCCGCCAACGTCAGGCGGTCCTTGGTAGTGCTTTTTAGCACGGTTACCTCCTGCTTAGTAACCGGGTTCCAGTAACGTCAGCTGGTCCTCGGTAGTTCCATAGGCTCTTGAACCTTCGGGTAGCCATCCGAGTTCCAGTTCCATCAGCTGGTTCTTGGCATTTTCTCAGCCTTCTTGTACCTTCTGCTACATTTCCAAGTTGAAGACCCTAAAGTCGACGACCCGGAAGACCACCCCGATGACGACGACGACGACCCGGAAGACCACCCCGATGACGACGACGATGGCGGAGACGACGACGGCGGAGATGACGACGGCGGAGACGACGACGGCTGAGATGACGACGGCGGAGATGACGACACTGGAGACGACGACCCTGGAGACGACGACATGGAAGACCGAGAAGCAGAAGAACAAGAGGCTGCAGAACAAAGAGCAGAAGAACATTAAGCATAAGACTTAATATCAGAGCAAAAGATATTATCTAAATTATATGCAGAAGAAGACTAAGCAGTGTATGGGGGTGAGTCCGTTCCTCCTCGTGGTGCCCCTGGATAAAGCCTGATGCTGCAGGCCAAACTGAACGCGGACAAATGTAACTTTTGTGACTGGCAGAACGGAAGGTGTAATCTTCAAACTTTTATAGATAACAACTACGGGAATGCCTCTGTCACAAATGAGAATATGATGAAGAAGTAGAATAGGAAGAATAATAACAGTGGAATAAAAAGAATATGTAGAATAGGAAGAATAATAATAGTTGAATAAAATGAATATGAAGAATGTAATCAAAAAAAAAAAAAAAAAAGGTAAAGGATGAAGAAGAAGATGAATAAGGTGAAGAAGAAGTTGATGTCAAAGATGCTGATGATGATGATGATGAAGATAAAAGTGTGGGAAAAGTAAAAAAAAAAGAAAAAAAAGAAGGGGAAGGGCGTGGAATAGTGAAACATCAATATCTGACAAAATAAAAAAAAAAATTTACATAGTCAATATCTTTGTCACTCCGAACGTCTTAAAACAAAAGAAAAAAACATGCTATTCTATTTGATTGGGATAAACCTCTATGACTTTAATGTCTCCGCCACCTCCCCAAATACATCCGGCATTATTCTTAGTTGTTTTCCTTCATGTAGAATGAACCTACAAGGCAAGAAAGGGTTTATTTTAATTCCGATATTTTGGTCCCATTGACTTGCATTGGGATCGGGTATCGGTATCGGCGATATCCGATATTTTTTGAATATCGGCCGATCCTATCCGATACCGATACTTTTCGATATCGGAAGGTATCGCTCAACACTACTTACAAATAATGATATCAAACACTGGCCACATACTTCTAATAATGGCAACCATGTTGATTTATTGTTAAGCTTGTTGACGTCATTGAGTCGACACTGTGACAATCGCTGTCACGCTATCTATACTCATCAAGTCAAGTGTCAGAAATAATGAATTCATGATAAACATATACAGGCTCATGAATTCACTAATTCTTACCCATGGGCAGGCGAGCATAGATATGTAGCGTGTGACAACCATTGTCACCTCAATTGGTGTGTAATACATTAGGTTTAAAGAAGAGAATATGGTGAATATACAAGACAGTTATCAACTCAATAGGTCAGGTGTCCTAACTTATGACTTTTTTTGACACCTAACCTATTGAGTTGATTACTGCCTTGTATATTCACCATATTCTCTTTGTACTGTCACACTAGGCATATACAAAAACAGAGTATGGAAATTATTTTTTGTGCCACCTCATATCTCCATACTAAAGACACATATATAGCTGCTGTCTTGTATTTTTAACTACTGGAGATACGCTCTGGCCCAAACAATACGTGTATGGCGAATTATCGTGGCGCACGGTGTGTATTGCCGTGGGCGATAGACACAATAAACCAAACATAATTGTGGCAAATAAAACTTTTTTTATTGATTTAACAAAATGTAAAACTTATTTTTTGGTACCGCGACGACTTGTACCGCGACGGATTGTGCCGCAACGGCTTGGGGTAGAGTGATGTAAACGGGGGGTGTGCAGAACTGATGCCTGGCTAACCGTGGACGATGCTGAGGTGGCAGGAGAAGGGGCAATGAAACTGGATGGGTCTGGAAGCTCGGGGATGGGGCTTGACACATGAGAGGCTTGAGACACACTGGAAGGGTGAGACAAAACTGACAATACAGACACATCGGTAGGTGAAGGGGGAGGAATACTAAGTGTTTTTTTTTTTATGAGTTTTTGTTTGGGTTTGCCTGGTAGGGGGACGTCTTGGTGGGTTCATATGCTGTAGTGTGGTGGCGGGAGACACGTCAGGGTCCGGCTGCACTGTGTCAAAGTCCATTGTGCTTGACGATCGCTCGGTCTCACGAGAGTCCTGCTGCATCATAGTGGGGGGGGAACATAAAGCCCTGCCAGGGTCCTGCTGTATCGTTGGGGGGGGGGAACATAAAGCCCTACCAGGGTCCTGCTGCATCGTTGGGGGGAACATAAAGCCCCGCCAGGGTCCTGCTGCATTGTGGTGGAGCCGGCCCGATAAGCCATGCCTGGGTCCTGCTGCATGGGGGGGTCCTGCCCGGAAAGCCATGCCTGGGTCCTGCTGCATGGGGGGGTCCTGCACGATAAGCCATGCCTGGGTCCTGCTGCATGGGGGGGGTCCTGCACGATAAGCCATGCCCGGGTCCTGCTGCATGGGGGTGGGTACTGCCCGGAAAACCATGCCTGGGTCCTGCTGCATGGGGGAATCCTGCCCGGAAAGCCATGCCTGGGTCCTGCTGCATGGGGGAGGTCCTGCCCGGAAAGCCACGCCTGGGTCCTGCTGCATGGGGGGGTCCTGCCCGGAAAGCCATGCCTGGGTCCTGCTGCATCGGGGGGGTCCGGCCCAGAAAGCCACGCCAGGGTCCTGCGGCCTCTTGGTGTCAGTGGAGGAGGTCCAAGCCGGAGCAGCGGTTGTCACGGTGGTGGCGGTGGGATGTCCAACAGCACTGGTAATGGTGTTGCCGCTGTAGTGAAGTCCACCTGTGGAAGGAATTGAGGTGGCCATGCAGTGGTATGCAGCAGAGGTAGGAAGGGATGTTAATCGTGACAGTGACGGCACAGTTGGATATGCCGCCACTGTCTGCTGTAAATTGCGACTCTGCTGCATAGCCTGCACAAAAGCAGCATTGCAGACCTGCATCACACTGAGCTGGAGATCAGGGCTAAGGTGTTCCGACATGCCCTGCTCAATTTGGTTGAAAAAATGATGAGCTGGCCTCTGGAGGTCGGCTTTAACTTGATCAAGGCTTTTGGTGACATCCTGGATACGGCAATTTAACAGGTTATGAGACACATCTATTCGGTCACCTAAAGCCTTGATTGCTTCGTGTAAAACCGAGCTCAAGTGCAAAAACTCGGGCATGTGTGACCTGTCCGAAGCCCTCTGTCGCTACCGGGATGTGCCCGCAAAAAAGGGTGCAGTGGAAGAGGACTGCGAAAGGGGAATACCTGATGGGCCAGCTCCCTGGTCTCCAGTTAGTGTGGAAGGCCCACCTGCTGCTGCGCTGCTGGATGGCTGGGAAGGGTCCGTGGCTGCCGGCTGAAGGACCGCTCCAGAACCTGGGGCGACAGTCGTGCTGTGTGTGCTGTGAAAAAAGGAAACTTAATACCAAAAACTAACCAGACGCTAAATCCTGTGGAATTTGAAAATACATATTATGTCAATGCAATACAACCGAAAGCATGTGAGAAATACTTATGTTCTCATGAGAAGGACCGGTCTTAAAAATGACAGCACACGATGGTACTTGTACGGTCTGATCCTTGCTGCAGAACCACTGGCAACATGACTCTCTTCGCGCAGGTCCTTGTTGAAGCGGTCCTTCATGGAACGCCAACGTGTTCTTAGTTTGTACACTGTTAAATAAAAATAAAATATAATGATCAGTAAATGGACTTTTGGCCGTGCAAAAACAACTATGTGTGATGAAAGAAACTCCGAAGAGTCAAGAGAGCACGGCCAGGGTCTCTGCTGCTTCACACTGCATTGCAATACTTACCAAATGCACTACGGGCCCGTGGCGGGGCATTGTCCCAGCCATCCCACAACGCTTGGGCCACCTCACTCCACAACCGACGGAGCGTGCTGTTCACTGCGTGCTGTTGATCCCGGCTGTCCCACAACGGGACTCACTCCTGGACAAGGGTTATCAGGAGGTCGTTGTCAAGCCGGTCATCGTCCCGTCGTGAAACCTAAAATTTAAAGGAAATAATTAAAGTTTGATCAATCACATAAGGAAAAGAAAGAGAACAGATGCTGAGAAATGGCATGAATACAAAAGTCAACATACAAAAGGATTCCAGAAGAAAAATTAAAAGAAATATGAGTGTAAAGAAAAGAAGATTCAAGAATATTACAATGAGGACAGTCTGCCTTGTATACATACCGGCTGCCGTCTTTCTACCGGACCTTGACTCCGCTGCTCCGGCCCTGTCTGTGCCTCAGTAGAAGTGCTCTAAATAAAAAAAGGAAAAATCAAATTGTCACATGTGTCGATGTGACAGTGAATACTTACCAAGCTGACGGGGCAAATACTAACCTCACTAACATGATCCACTTCCGACTGACGTGGCTCAAACTCCTCACCAGATGAAGACTCCAAAGTAGACATTCTGATGCATTTGGAAAAAAATATTTGGAAGAAATTAGGACATGTAGAGCAAAAAATTACAAAAAAAGGCATTGGTTAGGATATACTCACATTGTCCTGTGACTTGTCCTCTAAAATGCTGTCCGACAGTGTCTTGTCTTCTTGGGAAGCCTAATATTTCACTATTCGCTCATCACTAGTTATGGCTTGTTCACTGTCATCGTTAGGAAAGGCCAGATGATGGAAATTTTCTAGCTTTATAAAATCCCTGCCTCCTCTAACCTTGTGTCAAAAAATAGCAGCCATGGGTTCCTCTAAGCACCTGCCTAGCACTCTGAAAAATAAAAATGGTGGAGGCCGACAAACCAGGAGAAGGCTGTTAGAATGTAAGAAGTGTTTTCAAGTTCTCCTTTCCTAAGTTCGAAATGTAATTAAGAAATTGGAGTTAACAGAAAAAGTGGAGGTCAAGATAAGGTCTGGAAGACCAAGCAAATTTTCAGTAAGAGCTACTAGTAGAATTGCTAGAAAGGCAAATCAGAACTCCCATTCGACTGCAAAAGACCTTCAAAAAAAGTTACCAGATTCTGGAGTTGCGCATTGTTCTATTGTTTAGAGATGCCTGCACAAATATGGCCTTCATGGAAAAGTAATCAGAAGAAAATTTCCCCTGCATCCTCACCATAAAAGTTAGCATCAGAAGTATGCAAAAGAACATCTAAACAAGCCTGATGCATATTGGAAACATGTCCTATGGGCCAATGAGGTTAAAATAAAGCTCTTTGGCCAAAATGATCAAAGAAATTACGAGTATTGGTTTATGGATTTTGGTCATCCTCTGGATACAGATATGTCATTGCTATGCCCCAAATATTATTATTTTTTAACCCCTTAGTGACAGAGCCAATTTGGTACTTAATGACCGAGCCAATTTTTACAATTCTGACCACTGTCACTTTATGAGGTTATAACTCTGGAATGCTGTAACAGATCCTGCTGATTCAGAGACTGTTTTTTCGTGACATATTGTACTTCATGTTAGTGGTAACATTTCATCGATATTACTTGAGATTATTTATGAAAAAATGGAAATATGGCGAAAATGTTTAAATTTTGCAATTTTCAAACTTTGTATTTTTATGCCCTTAAATCAGAGAGATATGTCACAAAAATAGTTAATAAATAACATTTCCCACACATCTAATTTTGTTAGGGAGTTATAAAGGTTAAAATTGACCAGCAATTTCTCATTTTTACAACACCATTTTTTTAGGGACCACATCACATTTGAAGTCATTTTGAGGGGTCTAAATGATAGAAAATAACCAAGTGTGACACCATTCTAAAAACTGCACCCCTCAAGGTGCTCAAAACCACAGTCAAGAAGTTTATTAACCCTTTACTTGCTTCACAGGAACTGAAACAATGTGGAAGGAAAAAATGAACATTTAACTTTTTTTTACAATTCTTTTTTATTTTCACAAGTGTAGAAACAGAAATTTAACCATAAATTTTGTTGTGCAATTTCTCCTGAATACGTCGATACCACATATGTGGGGGGAAACCGCTGTTTGGGCGCACCACAGAGCTTGGAAGGGAAGGAGCGCCGTTTGACTTTTCCAATGCAGAATTGGCTGGAATTGAGATCGGATTCCATGTCACGTTTAGAGAGCCCCTGATGTGCCTAAACAGTGCAAACGCTCCACAAGTGACACCATTTTGGAAACTAGACCCCTTAAGGAACTTATCTAGATGTGTGATGAGCACGTTGAATCCCCAGATGCTTCACAGAAGTATATAACGTAGAGCCGTGAAAATAAAAAATTGCATTTTTTTACACAAAAATGATTTTTCGCCAACAAATTCTTATTTTCACAAGGGTAACAAGAGAAATTAGACCACAAAAATTGTTGTGAAATTTCTCCTGAGTACGTCGATACCCCATATGTGGGAGTAAACCACTGTTTGGGCACACAGCAGAGCTTGGACGATAAGGAGCGCCGTTTGACTTTTCCAATGCAGAATTAGCTGGAAATGAGATCGGACGCCATGTCGCGTTTGGAGAGCCCCTGATGTGCCTAAACAGTAGAAAAGCCCCACATGTGACACCATTTTGGAAACTAGCCCCATTAAGGAATGTATCTAGATGTGTGGTGAACACTTTGAACCCCCAAGTGCTTCACAGAAAATTATAAAGTAGAGCCGTGAAAATAAAAAATCCTTTTTTTTTCCTCAAAAATGATTTTTTAGCCTGCAATTTTTTATTTTCTCAAGAGTAACAGGAGACATTGGACCCCAAAATTTGTTGACCAGTTTGTCCTGAGTATGCTGATACCCCATATTTGGGGGGGGGGCAGTGTTTGGGCACTCATCGGGGATCGGAAGGGAAGGAGCGCCGCTTGGAATGCAGACTTTGATGGGATGGTCTGCGGACGTCATGTTGCATTTGCAGAGCTCCTGATGTACCTAAACTGTAGAAACCCCCCACAAGTGACCCCATTTTGGAAACTAGACCCCCAAAGGAACTTATCTAGATGTGTGGTGAGAACTTTGAATGCCCAAGTGGTTCACAGAAGATTATAATGCAGAGTCGTGAAAATAAAAAATATTTTTTTTTTCAGCAAAAAAGATTTTTTTGCCCCCTAGTTTTTATTTTCACAAGGGTATCAGGAGAAATTGGACCCCAACAGTTGTTGTCCAATTTATCCCAAGTATGCTGATGCCCCACATGTGGGGGTAAACCACTGTTTGGGCGTACGGCAGAGCTCAGAAGGGAGGGAGCACCATTTGACTTTTGGAGTGCAAAATTGGCTGCGGCGTTTGGAGACCCCCTGATGTACCTAAACAGTGGAAACCCCCAATTCTAACTCCATCCCTAACACCAACACACCCCTAACCGTAATCCCAACCAGATCCATAATTCTAATCACAACCCTAACCCCAAAACAACCCTAATCCCAACCCTAACCGTAACCCTAATCAAAACCCTAAATCCAACACACTCCTAATCCTAATCTCAAAACTAACCTCAAACCTAACCCTAATCCCAATACACCACTAACCCTAATCCCAACTCTAACCTAACCCTAATCCCAAACGTAACCGTAATGCCAACCCTAACCCTAATACCAACCCTAATCCAAACCCTAATCCCAACTCTATGTTTAGCCGCAACCCTAGCCCTAACTTTAGCCCCAACCCTAGCCCTAACTTTAGCCCCAACCCTAACCCAAACCCTAGTCCTAACCCTAGCCCTAACCATAGCCCTAACCCTAACTATAGCCCCAACCCTAGCCCTAACTTTAGCCCCAACCGTAACCCTAGCCCTAACTTTCGCCCCAACCCTATCTCTAACCCTAACCCTAACTTTAGCCCCAACCCTAACCCTAGCCCTAACTTTAGCCCCAACCCTAACCCTAGCCCTAACTTTAGCCCCAACCCTAACCCTAGCCCTAACTTTAGCCCCAACCCTAACCCTAGCTTTAGCCTAACTCCTCTAGCTGCCAGCCGGCAGATCATGGCGGGCGCACTGCGCATGCGCCCGCTATTTTCTTACCGGATGAGGAAGCCGGCGGCCAGGAGGGTACGCAGGAGGACCCAGGGACACCGGTAAGTATAACAGGGTCTCCGAATCCCCTATTTCTCTGTCCTCTGATGTGCGATCACATCAGCGGACAGAGAATGCCACCGGTAAACAGTTAATTACCGGCGATTGCAAAACAGGGGTCAGTAAAAACTGACCCCGATCATGTTCTTTGAGGTCTCGGCTACCCCCGGCAGACGAGACCCCAAAGATCTCCAGGGTGCCGGCCGGCAGGCGCACTGTGCATGCTCCCGCCATTTTTTGGCCGGAACAAGATGGCGGTGCCCATCGGGAGCCAAAAGGAGCACCGGGGGAGACAGGTGAGTATCAGTGAGCGATCGGGGCCCCCATTTCTCTGCCATCTGATGTGCGATCACATCGGAGGACAGAGAAATTAAATGGGAAATCGCTTTTTTTTTGCGACCGCCGGTAAACAGTTATTTACTGGCGAGTGCAACCCGGGGTCAGTAAAAAAACCCTGAATCATGTTCTCTGGGGTCTCGGCTACCCCCCGGTAACCGAGACCCCAGAGAAAATCCAACTCTGGGGGGCGCTATTCACTTTCTCCACAGCGCCGTGAATTAACGGCGCTGTGGTTCAAGTACCTTTAACTGCCACCATTAAAAGGCGTATCAGCGATCGTTAAGGGATTAAAGGGCCCTAAACATTTATTTATGAATGACGCAATAAACAATATTTACAAGAGCCAGGAGTTCAGTGGTTCAGTGGTAGCTGGAAGGTCTCGGCTTAGAGGTTCAGGCCTTACTTCCAAAAGGGGGGGCGCCCTTCTCTTGTTTGTCCGTTTGCGGGGTCTTTAGTAGGGCGAGTTTCTTCAGCATGTTGGCTCAATCTTACTTTTGATCTGTACTTTCACATTCTTCAGTTTCTGCTGGTGGATAATTTGGCATTTCTCAGGTGCGATGATTCGAGCTCGCTTCCTCATTCCAGCAGGCTTCTTGGCCGTGTTCATCTTCGGCACCGCTTTCAACTTCAGTGACCCCTGCGCCATGATCCCCGGATACAAGAGGCTGCAGATCCTCACAGTGCGGCAGAGCGGAGGTTAAAGGGAACCTGTCACCCCCAAAATCGAAGATGAGCTAAGCCAAACAGCATCAGGGGCTTATCTACAGCATTCTGGAATGCTGTAGATAAGCCCACGATGTATCCTGAAAGATGAGAAAAAGAGGTTAGATTATACTCACCTGGGTGGGCGGTCCGATCCGATGGGCGTCGCGATCCGGTCCGGGACCTCCTATCTCCATAGGATGACGTCCTCTTTTTGTCTTCACGCTGCGGCTACGGCGCTGGCGTACTTTGTGTGCCCTGTTGAGGGCAGAGCAAAGTACTGGAGTGCGCAGGTGCCTGCGCACTACAGTACTTTGCTCTGCCCTCAACAGGGCAGACAAAGTACGCCTGCGCCTGAGCCGCAGCGTGAATACAAGAAGAGGACGTTATCGTAAGAAGATGGGAGGCCCTGGACCGGACCACGATGCCCATCAGACCGAACCGCAGCGGGACCGCCCCTGGGTGAGTATAATCTAACTTCTTTTTCTCATCTTTCAGGATACATCGGGGGCTCATCTACAGCATACCAGAATGTTGTAGATGAGCCCCTGATGCTGGTGGGCTTAGCTCATCTTCGATTTGGGGGTGACAGGTTCTCTTAAAAGGAACTTTGATTTCCCCAAATATAATTTTGTGAAGAGAAGTGCTCCTGTCATATGAAATATTGGATACTACAACTTTCCTGGCAAAAACAATCTAGGCCTGCTGTCACCCACCGATTCTGCAATTTCCATAAATTAATGGAACTGTTAAATAGTTGGTATTAAATCATGTGAAATATTGCAAGTGAAGTAAATTGATAAAGACAGCTTGCCGTTATACAAGCATGTAATTGAGTCAGTGGGAAATGCTACATCTTAATCGGTCTCAAGGCCTTTTAAAGCTGGTAATAATTTTGATCCAAGAATGAAGTTCAGATTTTACTGGGTACATAAGGAGTATTTCTCATAAAGTGTGAAGCACACAGAGGAACCTGTTTACTGTATGTGTGAGCATTATCGCTAGTTCTTGTCATATGACACAAATTTAAAGCTGCATGTTCAGGTAACTTTTTAGCATACGCTGTCATGAATGTGTTCTTGAGGAATAATACAAGTTCTGGTCATTTTATGCCTTATATTCTTTACTGTTAAGCAGTTTTTACCTTTGCACTAGCAGCCTCAGAAGTTTCTCATGGAATGTTTTCCTTTTTTTCCTCTCCAGCTTCTCCCACTTACTTCTTCACAGACTTTACAGTACTATGCAAAAGTTTTAAGCAGGTGTGGAAAAAATGCTACAAAGTAAGAAGACTTTCAAATATAGATTAATGGTTTATTCTTATTAGTGAGCAAAATACAAAGTGAATAAGCAAGAGAAAAATCCAAATCTCATCAATATTTGCTAACCGCATTTTGCCCCTTTTGTTACATGATTGATAAATATCTGCCTGCCTTTCTAAACATTAAAGATATCAACAAATGGGTAATGTTGAGGACCATAGAAGCTTAGACACCAAACAGCTGTGGGTTATGTTAATGGAAAAATTTATAAATGATGGCTATTAGAGAAAGGGGAAAAAAAGTGCAAAAAATAATATTGGCAGGGAAGAGGTTAAAGAGCACAACACACAAAGAGCTTCACTCATCTTTACCTCAACTTCAGCATTTTGGCAGCAGGTTGTCAAGTTCTGATGGCCTCGGGGTACTTTTTCTATAACTCTGCAGTAGGTGTATTAAAAACACTCCATTTTCTCTACACTGAAGATAAATGACAAGGGAGCCTAGAGCAATCATTGACTCTTATTACCGTGACATGTTCATTTCATGCTCATTAACTTTTTAATGCTGGCCCATGACTCAGGTTTTTATCGCTGTCAAATTCATATGTGGCCAGAATATACAGGGTGCATAGCCATTTCTGATGTTCTGCAGTCACGCATTGTAAATCCTATTAATCAATGATATTGTCAGTCTACCTCTGCCTTTGGTATTGCTGGTGAATATAAGTTGCCAAGGTAAAAAGAACATGTTGAGGTTGGAACGCTAGAGAAAATAATTTAGAAAGTTCTGAAGTTCCACTTGATGTCAACCACCTCTTAGACTTTGCATAGAAAGATTGCCGATGAAGCATACAGATGCTTTATTATTTTACTAAGCAGTATCGAAATGTAGCTTTGTAGTACAATAATGCTTTTTTGATTATGCTCAACTTATCACAATATCACATAGATAATTATTATCATCAAGAGGAAAGAGAGTTAATACTGCATTATTTTCAGACTTAATTGCGGTGGTCTTTAGATGATCACTTTAAAAAAATAATACTGACAACTATAATATTAAATTTACACTGAATATTCTAAGGTTTCTTCATTCACACTTAATTTGAGCTCTATGTGTAGCATACCTGGCAGATCATTTTCCTCATGTAGATAGCTAATGTGCTCAGACAAATGGTAAAAGAAAGTAACAAATGGTAAAAGAAAGTAATGGATTTGACCCATAAAACATTAGTATACCCTATGCATCAACTGTATTGAGGAGCACAGTTCTCTACACTTTATAGTTCAGCTAGGTGCTTGCTTGGGGGGTTATTGGCATACTGCTGAGGTCTAGGGGAAAAAAATTGTGTATGCCATATTTGTGCCATAATTTGTGAGTTTTTCTGCTGTCTGTCACTCTCATCAATTTTTTGAAACACATATATAGGAGTATAGTAAGAAACCTTACTATTTTGCACATAGGAAATTGGTGTAAATTATAGCTGCACGTCTTATATACTAAGAAGTCCCTCCTCTTAATAAAATAGGCTCTTCTTAATTCATCTAACTTCATTGTAATATTACAGAAATACATTCCTCCCCCAAAATGCATGTTTCTCTAACCTCCAATGTAGCCTTGGATGCTGAGTGCCTATCCCCCAATGATTGCCAGAACTGTTCTTTGTGGGTTTGGGTGACATCTTGATTTTATGGACATATTACAAACTTGTCCTGGTGCCTATGTTAGGACATCTTTTCTGCTAATACAATACCCACATAGAGTTATTTTTAAAGAATGTAAGGACTTCTACAAATTTATGTTAGGGGGGAGGGCAGTATTGAATTTTTTACGTCCCAGCCAAATGAATTGCATTGGATGTCTTTGTTAATCTTGAATGTCAGTCCCTTGTATTGCGTACAATGCATCTCAATACATTCGAAACCTCAGGCCATTGTTGTACATATTGATGACTCACAGAAGGCCTTTACACTGCGCCCACAAGGAAAGACATATAAAAACAAGCTCTATTCTCTATTTGTGACTTCTATAAAAACAACATGACAATAGAGAAAATAATCTGAATGATCATAAGATAACACTGTCAACCAAACAAGAGAAGGATAAAGACAAGATAATTACTAAAAACAGCTCAGTGGTTTTAAGCCGGCATACCAAAATTCTGTTTGGACTGGATTCTTTTGTATATTATGTCCATTGGTAAATGGTACCAGTAAGCCCTTGCACAAATGTATATTATGCAGACAGTCTATGCTTTAAAGGAATTTTCTAGAATTAGCACATTGGCGACGTTTCTGAAGATAAATCATCAAGATGAGATTGGTAATGGTCAGATGTAAGCAATGCAGAAAACTGCAGCTCTGTACACTGTTAAGTTGCGCCTGCTGAGTATTGCAATTTATCCACCATTCAAATGAACTGCAGGAATCATCATCAGTCAATAAAAATGTATTTGGCTGTGGGCAGGGCCATAACTATTGTGGTTGCAGGGGTTGGAGCCACACCCAGGACCTTGTGGGTTAGGCCTCTTTCACACTTCAGTCTTTCGGCGTCAGTCAAAAACCGCCATTTTCGTCAAATAGCGGATCCGCCATTTTTTTTTGGCGGATCCGCTATTTTCCCATTGACTTGCATTAGCGACGGATTGTGGCGGATGGTCGTCCGTTCCATCCGCCATGCGACGGATCCGTCGATATTGGGCGGACGTTGTCTAGACATTGACGGACTTTGTAACGTTTTTTGTCGCCGCCGAAAAGGCGGACCGCGGCGGATCCATCGCGTCTGCCACTTTTTAGAATGGGCGCCTATGGGCGACGGATCCGTCGTGATCCGCTTTTTGGCGGATCCGTCGCCCCAATCCGCTTTTTTAATTGAGCATGCTCCAAAAAGTGGATACTTTGCCCAGACAACTCCAAAACTATATAAAGAGGACAGGTCATTCCCAAATGTACCAGCCAGCAAGAGAGACCCTTCCATGCAAGAGAGACCCAGCCAGACCCTGCCAGCAAGACCTTGCCAGCCAGGCCCTGCCAGCCAGCCAGAGAGGCCCTGCCAGCCAGAGAGACCCTGCCAGACCCTGCCAGCAAGACCTTTACAGCCAGGCCCTGCCAGCCAGCCAGAGAGGCCCTGCCAGCCAGCCAGAGAGACCCTGCCAGCAAGACCTTTACAGCCAGGCCCTGCCAGCCAGCCAGAGAGGCCCTGCCAGCCAGACCCTGACTGAGACAGCCATGTGAGTACTGCCATCCAGCGTGCATGTGTGCGTGTGTGTGTGCGTGCGTGCATGTGCGTGCGTGTGCATGAGCGTGCGTGTGCGTATGTGTGCGCGTGTGTGTGTGCGTGTGTGCGTGCGCCTGCCTGCCCTGTTTATATGTTTTTCATACTATGCTGGTATTTTGAATAGCTGTGCTGTAACATGTGTTTTGTGTGTGTATAACTGATGTGTGATGTGTTCTGCATTTTTGTTGTTTTCCATAATGTACTTGTATTTCAAATAAAGAGCAGTGTAGCTCCTACTGTACCCTAAAAAAAGTAAATTTTAAAAAATATAGTAATAAAAATTTCACAAAACTGTCAGTAGTCTCATTTCAAGATAAATGTAATATTGGGTATATATGCAGTAAAGGTTATATATACAAATGCGTAATGCAAATCTTTGCTATAGAAAATGTTATCTGGTTTTAGAAAATACAAACTGTAGGTTAATTATAAATAACAATTTTTGGAATTGGTATTTTAATTTTGAATGAGGAACATTTTTTATAAGGTTAAACTTTGTTTAGGTGGGTTTTACCAACATGCGCATTGCGCATATCAAGATAAGTAGTTTTGGTGTTGCTTTAAAGGGTTTTTTTGGGGTTTTATTTTGTGGGGAAACAGGAGGTAGAGGGTTTGGCAGCTTGTGCATCAAGCATATCTAGCATATCAAGTATGACGGTTAAGAATTTTTTTTTTCTTTTGTGGTGGGGGAAATCTAAAAGTAAGTTGGTACTGTAGTAGGTACTGACCAAAACGTACACAGGCAGGCTCCCCAAGTTTTGGAAAAAGATGTAAAGTCCCAGCTGCATCTATCAATCTATCCTTCCCTAAAGCTGCATCTATCCTTTTGTATAGTAGCTTATAACTCTCTTTATACTTACAGATCCTAGGGACCAAGAGGGACGCAAGGGACCGACTACCAACCATAGAAGCAAGCCCCCAAGTTTTTTAAAAAGATGTAAGTGTAAAGTCCCTAAAGCTGCATCTATCCTTTTGTATAGTAGCTTAGAACTCTCTTTATACTTACAGATCCTAGGGACCAAGAGGGACGCAAGGGACCGTCTACCAACCATAGAAGCAAGCCCCCAAGTTTTTTAAAAACATGTAAGTGTAAAGTCCCTACAGCTGCATCTATCCTTTTGTATAGTAGCTTAGAACTCTCTTTATACTTACAGATCCTAGGGACCAAGAGGAACGCAAGGGACCGACCAACCCAAGATTATTGAAAGACCATGTCTTCTTCTGAGAGCCCCCCAGCACATCAGCAGCAAACTGAGGTGTCTATTTTTTTTTTCTTAATAAATTTTTTTTTGGGGTACAACTATGGTAATTGTATTTTAACCCTTTATGTGTTTATTCTGTATTCACAGGAATATGAAGCAGAGGGGCTTACAGAAGGAGACGGACAGGGTGGAGAAATACAAGGAGCGGAAGCGCATAGTGTAAGTTTTGCACAGATCGATCCTCACATACAGCACACTACACCCAAAACAAACATTCAGCACAGCACAGCACACACAATACATATGCCTCTATCCAAGAACAATATTAATTTATTTATTTATTTATTTTTTATTAGTCTTCACACGTAGAGTTCCTCAAAGCACCTCTCATAGTCGTCGGAATGATAAACGCGGCGGTCGCCGAAGAGTAAGTTCCTTTTTGTTTTGGTTTTTAGTAAACTGTAAAATTCATGTGGTGTAATCTTTCCCTTTTTATTATCTTTTTGTTAGGCTTCACAGCGTGCTCCCGAACAAGATGACGAAGAGGAGGGCATCGATGTGGACACCCTCATCCAAGCTGTACAAAGTCGGGAGCCGCTGTGGAACATGTCGGACCGCCGCCATGCTGACCAGTTAATCACCCGACGGCTATGGGAGGAAGTGTGCAGTGCTGTTATGGATAACTGGGAGGAACTAGATGCTGGGGCCCAGGATCTAGCGCGTAAGTATTAACACTTCATAACCTTATGTTAGCATGATTTAATGTGGTGTATAGTAACCAATATTTGCTTTATCTTTCCAGGTAACAGGATTATTGTGCGGTGGCGGTCACTCAGGGATCGCTTCAAGAGGGAGTTTAATAAGGAGATGCAGGCCCCGAGTGGATCTAGAGGACGCAGGAGCAGATACAAACATGCCAGAGCCCTGTCGTTCCTCCGGTCGACGCTGCTGAGCAGATGGTAAATATTCAACACCACATATTTTCAGTCAAACTGTAAAAATGTGTAACCTTCAATTTTATTTGCAGCAAGGGCAATTGTAATATCAAGATACTAATTTTTTTTTCTTCTTCTTTAACAGCACTTTCTGCAGCACTCGGGAGCCTGCATCAGAGTTGCACCCCTCTGGAGCGATCCCTCAAGAGTCCGCCACCGGGGACCACGTCGACCCCTCTGTTTCTGCACCTTCCCTTTCGTTTGATCCCTCAGCCTCATCCACCAGCGCTGGAGCAGCAGGGCGGACTTCGTCACTTGAAGCTGCAGGTGATGAGTTAGAGTTCCCTTTACCCCACCCCTCTGCCACTGCCGCAACATCTAGACCACCTTTGTGGTCAGGACGGCAGCGCCAGAGAGGTCAGGAAAGGAGCTATGCGCCTGACTTTTTGCAGCTGAATGCATCCTTCCACAGTGCCATCAAGCTTTTGAGTGAGCAAACGTCTGCTGGGTACAATATGCTTAACAAAAGCATACTTGAACTCAGCAGTCTTCTGAATAGGATGCAATCAGATGCAAACCAGTCACCAAGACACTGTTTTTTTCAGTCGGTCCTCAGGCACATGGAAAATCTAACTCCTGACCTACAGATGCATGTGATGCAAGGCTGCCACACTGCTCTAGCGCAGGCGATGTCCCATGCCCCTCCACCTACCCTTCATGTTTCAACACCTTTCCCCTCTCAAGCCACCGTCTATCCTTCTGTGCGTCCTCCTCCTGTCCGTCCTCCTCCCGCCCATTCTACTTCTTCGTCATTCGTTTCTTCCCCCCTTAGTCTATCCCAGCTTTTACCTTCCTGTTATGATAAGGTAATTCAGTACCACAATGGACATAGAAATCAGAGCACATACAGTGACCTGACAATAACCCAAAAACATAGAACGAGCTCTGAGATGTGGGAATTCTGCTGACCGCAATCCCTAATCCTCTCCAACCACACTAGAGGCAGCCGTGGATTGCGCCTAACGCTCCCTATGCAACTCGGCACAGCCTGAGAAACTAGCTAGCCTGAAGATAGAAAATAAGCCTACCTTGCCTCAGAGAAATACCCCAAAGGAAAAGGCAGCCCCCACATATAATGACTGTGAGTAAAGATGAAAAGACAAACGTAGAGATGAAATAGATTTAGCAAAGTGAGGCCCGACTTTCTGAACAGAGCGAGGATAGGAAAGGTAACTTTGCGGTCAACACAAAACCCTACAAAAAACCACGCAAAGGGGGCAAAAAGACCCTACGTACCGAACTAACGGCACGGAGGTACACCCTCTGCGTCCCAGAGCTTCCAGCAAGCAAGAAAAAACAATTAAGCAAGCTGGACAGAGAAAAACAGCAAACAAAATAGCAAAAGCGGAACTTAGCTATGCAGAGCAGCAGGCCACAGGAACGATCCAGGAGGAAACAGGTCCAATACTAGAACATTGACTGGAGGCCAGGATCAAAGCACTAGGTGGAGTTAAATAGAGCAGCACCTAACGACTTCACCACATAACCTGAGGAAGGAAACTCAGAAGCCGCAGTACCACTCTCCTCCACCAACGGAAGCTCACAGAAAGAATCAGCCGAAGTACCACTTGTGACCACAGGAGGGAGCTCTGCCACAGAATTCACAACAGTACCCCCCCCTTGAGGAGGGGTCACCGAACCCTCACCAGAGCCCCCAGGACGACCAGGATGAGCCATATGAAAGGCACGAACAAGATCGGGAGCATGGACATCAGAGGCAAAGACCCAGGAATTATCTTCCTGAGCATAACCCTTCCACTTAACCAGATACTGGAGTTTCCGTCTTGAAACACGAGAATCCAAAATCTTCTCCACAATATACTCCAACTCCCCCTCCACCAAAACCGGGGCAGGAGGATCAACAGATGGAACCATAGGTGCCACGTATCTCCGCAACAATGACCTATGGAATACGTTATGTATGGAAAAAGAATCTGGAAGGGTCAGACGAAAAGACACAGGATTAAGAACCTCAGAAATCCTATACGGACCAATGAAACGAGGTTTAAACTTAGGAGAGGAAACCTTCATAGGAATATGGCGAGAAGATAACCAAACCAAATCCCCAACGCGAAGTCGGGGACCCACACAGCGTCTGCGATTAGCGAAACGTTGAGCCTTCTCCTGGGACAAGGTCAAATTGTCCACCACATGAGTCCAAATCTGCTGCAACCTGTCCACCACAGTATCCACACCAGGACAGTCCGAAGACTCAACCTGCCCTGAAGAGAAACGAGGATGGAACCCAGAGTTGCAGAAAAACGGCGAAACTAAGGTAGCCGAGCTGGCCCGATTATTAAGGGCAAACTCAGCCAAAGGCAAAAAGGACACCCAGTCATCCTGATCAGCAGAAACAAAGCATCTCAGATATGTTTCCAAGGTCTGATTGGTTCGTTCGGTCTGGCCATTAGTCTGAGGATGGAAAGCCGAGGAAAAAGACAAGTCAATGCCCATCCTAGCACAAAAGGCTCGCCTCGAAACAAACTGGGAACCTCTGTCAGAAACGATATTCTCTGGAATGCCATGTAAACGAACCACATGCCGGAAGAACAATGGCACCAAATCAGAGGAGGAAGGTAATTTAGACAAGGGTACCAAATGGACCATCTTAGAGAAGCGATCACAGACCACCCAAATGTCTGACATCTTTTGAGAGACGGGAAGATCTGAAATAAAATCCATAGAGATATGTGTCCAAGGCCTCTTCGGGACCGGCAAGGGCAAAAGCAACCCACTGGCACGAGAACAGCAGGGCTTAGCCCGAGCACAAATCCCACAGGACTGCACAAAAGAACGCACATCCCGCGACAGAGATGGCCACCAAAAGGATCTAGCCACTAACTCTCTGGTACCAAAGATTCCAGGATGACCAGCCAACACCGAACAATTAACCTCTGAGATAACTTTATTCGTCCACCTATCAGGGACAAACAGTTTCTCCGCTGGGCAACGATCAGGTTTATTAGCCTGAAATTTTTGCAGCACCCGCCGCAAATCAGGGGAGATGGCAGACACAATTACTCCCTCTTTGAGAATACCCGCCGGCTCAGATAAACCCAGAGAGTCGGGCACAAAACTCCTAGACAGAGCATCCGCCTTCACATTTTTAGAGCCCGGAAGGTACGAAATCACAAAGTCAAAACGGGCAAAAAACAGCGACCAACGAGCCTTTCTAGGATTCAACCGCTTGGCAGACTCGAGATAAGTCAAGTTCTTATGATCAGTCAAGACCACCACGCGATGCTTAGCTCCTTCAAGCCAATGACGACACTCCTCGAATGCCCACTTCATGGCCAGCAACTCTCGATTGCCAACATCATAATTTCGCTCAGCAGGCGAAAACTTCCTGGAAAAGAAGGCGCATGGTTTCATCACCGAGCAATCAGAACTTCTCTGCGACAAAACAGCCCCTGCTCCAATCTCAGAAGCTTCAACCTCGACCTGGAATGGAAGCGAAACATCTGGTTGACACAACACAGGGGCAGAAGAAAAACGACGCTTCAACTCTTGAAAAGCTTCCACAGCAGCAGAAGACCAATTGACCACATCAGCACCCTTCTTGGTCAAATCGGTCAATGGTTTAGCAATACTAGAAAAATTGCAGATGAAGCGACGATAAAAATTAGCAAAGCCCAGGAACTTTTGCAGACTTTTCAGAGATGTCGGCTGAGTCCAATCATGGATGGCTTGGACCTTAACAGGGTCCATCTCGATAGTAGAAGGGGAAAAGATTAACCCCAAAAATGAAACCTTCTGAACACCAAACAGACACTTTGATCCCTTCACAAACAAAGAATTAGCACACAGGACCTGAAACACCGTTCTGACCTGCTTCACATGAGACTCCCAATCATCCGTTGAAGATCAAAATGTCATCCAAGTACACAATCAGGAATTTATCCAGGTACTCTCGGAAGATGTCATGCATAAAGGACTGAAACACTGATGGAGCATTGGCAAGTCCGAATGGCATTACTAGATACTCAAAATGGCCCTCGGGCGTATTAAATGCAGTTTTCCATTCATCGCCTCGCTTAATACGCACAAGATTATACGCACCACGAAGATCTATCTTGGTGAACCAACTAGCCCCCTTAATCCGAGCAAACAAATCAGATAACAAAGGCAAGGGGTACTGAAATTTAACCGTGATCTTATTTAGAAGGCGGTAATCTATACAAGGTCTCAGCGAACCATCCTTCTTGGCCACAAAAGAGAACCCTGCTCCTAATGGCGATGATGACGGGTGAATATGCCCCTTCTCCAAGGACTCCTTCACATAACTCCGCATAGCGGCGTGCTCAGGCACAGATAAATTAAACAGTCGACCTTTTGGGAATTTACTACCAGGAATCAAATCGATAGCACAATCACAATCCCTATGCGGAGGTAGGGTATCGGACTTGGGCTCATCAAATACATCCCGGTAATCAGACAAGAACTCTGGAACCTCAGAAGGGGTGGATGACGAAATAGACAGAAATGGGACATCACCATGTACCCCCTGACAACCCCAGCTGGACACAGACATGGATTTCCAATCTAATACTGGATTATGGACTTGTAGCCATGGCAACCCCAACACGACCACATCATGCAGATTATGCAACACCAGAAAGCGAATAACCTCCTGATGTGCAGGAGCCATGCACATTGTTAGCTGGGTCCAGTACTGAGGCTTATTCTTGGCCAAAGGCGTAGCATCAATTCCTCTCAATGGAATAGGACACTGCAAAGGCTCCAAGAAAAACCCACAACGCCTAGCATACTCCAAGTCCATCAAATTCAGGGCAGCGCCTGAATCCACAAATGCCATGACAGAATGAGATGACAAAGAGCAGATCAAGGTAACGGACAAAAGAAATTTTGACTGTACCGTACCAATGGTGGCAGACCTATCGAACCGCTTAGTGCGCTTAGGACAATCAGAGATAGCATGAGTGGAATCACCACAGTAGAAACACAGCCCATTCAGACGTCTGTGTTCTTGCCGTTCAACTCTGGTCAAAGTCCTATCGCACTGCTTAGGCTCAGGTTTATGCTCAGATAATACCGCCAAATGGTGCACAGATTTACGCTCACGCAAGCGTCGACCGATCTGAATGGCCAAAGACATAGACTCATTCAGACCAACAGGCATAGGAAATCCCACCATGACATCCTTAAGGGCTTCAGAGAGACCCTTTCTGAAAATAGCTGCGAGCGCTCCTTCATTCCATTGAGTGAGTACGGACCACTTTCTAAATTTCTGACAATATACCTCTATCTCATCCTGACCCTGACACAGAGCCAGCAAATTTTTCTCTGCCTGATCCACTGAATTAGGTTCATCGTACAGCAATCCGAGCGCCAGGAAAAACGCATCGATATTACTTAATGCAGGATCTCCTGACGCAAGAGAAAATGCCCAGTCCTGAGGGTCGCCACGTAAAAAAGAAATAATGATCCTAACTTGTTGAATTGGGTCACCAGAGGAGCGAGGTTTCAAAGCCAGAAATAGTTTACAATTATTTTTGAAACTCAGAAATTTAGTTCTATCTCCGAAAAATAAATCAGGAATAGGAATTCTTGGTTCTAACATAGAATTCTGAACCACAAAATCTTGAATATTTTGTACTCTTGCCGTGAGCTGATCCACACATGAAGACAGACCTTTAATGTCCATCGCTACACCTGTGTCCTGAACCACCCAAATGTCTAGGGGAAAAAAAAGGCAAAACACAGTGCAGAGAAAAAAAAATGGTCTCAGAACTTCTTTTTTCCCTCTATTGAGAATCATTAGTACTTTGGGCCTCCAGTACTGCTATGATAAGGTAATTCAGTACCACAATGGACATAGAAATCAGAGCACATACAGTGACCTGACAATAACCCAAAAACATAGAACGAGCTCTGAGACGTGGGAACTCTGCTGACCGCAATCCCTAATCCTCTCCAACCACACTAGAGGCAGCCGTGGATTGCGCCTAACGCTCCCTATGCAACTCGGCACAGCCTGAGAAACTAGCTAGCCTGAAGATAGAAAATAAGCCTACCTTGCCTCAGAGAAATACCCCAAAGGAAAAGGTAGCCCCCACATATAATGACTGTGAGTAAAGATGAAAAGACAAACGTAGAGATGAAATAGATTTAGCAAAGTGAGGCCCGACTTTCTGAACAGAGCGAGGATAGGAAAGGTAACTTTGCGGTCAACACAAAACCCTACAAAAAAACACGCAAAGGGGGCAAAAAGACCCTCCGTACCGAACTAACGGCACGGAGGTACACCCTCTGCGTCCCAGAGCTTCCAGCAAGCAAGAAAAAACAATTAAGCAAGCTGGACAGAGAAAAACAGCAAACAAAATAGCAAAAGCGGAACTTAGCTATGCAGAGCAGCAGGCCACAGGAACGGTCCAGGAGGAAACAGGTCCAATACTAGAACATTGACTGGAGGCCATGATCAAAGCACTAGGTGGAGTTAAATAGAGCAGCACCTAACGACTTCACCACATAACCTGAGGAAGGAAACTCAGAAGCCGCAGTACCACTCTCCTCCACCAACGGAAGCTCACAGAAAGAATCAGCCGAAGTACCACTTGTGACCACAGGAGGGAGCTCTGCCACAGAATTCACAACACCTTCCCCTTTCCATTCTTCCACTTTAAATTCTCCGTTCCCGATCCCACCCACACCTTCCTACCTCACACACACCACATCTGCACCTCAACTCTCTGCCCAAACTCATGTTTTCACCACCCATTCTACTTCTGTTCCTCCCCGTGATGTCCGTGATGTGCTGTCTCCCACTCTCGACATGGTCCAACCTGTCAGCCCCTCCGCTACTATCTCCACCCAAAATTATGAAAATTTGTAAAGTCAAGAAATAAACTTTTTTTGGTTGAAAAACATTTTTATTGTCTTTCTCTTTTTTTTTTAAAAAACAAACCTGTTTTAACGCCACCAAGGTTATGGTAATAGTAACAATAAACAGTGTTTAAAGGGTACCGTTTCAAAACATACTATGCTGCATTAAAGTACAAAGGTTTTGTAAGCAAACAAAAAATGGTATTTTTACAAGTGTAAAAAGCAAAAAATTTTTACACCATTTCATACTGCCAGTCAACTGATCCTACAGGAGACATGAAATAGTCTGCAAAACTGTCCCGCATTCTGGAGACTGCTACTGGACTGCGAAAAGTGGGGTTTTGGTAATCCCGCAAGGTGCTTTCTGAAACATTATCCTCCAGGGAAACTTGTTCTTTTGATAAAATAAAATTGTGCAGGACCACGCACGCTTTCACCACATCATCGACAGTTTCAGTCTGCAGTTTAATTGCAGTTAGCAGGACTCTCTATTTGGCAGTTAAGATGCCAAAAGCACATTCCACAACTCTTCGTGCTCTAGTTAAGCGGTAATTGTAAATTTTCTTCCTCTGGGTCAGTCCACTACTTCCAAAGGGTTTCAGCAAATGTGGGGAAAGCTGGAAGGCATCATCTCCAATACAAACAAATGGTAATGGTGGACCGGTGGTTCCAGGGAGAGGTCTAGGGGGCGGAAAGTCAAATGTCTCTCCATACAAACGACGCCCCATTGGTGAATTTTTAAAGATTTGTGAGTCATTTGCGCGTCCATACTCACCGATATCCACAGCGATGAACTTGCATTGTGCGTCGGCTATGGCCATCAACACAATAGAGAAGTACTTCTTATAGTTATAAAACTGTGATCCAGAGCGGGAAGGTTTGACGATCCTGATGTGCTTTCCATCAACTGCTCCAACACAATTTGGGAACTGGCAAATTTGATGAAAATTTTGGGCAATCTCTAGCCACCTCTCCTGTGATGGCTCTGGAATGTATTCCACTTGTAGGCACTCCCACAATGCCCGGCAGGTATCTCTGATGATCCCTGATCCTGATGTGCTTTCCATCAACTGCTCCAACACAATTTGGGAACTGGCAAATTTGATGAAAATTTTGGGCAATCTCCAGCCACCTCTCCTGTGATGGCTCTGGAATGTATTCCACTTGTAGGCACTCCCACAATGCCCGGCAGGTATCTCTGATGATCCCTGAGATGGTGGATATCCCGAGCCTAAACTGAAAATGGAGGGATGAGAACGACTCTCCAGTTGCAAGGAATCTGTTAACAAAACGAAAAGACAATAATTAATAAAAAAAATTCAAAAAACAACATTACAGTTATAAGTCTGATGAATGAGAATCATTTAAAAAAAAAATTACTTACCGAATAGTCACCATGAGACGCTCCGCTGGTGATATGGAGAAGCGCATCCGGGTGTCTCATCTCCGTATACATTCTTCCACTTGGCTCAATAAAATTTCGAAATTTTCAGCTCTCATCCTCACATAATTGAAGAACTTCTGAGGGTTTTCCCTTAGTTCGATGTAAAGCGTGGAATAAACACCACGGGTCATGCGTTGTGCTGTGATGGGATGGATCCACAGCCTTCTCTTCCGCCGCTGCCGCAGGATTCGCAGTCTTTCTTCCTCCCTCTCTCGAACGCTGACTGCCAACTGATTAGCCTCAAAAGTAAAATCCGCATAGATCTTTGCAATGTTCGCCATTACTCCTTCCATTTCTGCCACTTTCTCTACAACCTTTCAAAGATGTGGTGTAAATACACACTATATATAGTTTTCCAGTAGTTTCCAGTAGCCAATCACATTGAAATCCTCCCCTTTTAAAAAACGGATCCGTCAAAAAACGGTTACAACGGATGTGAAAACGGTCGTAACGGTTCTAACGGATCCATTTTTTTACCGGATCAGGGCAGCTGATCCGTCAAAAAAACGGATCCGTTAGAACCGTTTTCGCAACAAATTTGACGGATCCGTCGATCCGCCACGATGTCGGACCTAACTGACGCCACACAACTGAAGTGTGAAAGAACTCTAAGGAGGCCAAAAACATCCTTTTAGCCCTTATGGAAAGACCAGTAATTGTTTGGGTTCCTGTTAGGAAATTTTGCATTGGGGACCAAAGCTTCAAGTTACACCCCTGATTGTGGAGTTCCCCGCTGTACATTGCTTAAATTCCCACCAATCTCACATTGATGACCTATCTTTTGAATAGGTCATCAACATGTTAGTTAGAGAAATCTACTTTAAAATGAATCAAATTAATCAAATATGTGCTACGAGAAAGAAAATTGCAATTATAGGCAAAGAGAGTAAAAATGAACGGCATATAAACTCCAGTACTTGGCAGCTGCCTCCAAACAATGTACTAAGCTGCTTAGTTCCTTTCCGTACATTACTTACATATGGCCACCAGAGGAGCAGATATTAGCTGATCGGTGGGAGTGCAGAGGTTTATGTCTCACAGATCTGATACTGATCACCTAACTTTTGGATAATTAATCAATATATTAGTCTCAGACAAGTGGGATAATCATGTAAAAATTTTCTGAGCACACTAATTACTATGGGGTTGGCCAACTATCTAATGTGCATTGCAATGTCTCAACCTTCCTCTAACAGTAGATGTGAGAGTAAAGAAGGACCGAGCATGCTAAATTTCAACATGGCCGCTCTTCAGCAGGAGATAACATGGGGCAGTGGCTTAAGCTGGCCATACACATTAGATGGATGTCAGGTAAACGATGCCAACCATCTCTCCCATACACAGGAGCGCTCATTAGTCTGAGCATTCCTGTGTACACTATTAGAAAGCCAACTGACATGCCGGCTGGTGTTTTATCTGCAGGAGAGCAATATAGTGGACATGACTTGGAAACATTTGTATGGATCAGCTTGTGTTTTGGGAGAGTTGTGAGTAACTTTGAATATACTCGTAGGTACTGTATGTCTTGTGTCACCCTATGATGGTATGTATTCTTTTATCAGAGACAGGTGATAGTGGACCCTTATTCAAATGCAAAACTGATTAAACATATAAAGAATGTAAAGTGAGTTTTTCTATGCTTTTTTTTTTGCTAAGTGACTTTTTCCGATGATCTGTGTATAATTCTGAAGACCGTAAATATGTGGGGTTAAGAATCGGGTAACTTTGAAACGTGCCTGCCACAACTGAGGCTTAGGACCAGTATGGCCTGTTCAATACACAATTAATATATGGCTACAAAGAACCCACTTTGTAGTATTTGCAGTTGTTACACATGTTTTAGGCCAGATTACGGCCTTGAAATGTCAGACTTTTATTGCATTGCTTATTGCTAGTGACAGTTGCCATTCCAGAATTCTACATAAAGCCATACGTGTGACATAGTCTTATTGTGTAGACGTGGGTGGAGGTTTAGTAGCGTGTCACTATGTGATGTCAACATCATTGTAGGTGAAAGACCTGAGGTGTTGCCAAGTCATGTCTGTATTTTTTCTGTCAAGCGGAATTAGTAACTTTGTTTACAAGAGGCCTAAAATAGAGAACAGAGTGTTTTCGAGGTTAGGTATGCATGAAAACAAAAACACACCTGCAACAAACCTGCAAGCAAATCATGTTGGTTTTGGAGCCATCGAGAGGTTGTTTCCTTTTACTGAGGTTGTGTAAGCCTCAGTCTTTCAGACCTTCCCTTGCTGTATTCGACACAGTAGTAATCAAAGCTATCATGGTTTCTACCAATATTATGTTAGCAAGTACTGAACCATTATGGGGTAAGCTTAATTTTACTTAAAGACAAATTATAAAACAATAATGCCTCCTTTAGTCGGACTTTGTTGCAGGGTTTATTTACTTGTAATTTTTTCCTCAATCTTCTTTATTGTGGCTCATTTATTATTCACATGTACTTGCGAGAAACCTAAAGGAAACAGCTTTCAAAATTGTCACATCATGCTGTAAATGGAAAAGAAGTCAGGGACAAAATAAAATTCACCAGTAGAAGAAATAAGCACACCAAAAAAAATTCCAATAGGAGAGATTTATTATGCTGAAATATTCTTACATGCCCTGCACCTCATTAATTATATGTTTTAGACACTTTCTGTGGTTAATCTGATAAGGACACATGGCTTCATAGCACTAGGATTGCTACGGGAGAGCAGATGGTGGGCCTCCCCAGACCCCTTGTTTGGAGGGCCCCACCCAGAGCTACCGCTCCTCTTAACTGTATCGGCATGTGAAGCACACCGATACAGTTAAGTCTATGTTCACATTTGCGTCTTTGGGCGCAGCGTTGTCGACGGATACCAACGCGTGCGTCATGCGCCCCTATCTTTAACATGGGGGGCGCATGGACATGCGCCGGTGTGCGTTGTCATGCGTTGTATGACGCAGGCGTTATTTTGGCGCACCAGACAGGGCGCGGACGATGCTACAGGTTGCATTTTTGATGCGTCACATTTTTTAAAAAAACACATGCAACGCACTTGCGTCGTAAATGCGCCAAAAAAAACACATTAGTGTCTATGAAAAACGCATAGGGCGCAGGTGCCTGCGTTGAGCGGCATTTTTTCACGCATGCGCCTTTTGAGTAAAATGCGAGTGATGTATTTTTTGGGGGGCGTTTTTGATCTTCAATTGTGTAGGACAATGCATGCGTCAAAAAACGCTGCGTTGTGTATGCGTTTGACATGCGTTGTGCGTTGCGTCGACGACCCTGGCCCAAAGACGCAAATGTGAACGTTTCTCAAGGAAAAGTCTTGAGAAATTAAAAAATTTGCCCGATGTAGTGATCAAATGTGCCGATAAAGGTGGCAACATCGTTATATGGCCCACAAACATGTATGAAGCTGAAGCATTCAAACATCTAAAGAATAAGACATGTTACAAAAAACTGACATACAATCCTTTGTCTGCATTTACATCTGAACTTTCTAATATTATTAATGGGGCCAATGATGCTGGTATTATATCCAAAGAATTAAGCTTAGCCTTAACAATTAAAGAGCCATGCATACCTACGTTTTATCTTCTACCGAAGATACATAAAAATTCTGAATCCCCCCCTGGTAGGCCTATCGTTTCCGGTAATTCTAACTACCTTGAGAATGTAGGCAAATTTATTGATTCTAAACTTCAACCATTGGTAGAATGTCTTCCATCGTTTACCCGTGATACAAGCGACTTTTTGAGGAAGATCGATGGCCTCCATATTGATGATGACTCCATACTAGTCACGTGCGACGTAGAGTCGCTTTATACCAATATAAAACATCTAGATGGTATACAGGCAACTAAGTACTTTTTATCCATGTCTAACAATTCACCTGCTATGTGTGATTTTATTTCAGAGATTTTGGAGTTCAGTCTAACACAGTTTTTTCATTTTTAAGGGGTCCTTCTTCCTGCAGCTCCAGGGTACAGCAATGGGCGCATCCTATGCACCTGCATACGCCAATCTGTTCCTGGGGCTGTGGGAGAGGGACCTCTTCCTATCTGACAACTGTCATTCGATGTGCCGTGTTCTCTTTTGGACACGGTACATCAATGACATTTTTTTCATTTTGCAAGGGTCGGCTGAGTCTGTCCATGAATTCATGGCACAGCTTAATGTTAATGATCATAACATTCATCTTACATACCACTATGACAGTAATACCATTGAGTTTCTGGATGTACTTATCAAACGTGACAACACTAATATTCTTCAGTCTGACATCCATAGGAAGCAATGCTCTACTGCATGCATCATCTGCCCATCCAATACCACTTATTTCGTTCCATACCAGTTGGCCAATTTTTACGCCTCAGACGTTTGTGTTCCACCAATGAAGACTTTGAATTGCGTGCCGAGGAATTAAAAATAAGGTTTATGGATCAAGGCTATAGCCGCCGGTGCATAAAAAGAGCATATAATCGAGCAAAACATTCCCCTAGGAATGAATTATTATACTCATCCACAAAACCTCCAATCTCAAGACAAGTACGTTTCATCACACAATACCATACTGAGAATCAGAAGATGCGTAACATTTTACAACGAGCATGGCCTATATTATTAGCGGACGGCACACTATCTAAATACCTTTCAAAGGAATCAAGCATTACATTTCGTCGTCCAAAAAACATTCGTGACACACTGGTGAAAAGTCACTATCAGAGTGAACCTCAAACCTTCCTCTCTCAGATTAATCAAAAGAAGGGTTCGTTTCAGTGTGGCCACTGTGTGGCATGCACCAACATTGAAAGAATGAGCACATTTACTGATTCTGCTGGACTTAAATGTTTTAACATCAATCATTTTATTAATTGTGAAACTAAGGCTGTCATTTACTATGCCACATGTCCATGCCAAAAAATTTACGTAGGCCTTACCTCCCGGCAATTTAAAATACGAGTACGGGAGCATGTCAATGGCATCAAGGCTGCATCAAATGTGGATTATGTCTCTACTTTAAGGACTATCCCAAAACATTTTAAGCAATTTCACAATTGCGATCCTTCCTTATTGAGGATAAGAGGCATTGACAGAATAACACCGTCTATACGTGGAGGTAACATTAGTCAGAGGCTAGCACAAACTGAGACTAGATGGATATGGACACTCAATACTATGCATCCTCTAGGTTTAAATGAAAATATTAGTTTTGCCCCTTTTTTATAAATCCATTTTTATAAATCCATTCTTTTCCCACCTGATCATCCAAGTTTTATCATTATTTTAATATTGTCTCTCTATTGATGTTTAATAAATAATGTCTATTTATCATTGTTTTATTATGAGCAGTAGTAGTTCGCTCAATTGGTCCTTTTCTGTTTTTTTCCCCCTGTTTTTAGTCTTATTTAATAATGTTTATATAATATGTTATTTGTTATTTATTGTTCTTCTTCTTTATTTTAGTTACCTTTATTTTCCGGTTTTTACTGTTGGAGTCTGTTTTGGCTGTGAATCTTCTCTTTTGTTGTTCTTGAAACTCTGTTTTCGTGACGTATCACTTATCCTGGTCGGTGCAGGTCAAGATTGAAGAAGCCTATCTGTGGAGTGGATAAAATAATCAACATCATTATCTCTGTTATCATATTGCTATTTATATTTATCTATTATTTATTTATCGTATATTTTCATCTTGTAATTATACTGGTAGATTTTTGTCGTTATTAATTTTCTGCTATCAGTGCTGATTTTATGTTATCTACTATTTATTTTTGTACTTATATAATTCCATTATTTACCCCTATTTCATCATAGTCCCTTACATGTTCATATTACACCCTCTTTTTTTGATCAATTATCATCATTATCTCTGCACTTCCCACTTTTATCACAATCCCTCTCCCTTACATTATCATTTCCACTTCATTATAGTCCTTGTCACATTCATATCAATTATCGACAACAGTTTTGCACATAACTTCTCCCATTTATTATAGTCACTGTCACGTTTATATCTTTCCCCTTTTTTGATTAATTACCGACATCATATTTGCTCTTAATTATATATTTAGCACCATTTACACCTTATTTTTGCCCAAGCACTCCGTGTTTGTTATTATCTTTTCCCCTGTCAGGACTTGCCGTCACATGACTTCACCTTTTCCTATTAGTTTCAGTATTCCGTCTGAATTTAGGGTTTCCCTTTCAGGACCTGCTGTACCACATGGTCCTATCTATCCAATGATAGTGGGCCAGGTAAAATGCACGCCGGCATTGCGTTTCGGGTTGCTCCGCCCCTTCTCCATGTTCCCCTGCGTCGCGTCAGCTGATCGCGGCGCCGGGGTCGCATGGGTTTGTGGGTCGGCGCCTCCCGGTGACCTCCTATGTCAGCACGCATCACTCCACACCTGCTCCCCCTCTCATTGGCTGCTCTCCCCATAAATACTCAGTTCCCCTTGGATGTAGCCACCCCCTGACGAAGGCAGACGCCGAAACGCGCGTCGGGGTTCGGCACATCCCAGGGATCTACACTCCATATAGCAGGTAATATCTGTTGGCTGGTTTTGACCTTTAGTATTTGTACTCTATTTAGTCTTGGT